>NW_027186304.1:82528156-82620212 GCF_028583685.1 Petaurus breviceps papuanus
TCTGTCTGTCTGTCTGTCTGTCTGTCTGCCTGCCTGCCTGCCTGCCTCTCTATCTATCTATCTATCTATCTATCTATCTATCTATCTATCTATCTATCTATCTATCTATCTATCTAATCTACTTAGCTATCTATGTAGGTATATATGTATCTATCATATATCAATCTGTTTTTAATTTTTAGGTTCTTTTTGCAGTTTAACATTCATTAAAAATTTTTTTAGTCCCAAATTCTGTCCCTTCCTCTGCCCCTTCCCCACCCATTGAGAAGGCAAATATATGATACACATTATACATATAAAGTAATGGAAAACACATTTGATATTAGCTATGTTGTTTTGTAAAATAGTGAGTTCTGGCCCCCAAAGTATGGATCTTTGGGTTTATCAAACACTTGATTACTATGGTCACTTGCTTCAATGTATTGTGTACCTAGTCTATTACAATGACCAACTACTTTATTTCCTATCTAGTACCAGATAATTGTGATAATTACCATTTGAAGACTGATACTGCTAGGCCACCTTTCTTTACATTTTTATTCTAGATGAATTCTTTGATATTCTTGACCTTTTGTTCTTACAGATGAATTATTTTTTTCTAGTTCTATAAAATAATTTTTTTATAGTTTGATTGGTATGGCACTGGATAAGTAAATTAATTTAGGTAGAATCAGAATTTATATTACATTAGTTTGGCCTACCCACAAACAATGAATATTTTTCCAGTTGTTTAGATCTGTCTTTATTTGTATGAAAATGATTTGTAATTATATTCATATAGTTCATGGGTTTGTTTTGACAGGCAGACACCCAAATATTTATATTTTCTGCATGTATTTTAAATGAAATTTTTATTTTTACCTTTTCTTGCTGGATTTTGTTGGTGACATATAGAAATAATGATGTTTAATATGAATTATATCCTACAACTTTGCTAAAGTTGTTAATTGTTTAAACTAGTTTTTTAGTTGATTCTCTATGGTTTTCTAAGTGTACAATCATATCATCTGCTGACTGATAGTTTTGTTTCCTTGTTGCCAATTCTCCTCATTCCTTCAATTTCTTTTTCTTGTTTTACTTCTAGAGCAAGCATTTCTAGTACAATATTGAATAATAATGAGGATAATGGACATCCTTGATTCACCCCTGATCTTACTGGGAAGACTTCAAGTTTATCTCTATCACAGTATAGTTTTAATGTCTGTTACCTTCTGTAATTCATTGAACTTTTTCTTTAATAATTTGGTTGCTATGCCATTTGGTGCACATACGTTTAGTATTGATATTACTTCATTGTCTATGGCACCTTTTAGCAAAATGTAGTTTCCTTGATAATTTCTTTTAATTAAATCCTTTGTTTCTTTTGTTTTGGCTGAAATCATGATCACTACACATGGCTTTTTAAAATTCAGCTGAAGCATAATAGATTTTGCTTCAGTCTCTTATTTTAACTATATGTGTATGATTGCTTCAAGTATTTTTTTGGGTGCATGAGTATTACATTTTTTGATTCTAGTTTCTAATACATACTGTTCTCTGCTTCTGTTTTATGAATTAGCTCACAGCATTCATGTTCACAGTTATGATTACCAACTGTGAATTTTCCCCCATCCTCTTTTCTTCTGCTTATCCTTCTCTCTCTTTATCTTTTTTTTAACCCTGTCCCTCCTTAAAATTCTCTTTTGCTTCTGATCATTGCTTCTCTTAATCTTCCCTCCCTCTAATCATCCTCTCCCCTTCTTTTTGCTCCTTCCTCTCTTTACTTTCCTGTTGTGTAAAATGGATTTTGTGTGTACACATGTGTACATATATTGTATATATATGTGTATGTATACACACATATTTTTCCTTTTGGAAATAGTACAAAAAATGGTGAGGTTCAAATGTTGTCCACTTCCTCCTCACCCACCATTTTACCTACTGTAAAAATTCTACCTTGTAACTCTTCTTTTACATAAGATACATTTCTGCCCCCCTTCTTTCTCTCCCTTCCCCTTTCTCCCAGTATATCCCCTTTTTTTTTTCCTTTTAAGGTCACTCCAACATAATATAGTCACACTTATGCTCTCTGTCCTATCTGCCCTAATAATTATAAAGTTCTTGGGGGTTACATGTATCATCTTCCTTTTTGGGAACGCAAACAGTTTAACCTCATAAAGTTCCTCATGATTTCTCTCTAATGCTTACCTTTTTTTATGCCTCTCTTGAGTTGTCTGTTTAAATGTCAAATTTTCTATTCAGCTCTGGTCTTTTCATTAGGAATGACTGGAAATCCTCTATTTTGTTAAGCATCCATTTTCCCCCATAGGGATTATATTCAGTTTTGCTGGATAGGGTATTTTTGGTTGTAATCCTAGCTCTTTTGCTTTCTAGAATATCACATTCCAAGCCCTCTGCTCCTTCATCATGGTAGCTGCTAAATCTTGTGTGCTCCTGACTGTGGGTCTATGGTATTTGAATTATCTCTTCCTCATTCTTTTCAGTATTTTCTCCTTGACCTGGTGACTCTGGAATTTGACTATAATTTTCTTGGAAGTTTTTGCTTTGGGATCTCTTCTAGGAGGTGATTGGTGGGTCTATTCAATATCTATTTTGCCCTCTGTTTCTAAGATATCTGGATAATTTTATTTACTTATTTCTTGAACTGTGACATCTAGACTCTTTTTTCATCATGAATATAAGGTAGTCCCATAATTCTTAAATTATCTTGATCTTCTTTCCAGGTCACTCATTTTTCCAATGAGATAGTTCACATTTTCTTTTCTTTTCTCATTCTTTTGACTCTGTTTTGTTGTTTCTTGATGTCTCAAGGACTAATTACATTTGTCCAATTCTAATTTTTAAGGAGTTATTTTCTTCAGTATTTGTGTGTGTGTGTGTAAGCCTCTTTTACCAAGCTGTTAATTCTCTTTGCATAATTTTCTTGCATTGGTCTAATTTCTTATACCAATTTTTCTCTCTTGCTATTAGTATATTTAAATTTTTTTATGTACTTAAAAATAAATTTCTTTTGCTTTTTAGGAATTCTTGTTGGGCTTGTGTCCAATCTGCATTTTCCTTTGAGGCTTTGCTTGTCATCTTCTGAGTTTGTATCTTCAGCTTCCATGTCACCATAGTAGATTTTTATGGCCAGGTTATTTTTTTGTTGTTTGCTCATTTTCCAGCTTATTTCTTCACTTTGAACTTTATGTTAGAGTTGGACTCTCCTTTCTTCTGAGAGGGTGGGGGTCACTGTCCTAAGGTTTAGACTTTTTTTGCCCTGCTGTTTTCACAGCTAATTCTGGATATTTGTAAGTTTTCAGTGCTTCCCAAGGTGGTGTGATTCAAAAAGATGTGTAGTAACTGCTTTCTTGGTCTGCATTCTGCTGCTTACTTAGGTAAGGCTCTTGTTTTCTTGGAACCACAACTCCTCTCCTATCATGATCTGTGACCTAGAACTAGGGTTCCTTCTTCCTTGTATCTATAAGTATTCCTCTTCACTCAGAAACTGGGTAAATGGTCAATGGAGTTGCCAAATTGTACCCAGACCTACACCCTGTGGGACAGGGACCCCTTGAATGTCTTTCTACCAGGTGCTTAATTTACTAAGCTTTTCTGGGATGTGAGAACTCCTGGTACTGCTGCTGCTCCTTCTACCTCCGTTGCCTCCAAGGCTCATAGCTGATATTGTCACTGTGCTGTGTGCCTGGCCAGCCCCAACCCCAGTACCACAGACCTCTCCTTCTGACTTCCTAATTTGTTTTAGTCTGGACATTGTTGGTTATGCCACTTTACAATTTGATTTGATGTGTTAGTTTAAAGTTGTTTAGAAGGGAATGTTGAGAGAGTGCAGTTTACTTCACCATCTTGGCTCCCTATCAATCCATCTAAATATTTATCTATTTATCTATGTTTTTTTTGGTGGTCTACAAAGTGTATGCTGATACTGCTTATTATTATCTGGGGAAGTACCAGGATTAGCTATTTTCTGGGGCTGGCGTGATGACAGAATCAAATCCAATGATGTCGAGGCTCTAAAACGCCTTGTTAAATGGGCACAGGGTATGTTCTGCTTTTCATCCACTGTGATCATGGGCAAAATATAGATGCTTCATCTCCTTTGGGGTCCAGGTTAAGTAAAACAACTAGGGTTTTATTTTCATTTTATTTTTAAAGTGAGACATACTTTATTATTTCTTAAAATAGAATTTTATTTTTTTCAGTTATCCAGCATTTTTTCTCTCTTCAACCTCTTCCTTTGTTTCTCACTTAAAAGAATGAAAAAAAAAGCAAAGGAAAATAAAGGACAAAATTCTTATATCATATAAGCAGTCAAACAAAATATGCATTTTTTATTCTGCATATTAGTTCATCATTTCTTTGTCATGAGGTGAGCAGTGTTCCTCTTCATCAATTGTCTGGGATCAAAGTTTATTATTTTTTTGATCAGAGTCTTTAAGTTAGAATCATTTGTGTTTATAATACTGATGGATTTTCTCAAGGATACAGGAAGATGTGATGTTTGTGAGAAAGCAGAAACCTGCCACTGGAACAGGATCTGGGATGGCTACTTCCTATACTTCTTGGCAAGACTGAAGATATATGACTCCTCTAGCAGGAAATGCTCTGTGAGATCTCACCAGGCTTCTACAGAGTAGTGCAGGGGTCTATAGGCCATCACCTAAAGCTCCTCTTCCAAAACATTCTCTTCAAAAATGAAGGACAAAAATCAACAACTTATAGCTCCTACTCATGACAATGAGCATTCAGTTCTTTCTGGGCCAGATGTTTAAAATGTCAGTGGGGGCCAGGGCCCACACCCTTGGACACCAGCACCTTCCTTGTGTCCTTGTATGCAGAGTTGTAGTACACTGTCCTATAAGTATTTGGGGAAAGGGATTCCCCACATTCCCACCACTGCCTCTAAGTCATATAGCCATTGTATCAACTAGACATCTAGATACTGGAATTGGAAAATGACCAGGGTGTTCCTTGAGGTTGTGTGTGGTGTTCCACAGCTTGTAGGTCACAAATACTTCTTCCCAAAGTCCACCTTTCTTAGCCCAAAGCTTTACTTCAAGGTCTTGCCAATCTTCCCCTCATTGCCCACCTGACTGTATCCAACAGACACTAAGTGCATAACTGAAAACTTATTTTCATCTTCCAAGGCTCACTCTTCCAAATGCCCACAATTCAAGATTTTCTCACAGATGGCTTGGGCAGCTTTGTGATTCCCTTGCCAGAGAGCCATTTTGATTTATTTTAGAAGTAGATGTTACTTTGGTAGCCACCTTGTTCTATTTCTATTACTATAGATAAATCATGGAATTTGAGGTTTAGGAACACTACTAACTAGCATCTACTTAGTGCTTTTAGGGGTAGCTAGGTGGTACAGTGGATAAAGTTCTGGACCTGGAGTCATGGAAGATTCATCTTCCTGAGTTCAAATATGGCCTCACAAACTTACTAGCTGTGTGACTCTAAGCAAGTCACATAACTGGGAACCTCAGAGGACAGCCCACCCAATGTATAACTTAGCTGGAAGCTGGTCTGAAAGTCCTCAATAAGTGATCTTCTGACTTCCCTTTGAAAGTCTCCAGTGAAGGGGAATTCCTGAAATAGCTATCCTACTTTTGAACATCTCTGATTCTTAGGAAGGTTTTCCCTTATATCACTCTTACATTAGAGGGTCTCTGAAGACGCAAGGGCTTGGGATTAAAGTAGGAGGATTTCCAAATTTTCTTGCTCCTTTTCCCCACCAATAAAATCTGGAAAGCTCACACTGTGAGCACCCAGGAAGGGGTTTGCCTAATCAAGCAACTACTTCCCATACTTCTCGGAGCATAACAAAACATTCCAGTTTCTTCTCAGTTATAAACCAAGTCCCTGCAATTTCTAAGTAGTTTAGAAGGTGTTGGATTTGGAATGTAAGGATCTCAGTTAAAATCCTGGCTTTGTGTCCCTCTGACCTTGGGCAAGCTATTTATCTACTCTGCATTGGCTTCAGTTTCCTCATCTGTACAATGAGGGGATTAGGTGAGGTCTCTTTCTAGCTTTAAATCTTCGGTGACCTCCCACAATGCTTACTAGTACATGGCTTACAAAATGCAAAAAGAGGTTTCATTTAGGAGTTGAAGAAAAACAAAAGAATAGAACTCACAAAAAAATAACAACACCTACCAATGGACCCCCCTTCTTCAGACATCTGTGTAACTTTGGTCACATACAGTCTGCAGGGTAGATATAGCTCCCAGTGGGCATTGCATCTCACAGTTTCTCCATGTGTGGCTCTTCCTGTAGTTGTTTACAGCTTCTTCCTGTAGTTGTCCACAGTTCTCTTGGAAAAATCCAAGTTCTCCTTGGATTACAATTCAAAATCAGTCTTGTACAAGGATGCCTCCTCTCTGAAGCCTTTGTTCAATAGTTCCCATCAAATTATTTTCACAAAATCTTGCCCAGGATCCAGGAAAACATTTTATCTGTTCCATGTCTAAATGAGTTTCAAGAAAGACACTGAAAAGACTGATGGATACTAGAGCCAGAGAACCTAGCTGTGAATGCTGGCTCTTCCACTTGTGATGTATATGTGTTATTGTAAAGGGAATTTGAAGATCTTCCCCATCCCCTTAATAGATGGGAGGGAATTTGAAGATCTTTCCCTCTTTGAAGATCTTCCCTGTCCCCTAATAGGTCAAATGTAATCACATGGAGCCTGTGGTGGGAGGAGTTTGCTGAAGGGTGGAGCAGTGCCCACAGGAAACTAGGAGTCAGAGCAGTTAGAGCTGGAGGGAGGAGAGGATGCACCCAAGGAAACAACTAGGCTTGTGAGTGTTTATTTTCCTCCTGCTGTGACAGCTAGACTTGTGAGTGTTGGTGGGAAGGCTAGAGGATTATGTGGCTCCTTGCTATGCTATGGTGTATTAACTTCTTTGTTGCTATGATGGATTTGACTTTCTGGTTCGGGGATTCACTTTTCTGGTGTCTGAAGAAATGTTTTGCTTCTGTCTTCTAAATGGATAATCTGTTATACTTTGAGATTCAGAATTGTGCTGGCATATTCATAGTTACTATTGGTGCTGTGAATACTATGTTGGCACTACAATATGATATTGGGTAAATCCCTTAACCTTTCTGGTCCTCAGTTTCTTCATGTGTAAAATGAGAGAATTGGACCTCTGAGGTCTCTTCTAACTTTAAATCTATGGTTTTCTGATTCTATGATTGACAATGCCAAATTGTGACATGGTGACTCTAAAGTCTGATGTCCTTTTTTCACCCAGGAAGGGATTTGCCTAATGGAGCAACTTCTTCCCATACCTCTGGGAGCATAACAAAACATTCCAGTCTCTCCTTAGTTATGGACCAAGTCCCCACAATTCCTAAGTGTGACTAGATGGACTAGTCAAAATACTTGGGGATGCTAATCATGAAGTCTAGGACAAGAAAAGCTGAGCAATTCCCTCACATTACCACATGCCAGGAAAGTAAAAGGAATGGTGGAGGGGAAACCATTTTTTTCCCTTTCTGTGCTTATATTGAGCCTAAATCTATCTCTTGACAACTTCTACCCATTGCTCCTAGTTCTGCCCTCTACAACCAAGCAAAGTAAGTTGAATCCCTCTTCCATACAGCAAGTATTAAAATACTTGAAGAGAGAAATTATTTCCCTTGTCAGTCTTCTCTTCTCCAAGCTAAATATTACAAATCCTTCAAGATTGTAAACTCCTTGAGGACAGAAACTATCTTTCTTTTTCTTATTCACATCCCCAATATCTGGTACTTAGTAGGTGCTTAATAAATATTGATTGAGTGTTGATATGGCATGAGTTTGAGCACCTTTTCAACCTTGGTTGTCTCCTCTAGACATGCTTTATAGCTTTCACATTGCCTTCATCACAGGCAGCACCCAAAATTGAATATGGCATTTCACATGTGGTCTATTAATTTCCCTATTTTGGGTCTAGTTATTTAACCAGTACTATATCTACCTAATTGTATGTAAGAAAAAAAAAATCCTTCTGAAGCTTGTTTCCTTAAGTTACTGTTAAATTATTTTTAAAAAGTTTTTCATTTTACCTACCTAATTAAACTGTTCCTTTTTGCACCTGCCCACCTCTGATGGGAGTTTGACTTGGTAGCATTGCTTTATATAGAGGACTCACAGCACAGCATCCACATATTAATTCAAGAAGGGGACCTATGTGGGGATGAAGTATACCACAGCATTCATTGTTTTTACCATATTGCTCACTGAATTTTTACCCTGTGGCAAAACATTTTTTAAAAAGAAAAAGGCCAACTTTGTTAAACCCATGAAATATCACTATACATACACACACACACACACACACACACATATATATATATATATATATTAAAAGTAACAACTTCTAAGATGAAAAAAATAAAGATGATCTCATACTATGCAATTGCAATGGTTCTCTTTTCCCTACAGGATCAAATAGAAAATCCTGTGACTTTTAAAGCCCTCAGTAAACTGTGTCTCACACTCCTCCCCAATATACTCTGTTTGCTCTTCTTATAATTAAACATTCCATCTATGATCTCTGGTATTTTCACTTGCCTGGACATCGTGGGATACCCCACACCTGGAGCCCTTTCTCTATTCATCTTCTCCTCTTCCCTGGCTCCCTACAAGTCTCATTTCAAATATTACTTTCTCTAAGAAGCCTTTTTTTTTTTTTTTAAGCAATAGGGGTTAAGTAACTTGCTCAAGGTTACACGGCCAGTTATTTCTGGGTGTGATGCTGAGTGTCTGAGCCCGGGATTCGATCTCCAGGTCGTCCCAACACTGGAGCTGGTGCTCTTACTCACTGTGCTATCTGGCCGCCCCTAAGAAGACTTTTTTAACCTCCCTAAATGCTAATGTCTTTCTTCTGTTGATTATCTCCTATTTATCTCCTATATATCTTTCTTGTATATAGTTGTTTGCATGTTATCTCCCTGTTAGACAGCAAGCTCCATGCAAGCAGGAATGGGCTTTTACTTTTCTTTTTTTTTCTTTAAATTTATTTACTTTTAGTTTATAACATTCAGTTCCACAAGTTTTTGAATTCCAAATTTTTTCCTCCCTCCCTCCTTTTCCCCCTCCCCCCCATGGCAGCATGCAATCCAATATAGGCTCTATATATACTTACACATTATACATTAGTCAAGTTGTAAAGAAGAATTATAACAAATGAAATGAACAATGAGGAAGAAGAAAGAAAACAAAACAGAAAGAAAAAGATCTGAGCAAGTAGTTTGCTTCAATCTGCATTCAGACTGTAATTCTTTCTCTAGATGTTGATAGCCTTTTCCATCATGAGACTTTTGAGGTTGGTTTATAACCTTGCATTGCTGAGAAGATCCAAGTCTATTAATCATCACAGATATAATGTGTCTGTAATTGTGTACAATGTTCTCCTGGTTCTGCTCCCCTCACTCAGCATCAATTTATGTAAGTCTCTCCAGGTTACTATGAAGTCTGTCTGTTCTTCATTTCTTATAGAGCAATAGTATTCCATTACATTCATGTACCACAACTTGTTTAGCTATTCCCCAATTGATGGGCATCCTCCTGATTTCTAATTTTTTGCCACCACAAAAAGAGTTACTATAAATATTTTTGTACATATCAGTCCTCCTTCCACACATGTGATCTCTTTGGGATACAGTCCTAGAAGTGGTATTGCTGGGTCAAAGGGTAAGACAATTTTATAGCCCTCTGAGCATAGTTCCAAATTGCTCTCCAGAATGGTTGAATCAGTTCACAACTCCACCAACAATGCATTAATGTTCCAATTTTTCTACTTCTCCAGCATTTATATTTTTCCTGTTTTGTCATGTTAGCCAATCTGACTGGTGAGATGAGTTGTTGTGATTTGCATTTCTCTAGTCAACGGTGATTTAGAGCATTTTTTCCATGTGATTATAGATCTTTAATTTCTTCCTCTGAAAACCGCCTGTTCATATCCTTTGACCATTTATCAATTCGGGATCTTTTACCTTTCTTTGGATCCTCAGTGCTTAGTATAGCGCATAGTAGGCATGTAATGAATGCTTGTTGCCTGACTGACACTCACAGTTCCTGTTCTGATAACAAAATTGATGGCAGTCAAGGTGCTGAATGACCCTTGGATAAGCCTGCCTTGTTTCTAGATCCCAGGACCGAAGTGACCTTTAATGAGTGTCTCTGGAAATAAAACTTCCACCATTGCCTGCCTGTTGAGGTTTTTCAAGGGGAATATCCATAAATCTTGGAACTCAAATTATGCAGACAGTAGTAGTGGAGCTAGAACTTGGAGCCAGGTGATTTTCTACTATATTATGTGCTACGTTAGACTTGAGGGAGTAGGAAAGCCAAGCTTTTTCCAAAATATATCTGAGGTGGATTTTTGGTGATATATTTATTTATTTATCGGTTTATTTACCAGCAAAATGACTGTTGCAAACTGTTTCTTGGTGAAATAAATTTGAATCTGTAAAAAATGAAAAAAGAATAGATAAAAGCTAAGAAAATCTGAAAATAAGCATATTATCAATTCTCTCTTCATACACAAATCTTATTGGATGTCTGACAGAGGGTAACACTTTAAGCACCAGAAGTGGCAAAGTTAGTGCAGATGCCCGAGAAGTGATTTCAGGTGTGTGGTACCACAAGGGAGGTGCTTTTATCCCCATTTTACAGATGAGGAAACTGGAACAGGTAGAGATTAGGTGACTTGCCCAGGTCACCCAATCTAACATGTCTGAGGGTGGGATTCACACTCTGTGTGGTAAGCATTCTGTCCATTATAGTACCCATTTACCACTACTGCATGTAGCTGTGATGAAGATAGATTAGGGATGTTCTAATAGTTTTCTGAGAGCCAATTGTTCAATTTTCAGTGTAAGCATTTATACCTTGGAAATCAATGTATGAGGGCTAGACTTTTTTTTGTTTTGTTGATTGCCTAGATGTAAGATAGTGTAAATAATACAGATTAAATTTATAAGTGCATATATTCCTTTCTCCCCCAGTCCTTATTAGACATTTACCGCAGCACACACCTGAAGGCAAAGGTTCCCAATTGAGGCCCATAGCACTTAGTGATAGTGTCTTTACTACTTAGAAAGAACTTATCTATGCATGGCATGCTTTTGTCTTTTTTTTTCTTATTTTGTATTTAAGTTTCAATATTTAAGTTCATAATATGTTTCTTTTTCTTTTTTCTATTGTGTGTTTAAGTTTTATCATTTAAGGATAAAAAAAAATATACTAAAACAAGATGTTTTTCTCAACAACAAAAAAGAAAGCACTTATCTCCCACCAATCTTGTAAATAACATTATTATCTCAGTTTTACGGATGAGAAAATCCAGAGAGGTTAAAGGCCTTGCCTAAAGTCACATAGTTCACAAATGTCAAAATGGTTATGGTCACTTTGACAAAATGACTATAGTCAATTGACCAGAGCCTGGCACATAGTAGGTACAAAATAAACACTAGTGTGACTGGATGGAATTGAACCTAGGTTTTCTGATACCACGCACTGTATGCTTTGCAGTATACCAAACTTCCTCTAAGGAAATACTTGTAAATTCCAAAGAAAAGGTAATCTTGGGGTGGCTAAATGGCACAGTGAATAGAGCACCAACCCTGGAATCAGGAGGACCTGAGTTCAAATCTGGCTTCAAACACTTAACGTTTTCTAGCCATGTGACCTTGGGCAAGTCACTTAACCCCAACTGCCTGCCTTGCCCTCCCCCCTCCAAAAAAAAAAAGAAAAGAAGAAAAATTTTTTAAAGTAATCAAATGCTATGGAAAATGTGATTAAGAAACATATTTCTCAGCTTTTAGAGAACTTTGGTTCCATTAACAAGTTATAAAACTCTTGTGGTCCTGCATGAAGGGGGTCATTGATCCTGTGCAACTATTTTTCATCACTGTTAAGAGTAAAAAGACATGTGACTTACATTTATACAGTCCTGAAAAAGAACAACTTCTTTCCTTTAGAAGAATTTGAGTTCTTCTTTGTTTTTTTCTTTTCTTCTTTTTTTTTGGTGTGTGTGTATGTATGTGTGTGTTTCCATATATCACCTTTCTTTTGCCTTAAACTTCAGAAAAATAAGCCTCAAGCGTGTGTGACTAATAAATCATTAAAGCTATTACAAACACACTTTGCAGCTGCTCTCAGCTGGCTTAGGACAAACCAAAAAATAGCTCTTTAGTGATCAGCATTTAAGCTGGTGAACACCAGGTATAACAGCAAAGAATTGTAACATAGGACTTGCATAGACAAGGTTTATTCCCTCAATCATCTTCCAAACTAAATCAAAATTAAATTTTCTCTTTCGAAGAAGGGTTTTTTCCCCCTCTTCTGCCAAAGGAGGAGAGAATTCTGAATCTTTGATTCATATGTTCAATTATATTTTCTCCTACTGTTTGTATGGTTTTTGTCAAGAAACCAATTACAAATTAGGTCTATAGTCCAAAACTTCTAGGAAGTGAAAGGTTTGTGCTTGAATTTGTCTCAAGAGCCAGGGTGGGTTATTCATCAGCAATAACCACATAAAGTTGTCAGCTTTTGATAGACAGAGGGGCATTAATTCAATTCTAAATGAGTCAAGTTTAGATTAATGTTCTTATAATTTAGACTTAGACATAAATATAGTCAGATTTGAATATTCTTGGTATTACCTAATAGTCCTTGCTACACTCAGTTTTTAATTTTTTTTAAATATTTTTCTTTAAAGTTTTGAGTTCTGAATTCTATTCCTATCTCCTCCCCTCCCCTACCATAGATGGCAAGCAATCAGATATAGGTTATACACATGCAATTATGCAAAACATTTCCATATTAGTCATTTTGTACAAGAAGACCTGAATAAAATTTAAAAAATGAAGAAAAGAAAGTGAGAAATAGAATGCTTCAGTCTGCATTCATCAATATTAGTTCTTTCTTTGGAGGTGGATAGTATACTTCATTATTAGTCCTTTGGGATTTTCTTGGACCATTGTATTGGCAAGAATAACTAAGTCATTCACATTTCTTCATCAAACGATATTTCTGTTACTGTGTACAATGTTTTGCCGGTTCTGTTCACTTCACTATGCATCAGTTCATGTAGTCTTACCAGGTTTTTCTGAAATCATCCTGCTTGTCATTTCTTATCTAAACCAAGTTTTGAATTGAAATATATTCCATATATCTGTTTATTGGTTATTAGTCTTTTTTACCATCAATTACTACAGCTTAGTGATTTCCTCTCCAACATTGTATTGCTGCCTTACTCTCTCTGATAAGAAGATCCTTTATCATATCCAGGACACAAATATTAAAAGTATGCATTATATCTGAATATCGAGGGGAATTGTTGGTTCTACTTAATGCTAGTGCCTTCCTTCCAAGATTACCTCAAATTTCTCCTGTACATCTCTGTATTACATAGCTTTTTTTTTTTTTCATGTTGTCTCCTCCATTCGAATGGAGTGTCTTAAGAGCAGGAATTGCTTATTACCTTTCTTAGTTTACCCAGCATTTGGCATAGCACCTGGCACAGCAGAAGACTAAATAAATGCTTATTGACTGATCAGCTAATTGAATCTGGCTGTTGAACAGAGATATATAATGATTTATTCTAATTATTTGGTTGTTAACATTGTGAGCATAACATGGTCATGATGAGCATTAAAAATAGGCTGAGAAATTTAGGGTATTACATTTTGGGATTTGCCTATATCTTATTCGAAAAAACACCTTTAAGTTAAGTATAGCATTACCTAACTTAAAATAATCAAATATTTCATTATCTCCATTTAGATTTGAGGCCCTAACTATGAGTCATCATGGCAATTTTAGGGAGCAAAATACTTATGGGTATGACCTTTCCCTTTCCCCATCACCCCCTCCCCTGCCTATTTCCCACAATATGAAATCACAATAACAATAATTCATATCTATATAGAACTTTAAGGTTTGTGATGTATCTACACACATTGTCTCATGAAGTAAGAACCTACTGATGAGGAAGAACTAATTCATCTTGCCAATGAATTATTGCCTCACTTGCCTTCATGTCCTTTCCCTGAAGTGAGCCAGAATCACAGAATTTCTCAGAGGAACTTTAGCAGCCATCTATTCCAAATCATACCTAAAAAAGAATTCCCCCTATAAATTCAGGCAAGCAGTCATTATGTTTGACAAGAGACCATTCAAGCCTTTGCTTAAAGACCTTTAATGAGGGGGCATCCATTCCTCTTGAGGCGGGCCATTCCACTTTGTGGTAACTATAATTATTATCAAACCTAAATCTAATTCTGCTACTTGCACCCACCCTCTGGGGCTAAGTAGAAAAGTTTAATCATTCTTCCACATAGCCCTCCAAATACTTGAGGTCAGCTAACAGCGTCCCAAAGCCTACTCTCCTCCAAGTTAAACATCCCCATCTCCTACTGCTGGCATGAATGCAAGGCCTGATACCCTCCTGGTTTTCCTTCTTTGGGGAGGCTCTGCAGCTTAACATTGTCCTTGAGCCATGGTCACTGAATCATCACAATCAGTTGGAGAGGACTTACTTTGTCAAAGGTTCATGGTAGTGTGGTCGCCCAGGTAGAAAACAGCCTTGCAAATATCCACGGTCGAGAAGAAATATATCTGTTGATTCCCCTCCAATAGAGAAAAGCTTTTGAAGATCAACACCCTGCACTGTGGCCAGGAGCAAACAGAGGTACCAAATTGGAAAGTGTAATAGGACTGAGTGACAGTAGGAACCTTAGCCAGGGCTCAGTGGCCTGCCCAGCTGCCTGAGTGACTTGCTGCCTAGTTAATGGGTTCTTGTGTGAAACTGCAGTAAATCTGCCCCCTCATCATCACCTTAGGGTGATTTGCTGTGTGCTGGGGGGCTAGCTGCTTTCGGCAAGTGGGAACTTTATGGCCTAATAGGTGTAAGCAGAGAGGAGGTTTACAGGCCTGATGGCTCTGTTCACATGCTCTGGAGAGAATTTAAACATGCTGAAAAAGTAAATACAGTTCCCCAAAAGTAAATACAGCTCCCACTTGTAATTTGATTTCCTGAAGGGGAATGTGCCCCACTTGGTCCTTTCCATAGAGAATTTGGGGTTGTTTTGCCCATTTTCTGAAGTAGGCCCACTCTTGGTGGTATCTAAAAAGGCCTATGAGTCATTTGAAGATTTTCTTTTTTTAAAGTGGGCAGATGTGTGGTTTTTATTTCACAAACAGCCTTGTTTTTTCAAATAATATTATGCTTGTGCATGGGTACAGAGGGAGAGAAAAGGAGGCGTGTGTTGTAAGAAGAAGGCAAAACATCATTTTAGCTCATAAAATTTCTTGTAGGAGACTAATCACTTTGCGAGGGACAGTCTCCTGAAATTGGCCACTCTTAGCTTGGGAACTGCCACTGAAGTAAGCAGAAGAGGATGAACCTCTTGATCTTCAGTAGAGGGATGAGCCTGTTTTGGTCTGTTTATGGTCACAAGGAAGGCTGATGATCAGTACGAAACAGCATGGTTCTCTGCTTCCTGAAAACATGTCACAGGGAATCACATTCTTTCACAAGTCTGAGGCAGGAAAACATATTTGCAAAAAAACAAAGCTGGTCATTTAAATTAACATTTGACATTAATTTTTTTGCCTGGATTCACAACAGCTTATTTATACACTATAGGTACACAGATGTGTGGGGAAAAATAAGATAAAGTTATTCTCCTGATTCTGGAAGAAAGAACTTTGGATATAGTCAGGAGAAAAGGGTTCAAATCCCACCTCAGCCACTTAAAATTAGCTCTGTGATCAAAGGTGACTTTAGTTTTCTCGTCTGTAAAATGTGAACAACTAAAATTTTCAAGAGAGGCATCGTGTAAGTGCAGCAAGAACTTCCTTTTGGTACATATGAAGGGAAGCTTGTGTGGGCATGCCCCGATTGCCTAACACAGAGGTGTTCTACATCCCCTACCATGCGGCTTAGGTTGGCATAACTTCCTTCCGTTGGCTGTGCAGTCGGAATAGGCCAGTGCTGGCTGTATCTCTAAAACTTGTCACAATGAGAAAGTTTTTCTTTTCCTGACTTAGTCTTTCCTCTGGTATCTTCCCTTTGCTCTGTTTTCTGTCCATTCTTTTCTGATGTGTCTAGAGAATAGACATCCCAGGTCACACGTACTGCTGGCACCACGAACTGAATCCATGAGAGGGGAAGGACTTCCTTCTCCTACTCTCCCTCTCTTTAACTGCAGCTCTGAGAAATTGGTCGGGGGTTTCTGTTATGTTTTGTTTGCCCTGAGTTTCAGATGCCACAGTTATCACCACTAGTTCAAGACACAATGGCCTTGAAGCCAGCATTAGAGGCAGGGTCTTGCAGCCAGCCAACCTAGCAAGTTTGCGAGAATGTCCAGGGTGCCTGGGACTCCAGCCCCAAAAGGGGTTTTGGACTTAGAATTGTGACTTTGCTCTATAAGAACAGAGCTATGTTATGAACTAATTCCCTTCCCCAAGGCCGGAGGGATGGGGGAACAGATTATGTCTCCCATGTGTTGGGGGAATATTTGTACATGTGTGATTATACTTTTTGAAGTAAATATGTCTTTGTAGAAGTTAATCTAACTGTTAAGTGACTAAATGGAACAGAGATGCAGAGGACCACCCCTTATAATTGAAGGAACATCACTTGTGTGGGTGGGAATCATTTGTAGAGTATCTAAACACTCTTGACCCCCTTAAGGGTAGTAGAGAATCTGGGGTAGGAATAAAATATAACATACTTGACCTTCAGGCAGTGAGGGGCCAGGGTAGTGAACATTACACATAGATTGGCTAGGTGACCCTGGGCAATTCCCTCAATGTCCCAGACTAAGATTATTGCAAGTCTAAAACTGTAAATTAAGAAGTAAGAAGCTTAAAACACTGAGAGTTCCTTAAACCATGTGATCATGGGATAGATATGTGTGTGCCTATTTCTCATCTTTAAAAAAACAAACTAGAATTTAAGGGAAAATTAAGATATTCTAGCATTATTTTTTCTTACATCTAAGAACATTTTACATTCAAGAATTTATTCATTTACAGAACTCAAATCATATTTGTGACATTGGTTATTCATAGGTAATTTTTACTGAAATTAATGGAAAGCATGAAGGACCTATTTCATTAGTATGTGGAGCTCCCACTAAAGATCATCAGTTACTGTGCAAAGTATCATTTTGAAGAGTGACCTAGGGTGCTGAGAAGTTAAATGGCTAGCCCAGGTGGTCAGGTAGCTAGCATGAGGAGGGACATGAACATGTATGTATGTGTGTATAAGCATATATATATATATATACATTTAAATATATATGCAGGTATAATGGTAGAGGAATTTGAAGATCTTCCCTGCCCCTTAGTAGGCCTAGGGAATTTGAAGATCTTTCCTGCCCTTTAATGGGTCTTACCTGGAGCATAAGAAGAGAAGCTTTCTTATAGGAGGCTTGTTTTTCAGGAAGGCCTACACCTTTTGTTACGTTGTAATTAGGCAGTGGATCATGAAGGTTATGATGTCTTCTGACCCTGGAGAAGGCTTACCTCTGAGGTGAGGTTTTGCTTTGGGCCTCACTTATGGGAAGAGTTGTGTGATTTGACCAGATAAGACTCTGGGTAGCTGTTGAGTCCCCTGGTTGTGAAAATCCAGATGATGGTGCTTCTCTCTCTGGTAACTAACTATGTAGGTATGTGATGGTCAGACGGCTAGAAGCCCTCTCTGTTGAATTGTGTTATTTTTCTCTGTCTGTACTTTTTTTGTCTGCTTGTAACTTCTGTTTGTATTTTCTCTGAAGTTCAGGGAGCTGACTTTTCCTCCCAAACTAGGTAAATTTTATATATATAATTGTTATATTATATTATATATAATTGTTATATTATAAATATATGTTTGATTAAACTAAAATTGCTAACCCCTTTTGAGTTGCTTTCCTTTGGAAAAGCAGATCAAAGAACCTGCGCTAGCAGCCATCCTGGGTATGCTGGGGTGCTTACTGCTACAGCAGGTATGTGTAATGGTGTATATGCGTGTGCATGGAGGTAGCTAGGTGACTCAGTGGATAGAGTGCTGGGCCTGGAGTCAGGAAAATCTAAGTTCAGATCTGACCCAGCAACTTACTGGCTGTATGACTCTGGGCAAGTCACCTAACCTTAATCTATTGGAGAAGAAAATGACTGCCAAGGAAACTCCATGGATGGTGTTGGCATGCTATGGTCTATAGGGTCACAAAGAGTTGGACGTGACTGAGCAACTGAACAAAGGTGAAATGGATAGAAAGCTGTTCTCTAGTCAGGAAGGCCTGGGTTCATGGCCCTCCCTCTTATGTACATACACATATATGTGTATATATAATATACATATATCAAGAGAGAAAGAGAGACAGTACCCTCCTCACTTCTGCCTCATTATAATCAATTCCTTCAAAGCACAGTTCAAGTACTACCTTTTCTTTTTTATTTTTATTGACATTATATTTTTTCTATCACCTATATTTCCTAATGTATTTTCCCTCTTTGCCCCCATTCCCAAAATCAAATAAACAAAAAATTCAAAAGAGGAAAAATATTGAAAAGGTCTGATATTTATATTCAGTATTCCATACCCTTTGTCCTCTTTGTAAAAAAAAGAAAAAGCAGAGGGGGAGGCAAACATCATACTGTTTACAAACACTTTTCTGAGCTCCATAACTGTTAGTGATCTCCAACTCTTAACTACCTTGTTATTTCTGTTTATACCTAAATGTATATATATATCATCTCCATCATAAGAATGTAAACTCTTTGAGAACAAAGACTGTTTTTTAATTTTGTATACTCCTTGTCCAGAACAGTGACCGATACATAGTAGGCACTTAGCAATAAATAAACATTTATCAATAACCTACTATGTGCAAAAATTGAGCATACAAAAAAAAGCAAACAAAACAAAACAAAAACCAACCAGTTTTTGCTTTCAAGAAACTGAGAGTCTAATGAAAGAGAAAACATACAAATACCAGAGATAACAGAGGGAAGGAAGTAGAATTAAGGAATGTATAAGTGAGCACACCTTCACACATGCACATACACAAACACCATTTGTTCTTGGGTTGGTTGTGAGCTAAGTGCTTTGTAAAACTTAAATAGCATTTAAATGTAAATAATTATTGTTAACCTGTTACTAATGTAAGTTTTTCTCATAAATGTAAATAGAAGAACCAGATTATAGTTGGTCTAATTCTCTCTTCTTTTAGAGAAGGATTCATATTGACAACACTAAGAATTTTGCCTTGAGGTCACAAAGGCAAATCTTACATCATTTTAATGGTAAAGACCACAAAAAATTAAATAGCAATGATACTATTATGGAAAATTCTAGCAATTAACCTGTGCAAATACATCAATTTGTGGATTTATTTTGCAAAGTCTCAATGTATAACAAATTAGCTAAAGCCAATGATAAACCAAGAAATGCAATAATCAATGAGCTAAGAAAATTGGCTGCATTGTTAGTGTGGCAGTAATCGCCATGGGTCAGCTTTTTCTCATATATTCCTGCATCTGAAGTAGGACAGAGTAGTGTCTTAGATGGCTTGCTCAGACTCAGGTTGGCCTGGATTCAGGTTCTGTCTTTGACACAGTGGACGAGCAATCCTAGTCAAACAAATTAACCTCACTGTGCTCTAGCCAGCTAAGAGGGTAAATACTAAAAAGGTTGTGACTCTGCCTTAGAAGAGTCTCTCTCCCTCCACAGATGAATGTACAGGTCTTACATTAAGTTTACCAGAAATCTCATGTGAATAACTGAGATTTTGAATAAGACCTAATGGCTGTAAGTAGACCTCTGAATAGAAAATGCTCTCAAAATTATTAACATAAATTAGTTTCACTTAAAATTAGAGATGATTTATCCTTTTCACTATTGACAATTTTCATTTAACATGAGCATTTCTTCTTCCTAAGGAGTGTAAGGCATGATGGTGGTGGTGTCTGGACCTGTGACTTCATCCTTATTAGGTAGTTACCACTCCCTCCATCAGTGCAGTGGCAACTCCTTTGAAAATTAGCATCATAGAAAATTGTCTGGGGCACTGAACTAAGTTACTTGTCATACAGGTAGTATGCCCTGACTCCCAGATTGCCATATTGTCTTTCATGTAAATGACAGAATGAACTAATCACTCTTTGGGGATCTTTTAGGATTATTTGAGGTGAGAAACCATGTTTGAGAAGACAGGTAGATTTGTGATTACTAAGGTTGCATTAATTATGAAAAAAAGTTAGAATTCCCCTGGCCCTTACACAAAGGGGATATGAGTAAATTGTTTTCAGGTATGCAGTCCCACAAAATACCAGACAAGAAAGCTGCAGTTATATTGTAACTGATCTGGCTGGAAACAAGAACTAGGATAGCTAGGTGGAACAGTGGATATAGTGATTGGTCTGGAGTCAGAAAGGCTCATCTTCCTGAGTTCAACTCCAGCATCAGACACTTACTAGCTGTGTGACCCTAGGCAAGTCATTTAATCCTGTTTGCCTCAGTTCCTCATCTATAAAATGAACTAGAGAAAGAAATGGCAAACCACTTCAATAACTTTACCAAGAAAACCCCAAATAGGGTCATGAAGAGTAGGACATGACTGAAAATCAACATGGTCAGAATTTAGAGACATTCACAGTCCTAAACAAATTATTCTTTTAAAGGGCAGACTAAGAGTAGAAAGGCAGATTTCATCCAGTTTTGTAAGAATTGCCCCTTTGGGGAGATGTGTCCAAAAGTGGAATGGGCTACCTCAGGAAGAAGTAGGTTTCATCTCACTGGAAGTCCTCTAGAAGAGTCTGCATGCCTATTGCGGAAATTTTAGTTTTAGTTTTAGAGTAAATTCCTGATCAGGTATGCATTGGACTAGATGACCTATGGGGTCTTCTCTCACTCTAAGCTTCTGTAATTCTATAAACTTGTATAGAAACTCCTTTTAAGACTTTGATTGTATAGTAGTTCTTGGTCTTGTACAATTGCTTGACAAATGTATAAACTAACAAACCAGGAAAGAAATGAGTGGATGGGGACAGGGATGAATGGAAGGATGCACTTATATAGAACATAAACACCTAAATTTCCTTTGTGTCTCACAATGTCTTGTCAACAGTTTTTCCAAGTGACATTTCTTGTCGGAGATTGAAATCTTAGTTCCCATTGGTGCCCCACTTTAAAACTCTGCCTTACTTAATGGCTACAAGCAGCAGGATTTGACATTTACAACTCCAAAAGTGGGGATGGAAGAGAGGGAAATGGAGGAAGAATAATAAAGAATGAGAAGTTTTTATTTAAAACTGCCCCAGTGGGCTTTTATGACTTGCCTTGATCCAAATTCTTTTGAATACCACATAAACCAAGCCATTGTTTTTTTTTTTTTTTTAAGAAAGTCATTATAAGAAGACATGTTTGTATGGGGTGAGAGTGATGCCTAGCAAAGTTCCTTGGACATAGTAGTCACTTAATAAATGTTTCTTGATTTCAATCAAATCATACCTGCATTTAGTAAATCACCTCACACAATTTACAATATATCCTATGTTCTCCCCTCCACTGTTCCAAAAAATCTCTTGGTTAATTTGACATTGAGGTCTAGAAGAAACTTGGGCCCAGGATAGTGCATTAAAGGTCAGCAGAAGGTTGGAATTTTATTTTTCAATTCAATTGACCCTATCAGACTTAGAATTTGCCATTTTTCCTTTATGTGTTAGATTTCTTAACCGTCTATGCAAGTAATGTGAAAAATTGAAGGTTGTTTTTTTTCTTGGGATTTTTTTTTACCTTTTACTGTGTCATGGATCCTTGGCAATCTTGGTGAAACATATGAACCTTTTCTCAGAATAATTTTTTAAAAGGGCAAGTACTTTCTAAAATACATTGAACTGAGAAAGAATTTTAGTTATACTAAGTAAAGTGCAGTTCTCAAGGTATTTTTTTCAATTCACAGACACAGATTAATAATCCATGGTATGCACAAATATGGTGGTTTTAGGTTTTAAAGAGTTGTGTTATTTATAATGATCATTAAACCTTCTGCCTTATTTGACAATGGAAACAGATTTATTAACATTTCATGGTGAAAGAGAAAGTCCACTAGACTTAGAATCAGAAGAATTGGGACTTGGCTCTGCTATTTCCTATCAATTTGACTGGGGGATCTGCTAAACCTCTGGTAGTCTATTTTTATCATGTGCAGAATGGGGCTGATTATACTTGGAAGACTTGTATTTCAAAAGGATGCTGTGAGAATGAAATGAGATGTTTGGAGAGAATTTTGTATATTGATAGCTACATTGATATCAGCTGTTATTATTATAAGATATTGTTAGCTGGAATAAGTAGCCCTAAATATTGTTTCATATGTATGTACAATACTAACTTATTTTTTCCTTTTTGGAAGGGGGAAGGTAGGGCAATTGGGGTTAAGTGACTTGCCCAAGGTCACATGGCTAGTAAGTGTTAAGTGTCTGAGGCCAGATTTGAACTCAGGTCCTCCTGACTCCTGTGCTGGTGCTCTATTCACTGTGCCACCTAGCCACCCCACAATACTAACTTTTTGAATAATGTTTTCACTTTGCGGCATCTTTCTCAGGATTTCCTTTCCTGCTAAAGAAAACACTCCCTCCCTTAATCCAATTTTACCTACTGAGTGCTGCTGGATTTGCATCATTATGTGACTCAAGAATATATCTAGGAGGGGGAAGAGTCAAGATGGTGGAGTAGAAATAGGACTTCTTTGGGGCTCAGGCTTCCACCTCCTCCAATTCATGTAAAAGGTGACTCTGAATAAACTTTAGAGCTACAGAACCCACAAAATGACAAAGAGAAGCTAACCTCCCACTGAGGACAGCCTGGCAGGCTGGCAGGAAGGGGTCAATGCAGTGCTCTGGTTGCCAAGCCCAGCCCCGGAAGAGCCAGGGTTTTAGCCTTAGGGTGGGCCTGACCAGGACTTTGGGATCTGGTAGTTTGGGAGTGTGGTCAGCCTTTGCCCCCAGGGCAAGATGGGCAGCAGTGCAGCTGCCGCCATGTGGCAGCTTCAGCTCCTGGCCTGCAGAGTATAGGGAAACCAAGCACCAGTCTGAGGGGTAATCGCTCTTGCTTTAAACTGCTTGGATCTGGATTGCGGTCTAGGGTAGAGGTCCTAGAGTGTTTGACCAGCTTGGCAGAGTGTGTGGAGGCTTCAGAGAGGGCACCCAATTAATACCTTCAGCAGCTGAGAAAACCCCAGCAATTGAGACAAAGCTCCCCTGTCTGGTGGCAGAATCCTACTGTGGCAAAAAGCCCAAAAGTCAAGAAATTGAGTGGCAACATGAGCAGTCAAAGGAAACAAATCAAGCATAGCAACCCAACTTTACACTCCTATTTTGGGGACAAAAAGGATCAAAGCATGGAACAGGAGGAAGACAACAAAGTCAGAACTCCTATACCAAAAGCTTCCAAGAAAAATACAAGCCGGTTACAGGCCATAGAGGACCTTAAGAAGGATTTTGAAAAGCAAATAAGAGAAGTGGAGGAAAACTTGGGAAGAGAAATGAGAAAGATGCAAGAAAATTGTGAAATGAGAGTCAACAACCTGACTGAAGAAAATAACACCTTAAAAAATAGACTAGGGAGCAGCTAGGGGGCACAGTGAGTAAAGTGCTGGCCCTGGAGTCAGGAGGACCCGAGTTCGGTTCCAGCCTCAGACACTTAGCACCCACACCCACACACAAAACTAGCTGTGTAACCTTGGGCAAGTTACTTAACCCCGATTGCCCTCCAAAAGGCAAAAAAACAAAAAAGACTAACTCAAATGGCAAAAGAGGTTCAAAAAGGCAATGAGAAGAAGAATGCCTTAAAAAGCAGAATTTGCCAGATAGAAAAAGAATCTCAAAAGCTCACTGAAGAGAATCATTCCTTCAGAATTAGATTGGATCAAATGGAAGCTAGTGACTTTATGAGAAATCAAGATACTATTAAACAGATCCAAACAAATGAAAAAATAGAAGGCAAAGTGAAATATCTTATTGGGAAAACCACTGACCTGGAAAATAGATCCAGGAGAGATAATTTAAAAATTATTGGACTACCTAAAAGCCATGATAAAAAAAAAAAGAACCTAGAAATCATCCTTCAAGAAATTCTCAAGGAAAATTGCCCTGATGTTTAGAACCAGAGGGCAAAATAGAGGTTGAAAGAATCCACTGGTCACCTCCTAAAAAAGATCACAAAAAGAAAATTCCTAGGAATATTATAGCCAGGTTCCAGAATTCCCAGATCAAGAAGAAAATATTACAAGCAGCCAGGAAGAAACAATTTGAATATTGTAGAAACACAATCAGGACAACACAGGATCTGGCAGCTTCTACACTGAGGGATCGAAGGGCTTGAATATGATATTCTGGAGGTCAAAGGAGCTGGGATTAAAACCCAGAATCACCTCTCCAGTAAAACTGAGTATCATGTTTCAGGGGAAAATATGGTCATTCAATGGAATAGAATACTTTCAAACATTCTTTTTTTTTTTTTTAAAGCAATTGGGGTTAAATAACTTGTCCAAGGTTACATGGCCAGTTATTTTATGTAGGTGTTAAGTATCTGAGGCCGGAACCACTCCCGGGTCCTCCCAACTTTGGGGCTGGTGCTCTTACTTACTGAGCCACCTAGCTGCCCTGACTTTCAAGCATTGTTGATGATAAAACCAGAGTTGAACAGAAAATTTGACATTCAGATACAAGAAGCAAGAGAAGCATGAGAAGGTAAAGAGGGAAAAGAAGTTATAAGGAATTTATCAAAATTGAACTATTTACGTCCCTACATGGAAAAACAATAATTGTAACTTATTAAACTTTTTTCAGTATGAGAATAGTTGAAGGGAATAGAAATGTATATATATATATATATGTATATATATATACACACACACATACATACATACATACGTACGTCTATATAGGAGGGTATATGGACTTATGAATACATATGTGAATGTGTGTATATATGTTTACAGGTATACATAGATAGAGGTCACAGGACCAATTTAATAGGAAGGGATGATACTTAAAAGGCTAAATTAAGAGGTGAGATAAAAATATAATGAGAGAAGACTGGGAGAGGCAGAATGGGGTAAACTATCTCATATAGAAGAGGCAAGGGAAAATGGTCACAATGGAGGGGAAGAACAGGAAGGCAAAAGGGAATGGGTCAACCTTATTCTCATTGAATTTGGCTTAGGGAGGGAATGACATACACGCTAAGTAGGGTATCTCACCCTCCAGGAGAGTAGGGGGAAAGGGGATGAGAGGGGGGGATGATAGAAGGGAGGGCAGGCTGGGGGGGAGGTAAATTGGAAGCACCCACTATTGAAAAGGGACAGGATCAAAGTAGAGAATAGAACAAGTGGGAGGTGGGATAGGAGGGAGGGAAATATAGTCAGTCTTTTACACTCTTGAAATGTTTTGCATAGCTATACATGTACAACCTATATTGAATTGCTTATTTTCCCAGTAAGGTTGGGTGACAAGGGAGGAAGGGAATGAATCTGGAATTCCAAGCTTTAAAATCAAATGTTTAATATATATATACATATATATATATACTATTATTAATATGATTTTACATGTAATTGGGAAATGAGATATACAAGCACTGGGGCATAGAGATCCACCGTGCCCTACTGGAAAGTTGGAGGGGGCATGGGAGAAGATATGGGAGAGAGCAGATTGAAGGAGAGGATATTCAGTGGGATGGCTATTTTGGGGTGATGGGTAGGGAGAAAAATGGGGAGAAAATTTATAACTCAAAATCTTACAGAAATGAATGGTGTAAACTAGAAGTTAATAAAGCATTTGAAAAGTTAGCACTTAAAAAATAAAAAAAAGAAAGAATACATCTAGGAATGGGACAAGTCCACTTTGGTTGTGCAGACACCATTCATCTTACCTTCTTTGGTTAATTCATTCATGTTCATCATGAAAGGGTAAAACTAGAAACGTTATGTCTCTGGCCACAGTCTTACATTTATTTACAGTTTTAGCTTCCCTCATCCCCCAAATTGCTGCCAAGAAGTTGCAAATTGCCTTAAGAGGTTGATTCCTGGAAGAAAATAGCAAATTTGTGTATTTAGGAGTGTAAACTTCCCTAATATCTCAAAGTGTCTCAATCATCTGCCAAACCTGTGTTCAGCTAGATCAGTATCAATAGAATTATGCTACCTCAATCAATCAACAAACATTTATTTAGCACTTACTTTGTTGCAGGCACTGGGAATACAGATAACAAAGGTGACACAGCCCCTGTCCTCAAGGTGCATACATTCTTTAAAGGTGATATAACACATCCAGTATATGGAGTGGTGGTCAGGAAAGGGAATTCTGGTCTAATTCATCATAAAGTTTGTCAATGAAGTCACAGAACAGTGGACTGTCAGGCCCTTTGTAAAAGCAATGGAAGTATTGATTTGATTATTGTAAGGGCAACCACCCCATAAGTATTGTAATAGTAATAGTAAGAGGTGAAAGAGATGAGGAGAGCTTGTGAATTTTCCTCAGTCTATCAAATTTAGTGTTTTCTAGTACTCAACCTACAGTGAGGAAACTCTGGGTTCAAATTATTCCAACAGATACTTACCAGTTGCATGATTCTGGGCATGTCATTTAACTTCTCTGGTACTCAGTTTCTTCACCTGTAAAATGACATTAAAAAAGAAAACCTTTAACATTTTTTTCAGCTCTAAATCAATAATCATGTCACTCAACTTTTCTCCGACTCAATTTCCTCATCAACAAAATCATTATAATAATAGCATTTTTCTCTTGGACTTGTTGTGGAACTAAAATGAAGGTTATAAGGCTTTGGAAACTTTAAAGTATTATACAAACTTTTATTATTATTATACCTTTATTATAATAATTCTTTTATTTTTATTATTACTACTTTTATTATTATACTTACTGTATAATAGAAGGAGTTTTTGCTTTGACTATTATCTATAGGGTATGGCCTTATGGTTATGATTTTGTCTGAATATTTATTATATTTGTTAAATATATGTAGTTCAAATAGACAGTTCCACAAATGGAAGCAGGGGAGCATGTTAGGGATCGCCCTGGAAAAATTTTCAAGATGGGTAACATTTGTTTTCTATACTATCTCACCCACTTTCTATTGCTACCATCACACTCTCCTTAAGCTTCCTTCCACTCCTTTCCCCTTCCTCCATTCCCTCCCCTCTGCCCCCACCAATGCAGATTTCTACCCAGTCTTATCCTCATTGATTTAGACTTTTTCTTTCATTCTCTTTTCTCCTATGATGCAGTGAAAATGGTCCTCCATTTGGAGTCAGAGGGTTTGTGTTCACCTCCTGGCCCTGTTCCTGACTACTTGTGTGGACTTTGGGAAATGGCAAGTTGATAAGTCCCAGTTCCCTCATTTTTAAAATGAGGGAATTAGTTTAGAACATCTCCAAAGTTCTTTACAGCTCCCAATCCTATAGAACTTCTCCATAAAAATGATTATTCCTCTGTCTCATCTGCTCAGAATCTTGCTAATGCAACTGAAGTTAATTAACTCATTCACTTTAAGATGGTAATGGCTTAATATGCCTAGCCTTTCCAAGGATTTGATTTGTAACAGTTGACTTCTGGAAAACAAATGTTTTAACTTTAGGAATTTAACTCTAACTGCTCTAACTGTGGATGTTTAAGAATAGTTTAGGCAGATGGGACAAAGAGCTGGGCATCCTACTCCACAGATCTCTGCCCAACTTATATACGCTCACTATATTTTCCACATATGGTCTACTAAGTTTTGATCAATAGCTTTTGAGAGAAGTTTATTCAATACAAAATTAAAATCTTAGGCTCTAAAATTTAATAAACTACTTAACTTATTTAAATTTTTTCCCTATGGAATGCTTTAAGATCACTGGAAGGATTTTCTTTTTCTTCTCCTCAGAGACTACACTTTCGATATTTCTCCATCATGGTTCCTGCTGAATTGCTAGCATCAGTCCTTATGTATCCTAAGCAGCAAATAAGCAGCAAAGAAGGGAAGAGGCCTGGGTGGCAGATAGATCATGGAACTAAGTACCATCTCACACTTGAATGTATCTTCCTAGGGCATACTGGGAGATGTAATCTTGAAAAAGCCACCACCATAAATTTGTGGGTAAGAATTGAAATTGCTAGAAAATGGTCAGATTTATCCTGTGCAATTCTACCACACTTAGCCTTTGCGTGTGGGCACATTATTTATTGTACAGGGCTGTCCCTTGGATGTGAGGGGCCCAGGCAAAATTTTTTTCTTTAAAGAATTTTATTAAAATATATTATAAAATTCATGGGTCAATGTGATTTATTGATGAAAATTTAGAATAATTAGCTTACAACATTCACTTTTTCATGAGAAACATTGTGAATTAAAATACTGAATTGTACAGAGCTGAAATGATTGTCTAAATTTGTATGATAATTTTAGCCCATGCCACCACTAATATTACCAATTCTGTGCCTAGTTCAGGCCTTCATTGCCACTTGCTAGGAATTCTATAATAAAAGTCAATTTCCTGATTGGTCTTCCCTTTTCCACTCTATCCCCTTTACGACTGCTAAAATGATCTTCCTAAAGGGCAGGCTCGACCATGTCTTTCTTTTTCTCCAGAATCTTCCATGGCTCTCCACTGACTTTCCAATCCAAAGTCCTCGGTTTGACTTTTAAAGTCCTTCGCAGTTTGGCACTAGTCAGTTTTTCCATGCTGATTACAAATTAATTTTCCTCATACATTAAGCACTCTAGCCACACTTGCTGTTTTCCGTACATGATGCCTCATTTCCTCTCCTCTGTGTCTTGGCACAGGGTGGGCTCCATGCCTGTAATTCTCTACCTCCTTTTCCTCACCTCTTGACCCTTAGCACCCTTCAAATCTCAGTCCTAATGCCACCTCCTTCAAGAGGGCTTTCCTATTTCCCCTAGTTATTAGCCCCACTCTAAATCACTGTATATTTATTTATTTTGTATATGACCTGTTTTTACTCATCTGTGAACATGTTGACTCCCTGAAGTAAAATGTGAGCCCCATGAGGACAGGAACTGCCATGTTTTTGTATTAATGTCTCCAGCTCCTTGTAGTACCTGACACATAGCAGGTTCTTAATTCATTCTTATTATTTAGGGCCTGATACCAAAAAGATAAAGATATAATCCCTGCCCTCATGGAGCTTACAACTTATTTTTAAAAATTTATGGAATAAACACGCATTTCCATAACATAGTATAATAAAAAAGTTAGTTGCACACAAAACTGCAAATCTATTATGTTCAGCTTGTTATTCCTTTTAAATATGTTATGTAATTTTTTTCTCCTTTTCTTCTTTCTTCCTCCCTGCCCTGCCCCAGAGATGGCTATCATTAGACACAAATAACTATATACACACATGTATATTTACATATATATGTATATATAATTATTCAATACATTCTTTTATATATCAGTTCTTTCATTGGGTATAGGTAGTATCTTTCTTCATATGTCCTTTATAGTTAATTTTGGAATTTATAATAGTCAAAATGACATATTTGCCCAGTCATTCTTTTTTTTTTTTGGAGGCGGGAAGGCAGGGCAATTGGGGTTAAGTGACTTGCCCATGGTCACATGGCTAGTAAGTGTTAAGTGTCTGAAGCTGTATTTGAACTCAGGTCCTCCTGACTCCAGGGCCAGTGCTCTATTTACTGCACCACCTAGCCACCCCGAGAGTCATTCTTAAAACAATACTGTTGTTACTGTATTTTCTTGGTTCTGCTCATTTTATTCTTTATTATTTTGTGAAAGTCTTTACATGTTTTTCTAAGATCATTGAGCTCATCATTTCTTATAGCACAGCAGTATTCCACTACACTCACATACGGCAATTTGTTCAGCCATTCCCCAATTTAGGGACATCCCCACAATTTCCAGTTCTTCGCCACCACAAAGAGAACTGCTAGAAATATTTTAGACTACATAGGTTTTTTTCCTTTTTCTCTAATCATTTCTGGAAACAGACCTATTAGAACTTATAACTTATGACATATGCACAAATAGCCAATGCAGGGTCACTTATACTGAGTGCAAAGTAGAAACACAAAATTCAAGAAAAATTTATGTGGGAGAGAACTCAAAGCCAAGAGGACCAGGAAAGACATGGTGCCTCAGCTGAATCTGGAGGGAAAAGAAGGCTTTTGACAAGTTTGAGAGGAAGAGGGGATAGTAAATTCCAGGCTGAGGGACAGACCCATATGCACAGGCAAAAGACAACAAAGAGAGAATGGAGAATCTTTCCTAGTGTTGTCTGGCTGGAATTTAATTGTATAAAAGTTATGTAAACAAAAGTTATGCAAAAAAGTTACAAAACAAAATATAAATTAGTAGCAACATTCTGTTTCAAATCAAATATAGACTAAAAGAACTCCACTAAAGAAATCATATAAAAAGTAGTAAAAATCGCAAGAGGTAATGCAGCATCATAAGCAGAGAGAGTTGACCTTTGAGCCAGGAAGTCCAGGGTTTCAAGATCTGCCTGCAGCACAGACTGTATGACCCTGGGCAAGTCAAAATCTCTCAGTGCTCTAGCTAACTCTGTTAATTGCAGGGAAGATGCAGTCCTGCATTGGTAGAAGGAATTTCCTCTCTCTGGCTTTCCTTGAACAAATTAGTTTATAAGTGCAGTCCCTATCCTAAAAGCAATTGCTCTGATTGATATGAAAACATTAACTGACTTATAACCTACTATTGATTGTTGTTGTGCATATCTTTCAATAAAGTAACTAAAAAAATTAATTTTCTTGGCTAACTGCATCAATTAAAATTCATAGGTTCCCAAAGTGGGTGATACCAGCCCTTGGGGGGTGCTACAACAAAGAGGGGGGGAGAGGGTGGTGGTAGCCTTGGGTATAATTGGGGGGTATTGAATAAAAATAAGGGGGTGGTGGGAGCATAAAGAAAAGAAGGAAATTTTGAAAAACTATTCTTACATGTTTCATTTGTTTATAACAGAGTTAAAGTTTTACTGATTACATTATTTTCCAAATAAACACACAAAATGCAAGTTATGACCAATCAGTGGTCAAGTCTGTCAACAGTTCTTAACAAGTAAGTATTGGCAGGTGAGCACGTGGTGTATTGTCTCGAAGTCCAGCATGCATCACTCAGAATATGTGCATGTAATGACTTGTTGATAACATGATACTATATGGTTACATTATACAATATAGCTTCATCAAAATTCCAATGTAGTAAAAACCCAACAAATTTACAATAAATTATTAAATTTAAGAGGCATCATTTCAAAAAAATTTTTTGAAATGATGCAAATTAAAAAAAAAAACAATTAAAGGGTTAAAGTAGATTTCCAGAGGTCACTGAACAGCTTTTTTTTTTTAAAGGGTAGTGGGCTAAATACATTTGGGTACCTCTAAATTAAATTAACTGAATAATTATTCTTAAAATAATTACTATTTATATCTGCACTACCTGCCAGGATATATATATATATTTTTTTTGGTTTTGTAACAAAGCAGGCTTGACCACACTGTTCTCACCAAAAGTTAACATTTTAGTGAGATCAAAAAGGTTTTGTATCTTTAAAAAATAAAATAAAATATTTAGAAATTGTTTATTATACCTTTATTTCCTTTGTAATATGTATTTTTGTAATGCAACATCTCAGTACAATAGTACAATCATATAATTTATAAATAAGGATTTTTTTTTTGTGGTCATAGGGCTACATTGTCAAAACTACTTAGAGAACACTAAGGTACTGAGAGTTTAAGCAATTTAGCTATGGTCACATAGCTAGTATGAGTCTTGGGCCAGCCTGAGCTAGGCTAAACTGCCTCTCAGGAAACACTTTACATTGAATTGAAATCTGACTCCTTGGATTATACCCATAGATTATCACACTCCCCACCACCTCCAAGGGAAGTGAATGAAAAATATCATGATTCCAAATCCAACTTTATGCTTTCCAAGCTTTCATAGATAGATGGCAAAGTGGAGAGAGTGCTGGACTGGAGACAAAGACTAAAGTTTGAATCCTAACTCTGATACTGACTGTGAATTTACCTACTTCATCTTTCTGTTGGAAGATCCCCAGTGCCTGTGTGTCTCTGAAAGGCAGCGAGAATTTTGGGAATCCCATAGAAGACTACCTTCATAGTCTAGAAAGGAACCATTCCACAGTCAAGGCAGGCCCCGGACAGCATGAAGTGTTCTTAAGAATGGGGGTGGGGGTGAGGAAGGAGATTGAACAGCAACGCAGGCTACCCTTCCTTGCTAAGGCTTTCTCCCTTAGGCACCTTATATTCATTTTGTATGAATTATGGATAAATTTATAGGTATTCAAGTTTTTTTTCCCCTCATTTGACTATAAACTGTTTTATATTTGTCTTTGTATAACCAATGCTTAGCCCATAGTGCTGGCACATAGTAAATATTTAATGAATATTTTTGGCTGACTAATGATTATTTCTGCTCTTCTTAGGAAGTATAACAATTCTATAGCTAGGAGGAATTATTGAGTGTAACTCTCTCATTTTGTGGATGAAGGAATAGTAACCCAAAGAAATCGCAAATTTCCTGTGGTCAGGTAGGAAGTTTCTATGTTTGGTTTCATCTAGTGAATTCTACTGTTGAGGAAAATAAAATGGATTCTGATTTATAGCATCTTGATGATCACCTTTATTTTCAAACATTTCCTAAAACCTCAGTGGTCTCTGACCAGGGCCTCATGCTCCAGAAAGACATTTACAGGAATAATTCACTCATTTCACAAATACTGATTGCATTCATATATTGAGCTCATGACATTTGATTTTAACAAAAGTTTGTAAGGTACTTCGAACTTTTCAAGGAAAGGAAATCATTACTCTGTAAAAAGAAAATTATGAATAATAACATACATGCTTATAAGCTTAAGGAAAACATTTATTCCAGCAGCTTTTTTTTCTTTTAACTCTAAGAACATTTTACATTCAGGGTCCATTGGCTTTAAGAACAGGCTAGAACAAATTCATGCTTCATTCCTTCATTTTTTCCATTCCTTTATTCGGCAATATTTATTAAGTACCTACCTATGTGATGTCAATTGGACTCAATTCAGGAAGACACACAGGATTATTGGAGAGAATGCATGAGAGGAGAACTTGGCTTGCAGTGACTGTTTTACTGGCAATGCTGTCAGCTTTTTTTTTTTTTTAGATTAATATGTCATCGTGTTTTGCTTTACCATGGATTTTAGCTAATTTCTAATACATTAAGGTTTTGCAAAATATGATGGACTTATTCATTGCCAATGACTGAAATCTCCAAAGGCTTATAGTGTAATTATTATTCAATTATATTTGTGAATTTACTGCAAGTATGGCCTAGGCTGGCTTGGGTTAGTGCAGCTAGGTGGATGGGGTACTAGGACTGGAGTCAGGAAGTCCAATCTCAGACACTCACTAGCTGTGACCTTGGGCAAGTCACTTAATGTCTGCTTGCCTCAGTTTCCTCAACTGCAAAATGAGGATAATAACACCTGCCTCTCAGAGTTGTGAAGATCAAATGAAATAATATTTCTGAAGCACTTGGCACAGTGCCTGTGTAGAACACATAGTAGTGTTATACAGATGTTTATTCTTTTCGTTTGGGTAATCTCAAGTCAAACCTCTTGATGTAGTCATAATGAATTTTTCACCTGAGAAAGTAGGAGGGAATTAAGCCTACTCTAATCTGGTCTCTCATTCGACTTTCATAAGACAAACTCACATTGGTAACAAATTAAATAATATTTCACTATTATACTAAGGCTAGTCATGAGAATGATTTCATGTTACTTTCAGGCAAATCAATTAGCATCTAATTTGTCCCCAGTACATTTGTGGATACAGTATGCATCTAACTAGGCCATTGTGAATGGGGGCACCAGATGAATGCCAAACTTGAAGTTGAATGATCAGGTTTGTTCCCTACAAGCCCAGAGCTCAAGAGGAACATTTAAAAAGTAATTTATTCCGCCTGCAGAATAAAAAGCAGGATGGAGGGTGAATATTCTTGGAGATTGAGTTTCAGTGAGCAAGTTGTCAAGAATCATTAACGTGCCACTTTTGGGGCCTGACAACCAAACTCTATTTCACAGAAAAGAATTAGCAGGACCATTTGATTTTCACAAATAACCAAAAAGAAGGAGCAGGAGAAGGAGAAACAAGGAGGGAAAAAGCCAAACAAATCCCCATAGACACCCCTGATTTACAGGAGGGATTCAAAAGTGCCTGCTGTGTAAAAAAGGCACCATTATGGAGAAAATCTACTCAGATTACCGAGTCAGAAACAATCAGAAAGGTCTCCGTGATTGACTGCACCTTCTCAGTATTGTCATACAGCCACAGCAAATTAAACTCATTTGGGTTGGCTTCCTGGTATGCATCCCTTAAAAACCTTTCTTTTTCTTGCCAGTGACATTCTCTTCCTCCCCCACCTCCCATGATGTACCAGGCACTTGGAGAAATTAAAAATCTCACACATGCACACACACACATACACACAGAGCATTCAGAGTTAGTAAGCAGTACATTGTATAAAAATATGAGACCAATTCCCCACATTTGCTATGGTGCTAGCAACCCTAGTTCCTTGTTGAGATGTAAAATTGATTCCAATTTTGTTAGCTCTGGTCACTGTTATTTCTTGAATTCCATTCTGAGCGCTAGCAACTTTTAAGGATTTTAAGACACCATTTCTTTGCCACTGTCTGGGAGAGAACCAGTTTTTGACTGACATTGAAACTACAAATCAGAAAGCTTTAGGACCAGGTGGTATCCAAACTCCTTTGTATATTCAGGAATTCAGATTCAGGGTGAATTGCTTCTACCCTATGTGGAAATTTGTCAGTAAAAGATGTTAACAATTCTACTCCTAAGACCATTTACTGCCCTTGAATGCTTGGTCCATGGTCAGGAAACAGAATCATTCTGCTGGTCCTCTGTTACAGATTTTCGATTTGAGTAGTATTTTCCCCTAAGCATGAGGATGAGAATGATATAGCTCAATGCAATTGCTGGGTCAGTAGTGCCTTATGTAGTGTTAGAACTACTCCCACATGCCTCTCTCTGGTGATAGCATTCACCAAAAATCTCTTTAATATTCTCTTTCATATTCCTTAGGATCATATACTTAGGTCTCACATCTTAGCTCATTCAGTCCAACCCTCTGCTCTTAAAAATGAGGAGACATACCCAGGGAGCTCAAGTGAATTTGACCACAATCACTGAGGTAGTAAGTATCAGAGGTGAAATTTGAACCCAAAGTCTCTTTGACTCTAGTTAGGGTTCTTTCCATTAAAATCATATTGCCTCCCTTTAGGACAGCTCTAAAATACAATGTGTAAGTTGGTTGTGCTGTAAGTTGAGCTCTTAAGCATCTTTATTTAAAGATAACTTCTCTAGATAGACTCTGCCTTTAAACTAGAGCCCAGGCTCTTTTGAAAGCATTTAGAGCCTTTATGCTGGCAGCTAGGTGGTACAGTGGATAGAATAGTAGGCCTGGAGTTAGGAAGACCCAAGTTTAAACCTGGTCTCAGACACTTATTAGCTGTGTGACCCTGGGCAAGTCACTCAACCCTGTTTGCCTAAGTTTCCTCATCTGGAAAATAAGCTGGAAAAGGAAATGGTAAACGACATATCTTTGCCTAGAAAACCCTGAATGAGATAATGGAGAGTCAGATACAACTGAAATGATTGAATACCAACAAAAACCATTCTGACTTTATTGAGCTGGAAAACTAAATGCTAAATACTCTGCTGGAAAAGAAAACCCACCAAAAAACATTTCCTCTATTTCCGTTCTGACCTGAAGTTGACTCTGTTTCCCTTTTCTCTTCAGTAAGTATGAATTGCAGAGAACCAGCCTGAAGGGAAGCTTTTGAAGACTGTGGAGTGTCTCTCCATATACATTTACTATATATATTTGTTATCTGTTTCAGGACCTGAGGGTAAGATCAGAATTTCCTGTGCCAAAGGTTTCCAGCTTCTGTCTGTGGGCAGGTACACAAAAGCTCTCTTTTACTTGCCTGAAATGCGCGGTGAGATGAAACATGCTCATTGATGGTTAACAGATCTGTCCCTGAAGACTCTGCTCCTCAGAACATGGCATTTATTTCCTCTGTGAAGCTTTTAGCATTTCAGGTCTGTAAGAGGATTTGGCTGGAAAACCAACTGCTGATTGTCATATTCCCTAGCTCAAAATGTCAGTTACCACTTCCCTTTATTCATCTGATCATTAAACTTTTTGTATATTTTCTCTCTGATTCCTAGAAATCAATAGTGACATGTGTGATTGCCATATCATTGTATTTCCTTCAAGGAAGGAAGGTACAGATTTGATTGACTTTATTTTTTTTTTTTTTGCCATTAGGGTTTCAAATGCCTTTGATGCAGAATGATGTGAGTTTATAGGTTTTTAAGTTTAGCTAACTCAGTGATCTGTAGAAATGGAAAGCAAAACCAGCACGTAGAAATGGTAGTCCAGGATTATTCCCAAACCTCACTTTAACCAATAATATTTTATTCCACCAAAGTTGCTGCTAAATATAGCAAAACTGTCTGATTTGAGACCTATTGCCTATTTTCCCCTGAACAGCAAATGGAAAATGTGTTAATTTTTAGTAATATAATTTTGCATGACTTCATGCGTGCAATACGTATCATATTTCTTGCCTTCTCAATGGGCAGGAGGGAGGGAGAGAATTTGGAACTGAAGATAATTTTTTTTAAATGAAATAATTTTCAGTAATATAGGCAAAGGCTTGACAGGAGGAAGGTGCAAAGATGTAGGACTGGAAGGACCCTGGAGGTCATATAGTCTAACATCCTGATTTTACAGATGATGATATGAGTCCTAAACAGGCTAAGAGACTTGTTCAGTCATTCCAGTTATGTCCTAGTCTTTTTTTTTTTCTTGTTCATTGGTTAGTATTTTCTTTTTTTTTTTTTTGGTCTTTATTAATTTGTATGTTTATTTTTAGTTTACAAGATTCAGTTCCACAATTCCTTGAGTTTCAAATTTTCTCCCCCTCCTTCCCTTCCCCCTATGTCCTACTCTTTATAATCCATTTGGGGTTTACACAGTAAAGATACTGGAGTAGTTTGCCATTTCCTTCTCTAGCTCATTTTTCCAGATGAGGAAACTGAGGCAAGCAGGGTTAAGTGATTTGCCCAGGGTCACACAGCTAGTAAGTGTCTGAGACTAGGTTTAAACTCAGGAAGATGAGTCAAAGAAGTCAAAAGGGACAAGGCCAAGATTCATAATCATGTTCTATGATTCTAAGGATAGTGTTTCCCCATTTTACTGTGCTGCTCCATACATGATTTTGCCAGGATCACACAGACAATATGTTTCACAGGCCAGAGTTGAATCCAGGTCTCCCTGTAAACAAGGCCAACTCTTTATTCAATATACCATATTGCCTCTCAAGTCTAGTCACCTCACTTGCAGATGAAACCCAAATTAGTTTGGTTTTTTTTTTTAAAGCAATCGGGGTTCAGTAACTTGCTCAAGATTACATGGCCAGTTATTTCTGGGTGTGGTGCTGAGTATCTGAGCCTGGATTTGATCCAGGTCATCCCAACACCGGAGCCGGTGCTCTTACTCGCTGAGCCACCTGGCCGCCCCTAAGCAATTGGGGTTAAGTAACTTGCTCAAGGTTACACGGCCAGGTGTTTCTGGGTGGGTGCTAAGTGTCTGAGCCCGGGATTCAATCTCCAGGTCTTCTCAACACTGGAGCTGGTGCTCTTACTTACTGTGCTACCTGGCCGCCCCTCCCCAAATTAGTTTTTATCTACATTTATATCTAATCTATATATAATATGTATATATGTATGTGTGTAGGTATGTGCATCTCTCTATCTATAGTAAGGAAGGTAAAGGCTTCAACAAATTCCAAATAAGGATTTGAGTGCCTGAACAATTTAAAGTTAGTTGTACCAGAGACACTTTAAGAATCAGAGACTAGCATACAACAAGGCCTGAATTTTCATGGCTTTATTTAGGCAGCACCTGTAAGTGTTTGATTTTGTTAATGATGGAGCGGGCCCTTATATTATCAACTGCTTTGAGTGATGGCAGAAGCTTTTGTGGAAGATTGACCATCTGGGTCTCCCCAGATATCCCCTCAAGTGTTTCTATGTCACAGACATCTGTGACCTGCTCCTTCTAGAGCTGCACCTAGTTAGTAAAGATGTTCCCAAAATATCCCAAACATGTAAGGGGAAAGCAAATCAGCTCCCTAGATGACTGTCTTGGATGGAAGTCCTAGATTTAGCCAACTTTCCCGGTTCCACAGTGTATTTTTTTTTTCAGGGCAATTCTGGATATAAACAGCTTTTTGGCTCGGAACCAAACTCTTCAGACCCATATTTAGACTTGTTAATCTTGAAAGAGGTAAGGGTTCTCTTCAATGAGAAGGTCATTTATATGGCACTCATCAGGCTCACTGGCCCTTTAGTATACCCTAGATTGTCTGTGCTCTGGAACCCTTAACATACGTGCCCATTAAATCCCAACAGGGCTCTATGTACTCCTTTTACAAAGGACTGATTTGAAAGGTACATTTAACCCTGGCTTTGGGCCATCTGAAACTAGATGGCAAGTCATTTTAAAGGTTGATTTTGGGCAGGAGCTACATTGCTCCTAGGAATCTATCTTTGTAATTTCAGTCTCTTTGCTTTAATGGCAGCTAAGAGGAATGTCATTTATGCCCCTGGCAACTCTGCCAATGTCTAACTGCAGAAGGGTTGCTACAGGGCAGGCAGCACACAGCTAGTAAAATTCCCTTAGAAAGTGACCTCACCATTTTATGAAGACTTTCTGTGCATTTCCGAATGGGCCTCAGCAAGGAGCTGCCACTTTGGCCAAGAGGTGGTTTCCTGAGTTTTGCGTAATGTTAAACATATGAGGTCAAAACATTCTGAACAGCCAAGAGAAGCAAAGTCTGCTTCATCTATTCGGTCCTGTGACAAGATCTTATCCCTTGCCTCTTGCTTAGTATTATCCTGACATCATAGAGGTGTGTAAAAATGGCCTGGCAGAGGAATGCCAATGGCAGAAATAATCTGCTTTTTTTCTGGAGAGAAAATCATTCCAGCTATATTCCTGGTTTTAGTTTTCTCCCTTAGCTGTCTGTAATACTGAGGAATTTTCTTCCTTTTTTTTTTAAACTACAGACCAAGTTTAGGGTAACTTGTCCTCTGTTAGGACTGCATGACATTTCAGGGATTTTTCTCCCCTCAGCAACTGGCAAGAAGAAAAAGATCTGGCAAACACACACAAACACCAGTATTTCAAAATGGCAACCATTCCCATTTTTTATGCCTTGAGCAGAATTCAAATTTGGTCAGCCTCATTTCCATTTCTGGAACTACTGGAATTTCAAAGACATCTTGCTTTTTCCTTGTTGGAAAAACAATGTCATTGCTTTTGCAATAACTTGATATTTAGTCAAACATTTTTTCCATGCATTTTACAAGTAAATAAAGCTTACCTGACTAAGCCTTTAAAATGTGCTGTGTCCATGAAAACACACACACACACACACACACACACACACACACACACAGAACAGCTACACCAGCAGGAGCATTACCACCAACATCACCACCACCACCACCAAGAACCCTTAAATCTTCTCCATGATTGTGCTACACCTTTTACTAATCATTTTGCTGCTATAGATAAACCTTGCTATTAGACAGTGGTGGAGTAGCTAACACATTTGTGGTATGATATCTAGAGCATAACTTTGTTGCACAAAAGGCTTAAGAAAACAAAAACAAAAGCAACCCCCCCCCAAACACAAAAAAACCTGAGATCAAATTTGTAATTTTTGTAGATCTTAGAGATATGTTATAATTTGGAAGCAAAAGATCTAGCCACTCCCTGGTGAATGGTATTTTCTTTTTTTTTTTTTCAATGCTTTATCAACTTCTGATTTACGTCATTCGTTTCCGCCAGATTTTGAGTTACAAATTTTCTCGCTGTTTTTCTCCTACCCACTGCCCCAAAATAGCATTCCCACAGGATATCCCCTCCTCCAATCTGCTCTCTCCCATATTTTCTCCCATACCCCTTTCGAATTTTCCAGTGGATCTCTATGCCCCAGTGCCTGTATATCTTATTTCCCAACTACATATAAAATAGTATTAATAATAGTGTATAGAGTACCAACAATTAAATTAACATTTGCATATGGCCTAAATGCCATGTAATTTTTTTGTGTTCTCTGCCACTTTTTTACCACTGAAAAATTCCAAAAAGGCAACATAGGACTTAGGGTCATTTTGTACTTTTTTGCTGTTTTATGTGTCACCAGGACAGAATGGATTGCCAAATATCAGGGAGGGCCCAAATGGCATTAAATAATGTTTCATGTTAACCTAATCATCATAGAACAGAAAAATCTCAATGTTAGGGTTATAGTCAGGATTGGAGATTGAGGATATATGTCAGGCTGAAAGAATTTCAAGAGATTCAAGGGTGTTCGTGAGAATATTGCTAATGTGTCTGTGTTATTCAGGGATTAAAAGCAAATCAAGGCAAAACACTTTCATTCATTTTCTAATTTTATCTTATGACAATCCAGTGAAATGGCTGTGGTTATTATCCTGATTGGACAGGTAGAGAAACAGCAGGTTAAAGAGGGGAAGGGATTTACTCATGATAGCCCAGGGAGTGGGAGGTAATATTTGAACCCAGGCACTTAGATCTCTCAATCTAGCATGCTTTCCCTTAACTTAATCACATTGAGTGTCTAGTCAGATAGAAAATAGGACTGTAGTCACTGAGGAATACGGGAGACTAACCCAAAATTTGTTAGGATAGAGAGTGGCTTTCAATGGCATGGCTTTCAAAAGATGAGAAGGTGATAAGTAGAATTTTTGTCAATAGAGCTTCTTAAAGTGTGTGTGTGTGTGTGTGTGTGTGTGTGTGTGTGTGTGTGTGTGTGACAGAGACAAACATAGAGAGACACAGACAGACAGAGAGACTGAGAGGGAGAGAGAGACAGAGAGAGAGAGAGAGAGCAATCCCTTTGGTAGTTCAGTAAAATGGAGGGCTCCCTTCTCAGAATAATGGTTTTAAATATGTAAAATAAAGTCCATAGGGTTATTTTAAAGACAAACCCAGTGCCTGTGATGTAGCCTGTTTGGATTACCCAGTCTATGGAAAAGGGAGTTCCCCACCCAGGGGGGACTTTTAATAGGGGAACACAGAATGTCCTTTCCCAGAAATAGGGCCTTAGCATCTCCCACATCAGTGCCTAGCATGCATCAAACCCTTTTATAGTTATAAAGGAAACCAATTACATTGAAATAATGTATTTTCCCTCTCTACAAATTAATGGACTCCTTTGAAATCTATTTGTAGACATGTGTGTCCATGGACCCCACATCAAGAATTACTGGTCTCAAAGTTGAAATGAGGATGAAGGAATGTGCCAATCTCTCTTCCTTGCCTTATGAGTAGTAATAAATGGCAAAAGGTTCAGACTCTATTAGAGGGAGTTCTTAGGGAAGTGGTTTCATCAAGAGAAATTCAAGTTTCATTTAAAGCAAAAAGAGAGACAGGATGTTTGAAGAATAAATCAAGGATATATGGAAATTTTGTTTACTTTAGAATAGGAATTGTGTAGTTAATGATAGAAGAAACTATTATACAAAAAGACCGAGGGTGAAATAATCCCAAGGAGATATGAGGCTTTAGTGAATATTCCCTAGGAGAATGCAAGAATAGATGGCAGGGACAGGTGTTTATGTCTTTGGAAGTAATTTTGGATAACGTTGATGGGAAAAGCAGGTGGCTGGAGGAACATATTGATAGGGAAGGATTTAGTTACTGGAGAGTTTGTAGAACTAACCAGTTGCAATTTTCCACTTGGAAAATTGGGAGGTTGGGGGATGGGCCTCTGATAGTATTTTAGAGAAAGTTTGGTGGAGTCAGTAATGCAGTTGGGAAAGGAATGAAAACATGGCTGGTCTGAGAGCCCTTCTTAAGATTGAGATTTTGAGAGAAACAAGTGAGTCAGAGGGAAAGGCCTCAGGGGCAGAAGGTAGCTCTAATGTGTGAAGTCCAGGATGGAGTCAGTTTTCAGGGTGAAGAGGTTTCTGGGGCATTGCAGAGAGAATCTGGGAGAGTTGGGAGTACAGCTTGGAGAAGAATGAAAATTTCAACTTAATTTAAATTTTATCCAATTCAATTTTAAATTTCAGCTTAAATAAATGAAGGTTCTTTACAGTTGATAGTCCACTAGGATAGTATTGGGGGTGGGGAATAGGTCTCAGATCTTAAATATTGAACTTGTATCACAGAATGAAGTGTGCCATGTTTTGTGGTCTGGTAAGAGAAACATGAATTAAAGCATTGGGTTAGGGAAGGAGAAAAAAATCTGCAACATAGCAATTGCAACAAGGCAATAGTCATATAACAGGAAAAGTTGCTCAGTCTTCAGAAGGTAATAGACTTTAGCCCAAAGCAGCAGGGGTAGTAAAAAATTGATGAGTTGGGCAATTGTAACTGGCAGATGGCAATAGAGCGGTATTTAAACCTTGCCATAAAAGTAAGCAAATCAGCCCTTGAAAAGAACAGTGATTAAGAGAAGGGATATATCAATATGGTTGGAGCTAAAGTGGTATTTCTAGTTCAGATTTTACCAACACACATATACAAAAGTCCCTGGAAATGGAATACAGGTCTAGCCCTAATTCTATTTCTATTATTTTTAAAGCAAAGAATGTAGATTCTGACATTTTAGAAAAATATACTCTTTAATGATTTATTGCACATATAGCTCATGGTTGGTACTGTGCACTTAGACTTGTAGAATCTAAAAGTTCAAAAGTCTCTTAGAAGTCATCTTTTGTTATAACATTAGGAACAAAATCTAGCCATTATCTGAATACCTCCAAGGATAGGGAACTCACTATCTGAAGAATTGGATATTTTTATTTTCAGATAGCTGATTTGTCAGTAAGTCATTTATATTAAGCTGTAATCTTACCCCCTATGCTTTTTACTTACTGGTTTGAGTTATATCCACTGTAATAATAATAATAATAATAATAATAGCAATTTGTATAGCATTTTTTTTTTGTGCCAGACACTGTGCTAAGTGCTTTACAATAATCTCATTTGATCCAACCCTGGGATGTAGGTGCTATTATAATTTCCATTTTACAAGTGAGGAGACTGAGGCAAGCAAAGGTTAAGCAACTTTCCCAAGGGCACCCAGCTAGGAAGTGTCTGAGGTCACATTTGAACTCAGGTCACTCAAATGAGCTATCTGAACATCAATTTTCTTCTTCATCAGAAGAAGTTAGTGTTTGAATTCAGGTCTTCCTGATTCCAGGCCTGATACTCTCTCCACTGGGTCACCTAGCTGTCCCTGGGACACCACCATCATCACCACTATCATGACCACCACCAAAAAGTCTGTCTTTATATATTACTTTAAGGTTTGCAAAGGACTTTACAAATATCATCTCTTTTTATTCTACAGCCATGATGCAGTAGGTACTATTATTATCCCCATTTTACAGATGAACCAACTGAGATTAAGTGAGGTTAAGCTCAGGATCACACAGGAAGTATTTGAAATAAGATTTGAACTTAGGTTTTCCTGACTGCTGATGCAGTGTTCCAGCTACTACTCTGCATAGCTGATAAGTCTGGTCCCTTTTCCACATGCCCCTCAAATACTTAAAGTTGGTCATCATCCCATCCTATCCCCTTCCGTCTTTTCTTCTCTAACAATTTCCAGCCCATGAGTTCCATCAAGAGAAATTTCTCATTTATGTAACATTATTATTGTAATAGCTACATTAGAGGTGTGGTAGGTAGAGATCTGTATTCAAAACCAGGAAGACCTAGGTTTGAGTACTGGCTTTCTGACCCTGACCAATTCACTTATGTTTTTAGTTCTCTAGACAACTCTATAAGACGACAAATTGCAGAGAAGATGGTAACCAGCATTGGTAAAGCGGATTCCATTATATAGAATTCCCTTTGCTGATAAATTTGCAGGTCCAGTACCTATGAATGCCTCTCCCTAATTTATACATACATTGAAAGGATTTTTGAGAACTTTAGAAGGAAATGCAGCTATGGAACATAGAAAAAACTAAGTGGTTAAAGAATCTATTGCCCAGACTTTGTTATTCAGTCAGATAAACAAGGGAACTTGACATTAGGGCTGGGCCTGGCTAGGTCATGCTTCCAGAGAGAAGGTCTGGGCTGCTTCTATTGCTGCTTTTTTATAGTATTGAGTGTTATGCTATTCTAGGATCTCAGGGATGGGCTGGGGACCTGTAAGCTTCTGGCACTCAAAATGCAGTTTGATTCAGGGCAAAGTCTGATTGCTCTCCCCCTGGTCTGAGCTCTGTAAGCTCCTGACCTCCAGAAGTGTGGCACCATCCACTTCAAGTGAAGTCCAAAGTCAGGAAGTAGGTTGGAAGAACGAACAAACAAAACATCTCACCATCAAAAGCAGCTCAAGGCACAAATCTAGAAAAAAAAAGATCCCCAAACATTCAAAGTAAAAACGTCAGGAAAAAAAACAAAAACACAGCAAAAGCACAATTTCAGCTAGAATTCCTACAAGAGATGAAGCAAGAGGTTTAAAAAGTAGCTAAAATGTTTTTTAAATGAAATGAGAGTGCTTAAGGAAAAACACTGGAATACAAATGAGAGCTATGGAATAAAGAATTGTAAAGGTGGGGGTGATTAACAATGTGACACAAGAGTTACAAAACCTTGGACAATCAATAAACTCCTTGGAAATTAGAAAGGACCAAATAGAAGCCAATGTTGCACCCAAGATGCAACAGGAACTATTAAAAAGAAATCAAAAGACTTAAAATATAGAAGAAAATTTAAGGCACATCATAACAAAAAACACTTGACTTAGAAAACAGATTGAAGAGAAAAAGTTTAAGAATCATTGGGCTATCCAAATGCCATGACAAAAAAAGAGAGCCCAGACATCGTATTTCAAGAAATCTTAAAAAAAAAATTAAATTAAAACCACTGTCCAGATCTCTCAGAACCAGAAGAAAAAGTGGAACTAGAAAGAATCCACCAGTCACCTCCTGAAATAAACCCCCAAAAGAAAACTACCAGGAACATTATAGCCAAAACTCAAAGTTTCCAGGTCAAAATAAAAATACTGCCCCCAGCCAGAGAGAAACTATTCAAGTACCAAGGAATCATACTAAGGATCATGCATAATTTAGCAGCTACCACTGCAAAGGAGCAGAGAACTTTGAAAAATGCAATAAGGTAAAGGATATTGACTTATAAACAAGAATAATTTGCCCAGCATAACTGAGTATAATGCTACAGAGGAAAAATGAATATTAAATGAAATAGAGGACTCTCAAGCATTCCTTATATAAAAGACCACAGTTTCATAGAAACTTTGAAGTTCAAATGTAGGAGCGAAGAGAAACATAAAAAGGTAAACATGAATGAACAATGATAAAGGAATAAGAAAGGACAAACTGCTTACATTCAAATATGAGGAGATGATCTATATGTCTACTCTGAACCCAGTCATCATTTGGGATTAGAGAGGGAATCTAATCACAATATTCATAGCTCTGGTGGTGACTGTAAATATGCCAGCATAGTGCTTAATTGTAAAATATAACAGACTCTCCATAGATAAGACAGAAGCAAAGCATTTATTCAGATACCAGAAAACCAAATCCCAACACCAGGAAACCAAATCCATCATAGCAACAAAGAAGTTAATATACCATAGCATAGCAGAGAGCCACACCATCCTTTCCCCTTCCCACAAACACTCACAAGCCTAGCTGTCTCTTTGGCTGTGTCCTCTCCTCCCTTCAGCGCTAACTGCTCTGACTCCCAGCTTCCTGTGGTTTCTGCTCTACCCTTAAGCAAACTCCTCCCACCACAGGTTCCATGTGATTACTTTCAGCCTATTAGGGAGCAGGGAAGATCTTCAAAGCAGTGAAGGTCTTCAAATTCTCTTAGGCTTATTAAGGGGCAGGGAAGATCTTCAAATTCCCATTCCCATTCCATGGAGTTATGGCTGCTATGTTTGATTTTAAGAGAATGGAAAGAAAGGGAAAGAAGAATACATTGGTGGGGGAGGGAAAGGAAAATAGGAGAAAATTATCTTCTCTCTTTGCTTCCTTCTCTCTTTTTACAAAGAGGATGAGGATATTTAGAGAGGAGTGTGTTTCACACTAGCACTCTATGCTTAATACAATTTTCCTTTGCACCCTTTACTTTCTTCTCTTTTCCTTATCCAAAGCCCTATCACAATTTCTTACTCTTTTATTCTTTTTCCCCTTTTAAACCAGTATTTGTCATCCACTCTTAAAGGTTAGAGTTCATTGTGCTAATCACTAAAATCTCCAGAAAAATACCCTTTCTCTTATTTCCTCCCTTCCCCTCAACTCCATTTTCCTGGGTCCCTCCTTGTTGAATGAAGTGGATTTCTGCACCCCTCTCTGCATGTGTATATGTATATTCTACCATCCTATACCAGTTTATATTAATATAATGTTCAAGCCTTACATGTTACCCACACACCTTCCTCCTTATTTGTATAGTCTCCTAATTGGGTATCTCAACTATATGAGGCAATTTTCTTCACACTTTTTCTTTTGTTGCTTTTCTCATTTTGTTTCTTTCTTCTTTTAAAATCCATAATAACCATTCTCTGGTCCTCTGTCTCATTTACCTTCTGTCATCCCTCATGACATGAAAGTTCTGAGTGGACACTTGTATCATCTTCACCAATTAGAATGTAAATATTTCATCTTTGGATAGTCCCTTCTAATTGCTTGCTTATTATCACTTTTTAGAGAATGTTTCTCTTGAATCCCATGTTAGTATTTGAAAGTTTCTACTCAATTCCAATGTTTTCCTCCAGAATGCTTGGAAGTCCTCTATTTCATTAAGGGTTCATTTTTGTTTTTGTTTTTGCCATGAAGGATTGTACTCTTTTCCTGGATAGACAATATTTGGTTGAAAGTCTCTATCTCTTACCTTTTGTAATATCATGTTCCATGCTTTCCACTTTTTTATAGGGGTAGCTGCTAAATCTTATGTGATCCTGACTGTGGCTAATTGAGAGTAAATTTTTTTTCTTTCTGATTGCTTGCAGTGTTTATATTTGGCCTGGAAACTCTAAATTTTGATAAGGATCATGATCCTGAGAATTTTCATTTTGGGGTTTCTTTAAAGGAAATGACTGTTTCTTAAAAAACATTTTCACTTTTCCACCCTCTGGTTCTATTAGATATGGGCAGCTTTCTTTCATGATTTCTTGATTTGACATGATTTGAATTGATTTTCATGGTGTTATTAATTTATTCTTAGTCAGTTTTAGTTTTCAAAGAATCTGTTATTTGGGTGATGTTTTATATTGTGCTAAGCTATTAAATCTTTCTTCCACATATATCATTTAATTTCTAATTCTTTTTATGCTAGCTCTCATTTAATTTATAAAATCTTTTAAACTCTTTTAAAAAATATCTTATTTAATTTCTTCTGGGAATTCTACCTGGATTTGTGTCCAAGATTTGTTCTATTTTTTAGCTCTTTGCTTTTTGATGTTTTGGGAGCATTTTTTTTCTTACAGATTTTGTGTCTTGGGTGTTTCTATGATCATAATAACTCGTTACAATGGGAGTCTTTTTTTTGTTTGTTTACTCATTCTTTTAGCCTTACTTCTTGACTTAGTACTATGTGTTAGGTAGTTCTGGAGGGAATATCTTGACTTTTTTGGTTCTATTTTCTGTTCTCAAGTCCTGCTTTCTCCAGGTATAGACTGCTATATTCTTCAAGGATTTCAGAAGTAACTGAGGCTGGTGACCTGCAAACTTTCTATGTGCCCAAAATTGTCTGATTTGGGGAAAATTTTGATCCCTTCCTTTATGGTCTGAACTTTGTAAGCTTCTGACTGTTCTGGGTCGGGGTAACCCAGTTGCAGGCTTTCTCATGGCTGGAGCTCCAGTATACTGTTGTTACTTCTCTCAGCTAGCTGGAGGGCCCTGTAGGACAGAGCAGTAGGCTTTCCCTTGGTCTGAACTCCCTACTTTTTTACATAGCTGCAAGTTTCAGACTAGACTGGGGAGTGAATATGACATCCCACTCCAGAGTCAGAACCATTCAGCTTCTATTTAATTTTGTTTCTTTTTCTTGCCCCACATATACCCTTAGGCTAGCTACTGCTTCTTTCCCTCATCAGAATGGGTTATGGGAAAATGAGTAAAGTCAATATAAACTATTCTTTCTTGAAGTTTGACATAGAAGGGGAATAGAACTTGAAACAATGATATAAGTCAAGCATGAGCAGTTCTCCTGAGGACTTTTGCTGTGAATAGCTTTAAGGTTCTGATCTCCTAGTATAGTGAACTCTTTATTTATTCAGCAATAAACTAAAGCAAAACATTCACAGAAATCAAAGTTCAACATTCACAACAATATAACATAACAACTTACTACTAAAGTGGCCACATATTCTTAAACAAAAGATATCATCTAGTAAGTCACAATCTGAATCAATTAATATAAAGTACCCATCTAAAGTCTTCTTTCATCTTGATTGGAGACTGGCTTCCAATCATCCTTAACTCAATCAACCTTAAGGAACAATCATCTTTAAGGACTACAAAATACAAAGTACAAAGGTCTCCCACCCCTAGGTCACATTGTCTTAATCTCCTCAGTCCAACTATCAACACACTGGGTCCTGCTGAATAAACTCAAATCTTCTCTTAGTTAAAGTAAAGCAACATTTATTAAAGATTTGCCATAATGGATAGACTCTTAAGGAGCCTAAGTATCTGTGACGCTTATATTGGACAAGCAGGCCAGAATAATCTGACACAGAGTGAGTCTGCACTAGTTTGAATTCTCAGCCCCTTCGTGGAGGCAGGATAAACTTATGTACCTAAAGATTGTGGGAGGATTTAGGGGTGGTCTAGGAGAGGAGTTTGAGGAGGGTCTTGAGGAAAAGTCTCTGGAGGATCTTGATGGAACTGAGGTTAGACTCTAGTAATGGTATTAAAGGTGGGAAATAGCTGAGGGCTACCTGGAGATGACAGACAATGGAAGGCTAGGCTAGTTTAAGGGTAACAGATTTGGTCATAGATATTTTGATAGGATCAAGGGTGGGAAGTACCTGGACAATGGAGGGCTAGGCTAAGAGTAACTGAGATTTGGGCCCAGCTATAATGAAAGGCTTATGGCCTTAGGCAAATACTTGTGTGAGAAGATTCAATCAGAGTTCAAGGAGTTTTCCAGAGCCTGTACCCCATCAATTAGTAGAGTGAGCTCCTTAGAAAAGGGAAGGGGTGTAGCTAGGTGGTGCAGTGAATAAAGCAGGGGCCCTGGAGTCAGGAGGACCTGAGTTCAAATTAGTCCTCAGACACTTAACACTCACCAGCTGTGTGACCTTGGGCAAGTCACTTAACCCCAATTGCTCTACCCTTCCCCCTCCAAAAAGCAAAAAAAAAAAGGGGGGGAAGGGATTGGAAAAAGAGAACAGGTATTTTAGATTTGCTCCATCAAGGAAACTTGAACTCCTTTAGAATTCCCAGCTATTATGCAAGTCCCTCTTAAAACCATATTTGAGTTATCCTATTCAATCTGAAGATTCTTTACCATGACAGAAGATTGAGCAGATTACGAATTGAGTATATTTCTTTTCCTCTGTCATCTGTTAATGATTACAGCATCTGCCTCAAACAGTAGGCCTACCCCTTGATCTCCTTTTCCCTATAAACATGAATTTAAAAGCCCTTTTTGTTGTCAATAGCATTTTAGACAAGCCTCGGCTCATTCTAGACTGTGGACTCCTTGAGATTATTCTGTGCTTGTTTTGTATACTATTTTATTACCAACTAAAATTTTACACACTTTCTTACTCATTAAAACAAATGAATATCAAAACATCTACTACCCAGAAACCCCTTAAGATATTTATTATTTATAATCTTTTTTGTGATTCTTTAGGAAATTCAATCAATAAGCATTCATTAAGGTCCTACTATGTTCTGGGCACCTTGCTAGTTTCTGGGCCTACAAATAGAAAATAGAAACAGTTCCTTTTCTCAAGGACCTGGCTTTCATTCTACATTATTTGTTAATATGATTCCTTTATGTTCAATTTATTGAACAATGTTTATATTGCAGCCCTGTTTCCTCATTTCTATAACTCCCAGGGCTTCATGTTTTTGTAAACTGGTAATTTTCCAACCTTTTCACAGTATTTCAGAGTTGGAAAGGCAATCTAGTTAAAAACATTTCTCTTATTTTGAATTTTGTTCGAAATGTGTATTAAACTAGGGGAAAATAAATAAATATATACATACATACATACATATGTATATATATATATATATATATATATATATATATATATATAAAACTATGTAAAGTTTCTGAAACACAACCTATTTGTAATTTAGGGGCTGCTTGATTAACATAACTCTGAACAGAATCAGGGTGAAACTGCTTTGTTTGAGGACACTCTTCAGACTCAGCCCAGAGGCTCATCTTCACCTTTCAGTTGCTAGGTGATATGTCAGACCCCAGACTGGTTTAGATTTTTAACTCCTTGTGATTACAGTCTGTGAGTTATTGCTTTTTGCATGCTGGCAGCTCGTATAGTGCTTTATTCATGGTTGGTACTTAGTAAATGTTGAATTGATCATGAACCATGCTACTGGCAGCCTTCAGCTATAGCTCTTATGAGGATTTACACCTGGAAGGCCCCTCCTTAGGGCTAACCCAGCTTTATAGAGAAATTGTTCCTTATAAAGACCATCTACTTATACCTCCTCATCTTACAGGTGAAGAAATTGGGCCCAGAGAGGTTCAGTGACTTATCCAATATTGCAAAGATATTAAGAAGCAGAGCCTGAGCCAGGATTTGAATCCAGGGCCTCTCACTCCAAATCCGTTGCTTATTTCACTGTACTATATGACCTCAGCTGACCCTGAATTAATTTGACTTCAGAGGGAACAAGGGAAAAAGTGGATGCTTTCCAAACCTGAAGGCTGGTGCTATTCATCATTGTCCAAAACTATTCAATAACCCAGTATTCAGAAAACAGTCAAATGGTGACAGAAGGTAATTCCATGTCATTTCTCTCTGTCCATTGGACCCCTGATTACTTTGTCATTGTAATGGTGTATAAAAATGGATAGGATATCAGGTGATACCTATGAGTGCAGCCCTTTTCTAGGGTGATTGGTGCCAGGATTCAAGCTGAATGTCGTTTTTCTAAATGACAAGCACAAACATGATGAGGAAATATAATCCCTGGCAGTTTTAAATGTAAGTGAATGCAAGAGTATAGTGATAATATTGGGCACTCATATAAATCTGAAGTGGAATAAAGGTACTTTGTTATCCACCACTACTTAATATTGGCCCCAAATGATGTGAAAATTAAGGTACATAAAATCAAAAAGATCCCAAGGTGCCACCTTGTGATAGCCATGATTCTTGGCCTACCATCCAGCTCAGGTCTAATTTTCTATTTATGTGAAAGGGGAGCTCTTGAGCTTTCCAAAGGACTTATTTTGCTCCATTTATATGTCAGCGCCAAATCTTTCCTCCTCGGAAAGCCACAAATCTAGTCTCTACCATGCTGATGTTCATTGCTGGGCTGAATCTGAAAAAAATAAAATGAGATAGATCTAAATTTAGGAAGTTGCCTGAATAGAACAAGTCTTAACCTTGGGTCTAAGCCAGCTCTGGAGAGAAATTGCTCACTTAAAATTACACTTATTAAAGGGGATGCCAGGTAGGTTCCCCATGTATCCCTAAGAAAGTTAAGAGGAAGAGCAGTTGACCTTGATACAGTAACTGGTGATTAATGCATACACTTAGGATAGACATACTATCACTAAATGTGACTGGATACATTGTCCTTTATAGCTCTCTTTCTATAATCAGGAAGGGTCTGTGTATCAGTAAGTATTTTCTTTTGTGCTTGCATGTGACTTGTGTTTATGTGTTGTAAGGGAAAGAAGGTTTGGTAAACGTTTGTTTGACTTTCCCTTGACTACTCATTGTCTTCTCTCTGGATTTGGTTGACTACTTTTCTATCCTGGTTATAGACAACATGCTGGGATAGACTGAATGACTAGGTCAGCTAGAGAATGCTGCCTGTACAGTAGAACTAGGAGGGAAAGCCCATATCCGTGCCAGGTCATAGAAATTAAAGCAATTTTGCATATAAAATAAGAAACCATAACTAATTAACGCCAGGCAGGTGGTCTCGATGGAAATTTTAAATCCAAAGTAGGTCATTGGGGAATACGGGACTTGGCAAGCAAAACGGGTAACCGAAATCATCCCTCAAGACCAGCCAAGCGAGACCTGGGCCAACTGCCTTTACGAAACAAGTTGCTGGTGCCAGTCATTTCTGGGAAAAAATGAGCCAAGGACAAATGACTGAAGTTCTTAAAATGAACCTGATTACATTGAGACTTCAGGGTCTTTTTATTTTTCCCTGTAGGGTTTTTGTTAAATGCCAAAGCTATTTTGTAAGATCAGACTCTACAATTCTGCTGCAATGCTGTGCAAATGAAGCAGAGAAGAAAAGATGGAGGACTGATTGAAGCCCCAAACAAAGGGGAGGGTGTGAAGGCTTAGTTCAGAGGAGGAAACCTTTAAGCCCCAAGGGAGTGCCAGAAGTAAAACAGATCTACAAGCAAGAAGAGAGCTAGCTGAGCATAAGCCAGAATTGCTGAGCTCTGGGAGGAGAAAATTGTTTTTTTATTGCTGCTAGAGGAGCCATAGAGAGAGAAAGCTGGGAGGATGAAGAGAAGAAGAGAGAGGTTGTCAAGGTGTGATCCTCATCACTGAAATGTGCAGGCCTGGCCTGTTTTGCCTTTTCTACCACTTGGAAAGTAGACATAAAATCACAGAATTTTTAGAACTGAAATGAACCTAACAGTTCCCTTAATGTAATCTTTTTGTATTATCTAGGACAAAACCAAGGCCTTCAAAGGTTAAAAAACTTAAATTTAAACTTAAGGCTGAGATTAGAACCAAGGTCTGTAGGCTCCCAAACCTGTTTTATTTCCTTTACAATGCTCTGCAGACAGAATCTGAATTGGGAAGTTAGAAGTAACTCTAACATGTATTAAGTGCCTACTGTGTACAGAACATGAAGCTAGGTGTGATATTTCAGTAATAATCAAAGCCAATATTTATTTATTTATTTTTAAATTAAATGCTTTATTAACTGCTGATTTACATCATTCGTTTCTGCCAGATTTTGAGTTACAAATTTTCGCACTGTTTTTCCCCCACCCATCCCCCCAAAACAGCAGTCCCACAGGATATCCCCACCTCCAATCTGCTCTCTCCCATATTTTCTCCCATACCTGTTTCAACTTTTCCAGTGGATCTCTATGCCTCAATGCCTGTATATCTTTTTTCTTAATTACATGTAAGATGGTATTAATAATAGTATACACACACACACACACACAAACACACACACATATATATTTGAATATTTGATTTTAAAACTTTCAATTCCAGATTCATTCCCTTCCCCCCCCTGCCACCCACCCCCACTGGGGGGACAAGCAGTTCAGTGTAGGTTGTACATGTGTGGCTAATGCAAAACAATAACATAGTAGATGTATTGTAAAAGACTGACTATATTTCCCTCCCTCCTATCCCACCTCACACTTGTTCTATTCTCTACCTTGATCCTGTCCCTTTTCAAAAGTGGGTGCTTCCAACTTCCCTCCCCCCAAGCCTGCCCTCCCTTCCATCTTCCCCCCTCACATCCCCTCCCCCCCTATTCTCCTGGAGGGTGAGATCCCCTATTTAGTGTGTATTTCCCTCCCTTCTCAAGCCAGATTCAATAGGAATAAGGTTGACCTATTCCCTTTTGCCTTCCTATTCTTCCCCTCCATTGTAACCATTTTCCCTTGCCTCTTCTGTATGAGATGGTTTGCCCCACTCTGTCTCTCCCCATCTTCTCTCATTATATTCCTCTCACCTCTTAATTTTATCTTTTAAGTATCATCCCTTCCTGTTAAATTGGTCCCGTGCCCTCTATCTATGTATACCTGTAAACGTATATACACACATTCACATATGTATTCATATGCCCGCATACCCTCATATAAAGACATATATATATATATATATATATATATATTTCTAATCCCTTCAACTACTGAGAAAAGTTTCATAGGTTACAATTATTGTTTTTCCATGTAGGAATGTTAATAGTTCAACTTTGGCCAGGTGGCTCAGCGAGCAAGAGCACCGGCTCCAGTGCCGGGACGACCCGGATCAAATCCAGGCCCAGACACCCAGCACCACACCCAGAAACAACAACTGGCCATGCAACCCCGAACAAGCCACTCAACCCCGATTGTTTAAAAAAAAAAATAGTTCAACTTTGATAAGTTCCTTATGATTTCTTTTCCCTGTTTACCTTCTCATGCTTCTCTTTCTTCTTGTATCTGAATGTCAAATTTTCTATTCAACTCTGGTTTTTTCAGCAAGAATGCTTGAAAGTCCTGTATTCCACTGAATGACCATATTTTCCCCTGAAACATGATACTCAGTTTTGCTGGGTAGGTGACTCTTGGTTTTAACCCCAGCTCCCTTGACCTCCGGAATATCACATTCCAGGCCCTTCGATCCCTCTGTGTAGAAGCTGCCAGATCCTGGGTTATCCTGATTGTGTTTCCACAATATTTAAATTGTTTCTTCCTGGTTGCTTGTAATATTCTCTCCTTAATCTGGGAATTCCGGAACCTGGCTATAATATTCCTAGGAGTTTTCTTTTTGGGATCTTTTTCAGGAGGTGATCGGTGGATTCTTTCAACCTCTATTTTGGCCTCTGGTTCTAAAACATCAGGGGAGTTTTCTTTGAGAACTTCCTGGAGGATGCTTTCCAGGCTCTTACTTTGGTCATGGCTCTCAGGCAGTCCAATAATTTTTAAATTATCTCTCCTGGATCTATTTTCCAGGTCAGTGGTTTTTCCCATGAGATATTTCACATTGCCTTCTATTCTTTCATTTGTTTGGATCTGTTTAACAGCATCTTGATTTCTCATAAAGTCATTAGCTTCCATTTGCTCCAATCTAATTCTGAAGCCATGATTCTCCTCAGTGAGCTTTTGAGATTCTTTTTCCATCTGGCAAATTTGACTTTTTAAGGCATTCTTCTCCTCATTGACTTTTTGAGCCTCCTTTGCCATTTGAGTCGGTCTGTTTTTTAAGGTATTATTTTCTTCAGTCAGGCTATTGACTCTCATTTCATAATTTTCTTGCATTGTTCTCATTTCTCTTCCCAATTTTTCCTCCACTGCTCTTATCTGCTTCTTAAGGTCCTCTATGGCCTGTAACCAGCTTGTATTTTCCTTTGAAGCTTTTGGTGCAGGAGTTCTGACTTCACTGTTTTCCTCCTGTTCCATGCCTTGCTCCTTCTTATCCCCAAAATAGGAGTGTAATATTGGAATCTTCTGTCTGCTTTGTTTCCTTTGCCTGCTCATTTTGCCACTCAATGATTTGACTTTTGGGCTTTTTGCCACAGTAGGACTCTGCCACCAGACCGGGGAGCTTTCGTACCAATCGCTGGGGTTTTCTCAGCTGCCAGAGGTATTAGATGGGTACCCTCTCTGAGGTCTCCACACGCTCTGGCAAGCTGGACACACACCCCAGGACCTCCACCCTAGACTGCAATCCAGATCCAAGCAGGTTAAGCAAGAGCGATGACCCCTCAGACTGGTGCTTGGTCCCCCTACACTCTGCAGGCCAGGAGCTGAAGCCGCCATGTGGCGCTGGCTGGCTGTGCTGGAGTCTCAGTGGTTTCTTGCTCCGGGGGTAAAAGCCATGCACTCCCACTTCCTGGGTCCCAAGGTCCAGACTGCACTGGCCTCTCACCTTGTCCTTCACATCTATGTATTGATAAATCTGGAAACGGCCACAGCTGCTGCTGATCTGGAGTCCCTCTGGCTGGTGGCTGGTCAGGCTCACCCTGGGGCTAAAGCCTCGGCATGGTGCTGGGCTCGGCTCCCAGAGCGCTGCGCTGGCCGATTCCTGCCAGCCTGCTGGGCTGTCCTCAGCGGGAGGTTAGCTTCTCTGTGTCATTTTGTGGGTTCTGCAGCTCCAAAGTTTGTTTAGAGTCCCCTTTTTACATGGATTGGGGAAGGTGGAAGCCGGAGCCGTGGGAAGGTCGTGCTTCTACCAAAGCCAATATTTAAATAGCACTTTCCAGTTTGCAAAGGGCTTTTTATAAGTTATCTCATGAGATTTCACAACAACTCCTGTGAGTTCGGTGCTCTTATTAGGCTCTTTTTCATCTTATAAATGACAAAACTGAATCTGAGAGGGACAGGGTAATTGCTTAGGGTTACAATAGCCAGTAGTTGTCTCAGGTATGGTTCAAAGTCAGGTCTTCCCAGCTCTCTTCTACCCACTGTGCCACCTAGTTGCCAATACTTCAGTGCATCTGACATCACTTCAATGTAGGTGCTTCTTACATCAACATAGATTATAGCTCTTCCACAACTTTCCCACCTGGCCCATCCTGGGCCATTCTTGGGCCAAAAATCTTCCACAAAATATGTATCCAAAGTGATAAAGGAAGTGTCAGCCTTTTTCTAGACCTTAGTATTTTGTACCAAATCAGCATAAATGGAGATGGATGATTTGACTACAAAAAGGGTAGCAGTGGGGTTATTCTTCTATACTATGATGGATCTCTGCCTTCTCTTTTAGGGCAACTCTTGTTTGAGTTTTCCCATAAATCCTTCACAGAGGGTCTTGACAACTTGGTAAGGGTCTTCCCCTAGATCATTTGGCATTGCATGGATAGACACCCAGGAATTCACTGATCATCTTTTGCTCTTTCTTCCTTTTCAGCCAACTGCCTCCAGCTCTCTCTCTTATAGTATCACAGTTATTTATGCCTCTTACTCAATTCTTCGTTGTTAATGTTTTGCATCCTCCTCTTACTTACCATTATCCTTTGTGTGATCCTTAAATCTAATTCCTTTGGGACTGAGGTTTTCTGTGATTCAGTCATACAGCACCACTGGAAGGATGTTGATGTTGAAAAGATGTTTCAGGGACAAGTTTGGGGCCATTAAGAGAACTGCACAATTTCCCCAAAACAATCTATCTTAACCTCCTCATAGTCATTTCTTGGTTCAGTTATCTGTCCAATCAGAGTGCCTATTCAATATTCAGAGTTTCCTAAAAGTCTGAATGTAGTCAAGTGTAAAGGTTATGGGATTTAAAGGTCTTCCATGCCCCATTGGACTTGCTGATGTAGCAGGAAGGGGTGGAGCAAGAGAAAGCGGAAGCAAAAACTACAGTTCCTGCGGTGGCTAGCAGTGGTGGTGAGGGCGGCGGCAGCAGCAGAGGCAGTGGCAGCGCGAAGCCCTTTTTGAGTCAGCCAGAATTTCTGCTAAGGACTCCTGCTGAGGACTGCCAGGGGCCGGAGCTGCTGGGAGCACGCTTCCGGGACGCTGGGTGGTTGCTGTGAGTGGGGAGAGGAGGACTTTTGCCTGAGGTAGCCTGTTCTGTTTTAAAGGCTTGAGAATGTGGGTGCTTTCTACTTTATCTACCTGTGCCAAATTCATAACTACTCTGATGGCTTTCACTTTCTGGTTTTGGGACTCAGTCTTTTGGTATCTTAATAAATTTTCTAGCTTATTCCCCCATATGGCAAGCATGATGTATTTTGTGATGGATAATTATATCAGCATATCTGTAATTTCCATAGGCATTGTGAATATGGCATTGCTGATACATCAAGTTTTAAAAGCTTCTAGAGCTGGGACTGGGAACTTAGGTTATCAGGGCAGAAAGGAAGAAGACTTATCTACAGGATATATTGGGCTGATCATATTAAGCTGTAGAACATTTTAAGGCCTCCTAAACTAGGTTCATAATACAATACACATTTATTAAATACCTACTATGTTCCAGGCACTGTGCTAAGCACTAATCACTCAGCAGAGTTCTGTTTTTTGAAGAGAAACCAAGTGGATGAAGAATCCTTCTTGTCCAGTCTATAAAGTACAGTTAGATTGATAGTGCATAGAGCTGCTGTATCACTGAATACATAGGGTATACCAAAAGTCTTGGTGTAGACTTAAGTTTTAATATCTTAAGTTAATAGTTAATAATTTCAATCTAACTGTATTTCATTGACTGGAAAAGGATTCTTTATCCACTTGATTTATCCTCAGTGAATAGCTAGGTGGAACTCTTTTGAATGAATGGTGCTTAGCACAGTGCTTGGAACACAGTAGGTGCTTATCAATGTGTATGGTATCGATTATGAATCTAGTTTAGGAGTTCCTACAATGTTATAGACCTTAATAAATCAACACAAAATATTTTGCAAATAGGTACTCTTCTTTCCAGCCCTGATAATACAAGTTCCCAGTCCTGGATTTAGCTTGGCATCTCCAGCAGTTGGTTATAAATGAAAGCTGGCCACAGGGCTTTTGCTAAGTAATGGCCCCACCCTCTTTGCAACAATACGGAGGGCAAATTTCATCTTGCCACTTCACTGCAATCTGTTTCAGTCTTTACTCTGGGTTTCTTAGGAGAGAATGGCCTTTTAGGGACTCTTACTGTCCTTCTCACTCTTCTCCTTAAGACCATGAACAGTAAGAAGGATAAAACACAATACATGGCATCAAAAGAATTTGAACCTAGGACTTTATGACTCTAAAGTCTTCTCTATAGCCACGATGCCATTTTTTCTCTCAATTATGAACAGTATTAAATATCAACATACTGAAAATTGCTTTTTAATTATTTGCTATACATTTTTAAGGCATCGTATGTCACAGCAATGTTTCATTTTCAAAATAATGAAGATAGAGTTCATTGTTCAATATTGCTCATGAAAGCTTTGGAAGAAGTCTTTATAAATTACAATAGGGGAATGGTTTAATAAATTGTGGTACATTAATGTAATGGAATACCAAGATGCAATTAAGACTGACATGAGGAACATAAAGAAATATTTTAAAAATTTTATGAAAAAAGCAAAGCCAAAACAAATCCAACACAACTCCCTCTGCCCCCCCCCCAAACAGAACCAGGATAACAGATTATATATTATGATGATATAAACAGAAAAATGAATAAGAATTAAAGATAATTAATTGTGATAGAAACTCAAAAGGAAGGAATGAAAAGTTGTGCTTATCATTGGTTGATTGAGAAAAAAATAGATTTGATTTATTACAGCAAAATGTCTCACTGTAAATGATCTTTTCCAGCAAGTCGTCTTTCATCCATACAGCAAAATCATTCGAGATTCCTTTAAGGACATGACAACAAAAATACATTTTTACAGTCCAGTTATTATCAACATCACACAATGCATAAAATAAAGAATTCCTGCTAACGATGTTTGCCTTGGGATGTAGGAGATCAACCACAAAGTCCAAGTTGAAAGGGCATTCTCTATGGATGGTGATATAATCTAGATCCTCCTCTTCATTTATAATATTGTTCTAGTTGCATCAAGTCCTAGAAATTGTGAAACCTTCTTGAAGAGACAAGTAAAGACTCAAAAGAGTTTAGCTTGACCATTTACACAAGAAAATAATGAATAATGTCTATTGCACCAATTATGACAAGTATTTGGATGAACAACCTATGGGACTTATCAGTATGTATATATGGGATATATGTTACAATCGGACAATGACTCGAGTCCATAATTGAAAAGGAAAGTAGACTGGATTGCCTTTGGGAAACTGTAAAATTTTTATAATTATCCAAAGATTCACATGAAAAAGCCCAATCTTTGTAATGTTGAGATTAGACTAGTGTTCTTATATGTCACTAGTACATCAAATACAAAATTGTCTAAAGAACTAAAAATTAATATCACTCAGAGGTAACAGAGATACACATTATGGCTGTAAGCAAGTTGTAACATTTGGCCAATGAAGAATTTGGAAGAATCAAAGTTAAAAGATGCCATCAAGGAGTTGTATGACAAGAAGAGAAGATGGACTAGTCATACTAATACCATTTAACTCTGGAGAAAGATAAGAAGACTGCCAGCACACAAGGTGGACTTATGGTGACACATACATAAAGGTTGCAAAGGATAGGAAAGAATGAATGAGCAGTGATCTAAAAAATTGGAGGGAACTTTCAAATTGTTGAAGTCCCAGAAGCATTTAAGTATCGAATGCAATACAACTGTTTTCAGTTTTAAAAACATAAATAATGTAGCTATGAAAGTCTTTGAATGCAGAAATCTTTTTTTCTTTTGATGACTTTCAAGATATCTTTCCAAATAATGGGAATGTTGGATTTACAAGGAGTTTCTTATGATTTTTGATATATAGATGATAGTGACCAAACTTGTTTCTGAGGAGTTCCATTGCAGTTTAAATACAATAGTGGAATGAAATGAGACACTCGTAGATCACTCAGTAGCCAATAAAAGGAGGTTTATTTAGGCACAGCATAGAAAGACTATTCAACACAAATTCATCCCTTAGTTCTGGCCCACATAGTCCCCCTCCTCTGTATATTAAAATGAGTCTAGTCAGTATGCAGAGCGTGGTGACTCAAGGGGCTTTGAGACCTTTGCCAAATGTGAAAGACCTCTAGCCTTTTATGCTCTTAGGTGACTAATAAGTAATGTTAGCATGACCCATCTTGAAACCCTACAAAAGGAGACATCTCTAGATGTTAGATTTTCCCTTATACAAAATGAAAAAACTGGACAGCAGTCTTTGGAGCTGCTGTACCATTATAATCTAAGAAGTGCTTATGCCATTGCCCTCAGCTAGATGCAAACTTGAAGAACTGTAGCATCTCACCCTATCTCCAGCTAGCTGTAATGAATATGCTTTATTAAATCTCGCCTGGACACAGAAGTCTTCTCAGTGGGTTTTTTGTTCTCTCCACAGTGTGGACTCATATAATCATGCATTTGGAAAGGTATTTGACACTCAACGAAAGGATCAAAATGGATGCTCCTTGTTTTCAAATGGTACGGATTTGGTGAGTCCTTATTCTGACTGTTGCAGTGTGTGGTCGTCATTTAGATGGGCAAGTAGGGAAATGAGGTGATGGTTATTGTTCTTTTCTCAACTGCCTTTTTTCTGTAATGAGGTATATTATTTTTTCCCAAGAATTTGTTATCCCACATCTTGCAACTGTCTCAAAACTGTATGCCTCCGTACTCTAAAAAGTGTGTTGGTTCCAGTATGAACATGGACTGCATATACTTGATTTTGTTCTGCTACCCTTTCCAATCTTTGTGCTTTTCTATTTTCTCTTGAAGTACTTCAGGGGCTGTGATGTTAGAATCCAATATGGTGGCTCCATTGTCAGATTAAAAAAAAAAAGTTTGTAATAGATATCTTCACAGATCTTTCTCATTTTTTTGTCTGCTCATCATTCTTTCCTCAGTTTCATCTTTAAATGCCTTTGGGATGATCTGACTCAGTTAGCTTCCTGCCAAGCTTCCTGTAAACTTATTGTTCCCTCCACTGCTTCTTGTTTTATGAGATGAGAGTGCTCATAATCTTTCACCATTCTCCTCCATAAAATTTTATAAACAAATTTATATTCTGAACTGGTGTTGCCCTTGGATTCCTTATCTCTCTGCTTGGCAAGAAGACCATGTATTTGCTGGATAAGGCTGTTTTTAGTCTGTTTTAGTCTCTTCACTGTGGAAATTTATATGTACTGGTTAAACTCCCTTAGGGAATAGTGATAGATTGTATCAATATCTATTATTTGATCTTTTCCTTGTTTTGAGGGCATCAATAGGTAGTTAAGTGGATCTGGTTGGATTCACCTCAGTTGTATACTATATCTTTAAATGTTTCTATTTTTTCTGATTTGCTTCTGATCTTTGCTATAATGAGTTGCTATTAGACTGTATAGTGACAGTTTATTAGAAGGTGAATCCTACAATAGTAATCAGTCATTTCCTCTCTGCTAAATATAATTGGTTAAAATTTTTTATGTTATCTGATATCCATGGCCTCCAGGCATTCTTCTTGGAAAAGATACTCATGATTTATACTTAGGCATAAAGCTTCTGTACAGTGAAAAAGTCATTGAACCCTCTTGTTTCTTACCTGAACATTTCCCAACATAAGTTTTGTAACCCTTCCTATACCAATATTTGCTTAAAGTCACCAAATATTAAAGCATATATATTTTCAGATTCTGCCTTATACACTTGCTGTGTGACTTGTTTAACCTTTCCACATCTCAGTTTCCTCACCCGTAAAATGGGGGAGCTGAACTTGATGACTTTTAAGGTTCTTTCCAGTTCAAAATCTATGATTCTTTTGCAGTTTTGTTAAATTCTTTGTAAAATATCCTCTGACTTCTCAATCTATGAAACAAATATCAATTTATAAATTACAATTATCTATGGTAGCCATTATGAAAATACTTGTCAAAAGCATTGCGATATGAGGTTACTGAGTAGACAATGAAATGATATTATTGTTGCATTTTAATATGAGGTAAAACCACCGCCACCAAATCCTTTGTTTGGGAAATAGTAGTGACTCTCAGCCTATTGGCACTACTCCCAATCCCGGGCCTTTGTCATCATCCAAGGTAGCAAGTGCTGTGGAGAGAGGCTTCCAGCTCAACTACCATCAACACCAACTGCCACTGCAAGAGAAGACAAGGTCCCCTAGTTGAAGAAGCACCAAGATCCCTTGAGGGAGACATAGGAATTGGTAATACCAGCTAATCAGGCAAACAGGGTTACGTATTTGCCCAGGGTCATGCATCTGGTAAGTGTCTGAGGCCAGACTTGAACTTGGGAAGATGAATCTTCTTTACCCCAGGCCCAGCTTTCTATATATTGGGCCACCTAGCTTTTCATTAATTTATGCCTCTCCAAAGATAAGCTGTGAATCATCCTTCTATTTAGTTATGACTTCTATTTGTCTGTTGCTTTCACTTATAGGAAGAATACAAATTAGTATAATTTGCTTTTTTTCATTAAAATATCCATTCATTGGTCACTAGATAAGTATATTAAAGTACCAACAACTAAATGAATATTTGGAATTAATGTAATATTTCAAGTTTCTTTTGACCAGGGAAGTATAGAGTGGGTCTATCACCTCATTTGTTCTGAATGTTCATATCAGTATGGGTTTAATTATTACCTCTTTGCAGATGGTTCTTTTATCCAAACTTCATATTCTACATCTTTGCCACCACCCGTGCTAATGTGGATCAATGCTGCACAAGATTGAAGGCCATTTTGAAATTTGTTTTGTTTCTTGAATTGTCATGAATCTTATAGTTCTGATGCCATGACTTTAAAACTTAAAACATTAGACTCACCTTGAAACTCTAGTATTTTAAATTTCATAGAAGATTCCAGCCTGTGTTGGCAAGGAGTTTCCTCACATGAGTGTTCCCTATACTAATCAAATCACAGGTTCAATTCCTATCCTGATCCCACCCTAGGAGATTTATAGAGAGATTAAACAACAACAACAAAGATAATAAAAACAAAATAATCCCTAACCTCTGGGAACTGACAATATAGTTGGGAGTGAGAAGGAATAGAAGACAAATCCCTGCACCTAAATATCTCCCTGAGTTCTCTCCAAGCCTTATTTCCTTCTAGAGCTCTGAAGCTAAGAAGGGTAGAACCACTATTTATTGAGGGCATAGTTTTAGCTTTTGTAGTAAGAGAGACAGTCTTCTACTGTATGATTCTGACAACACATGTTTATACTGACCTATGATTCCTCATTCCCCAGTTGAGGGAAAATTGGGCTCAGGAGGTGACTGGTCAAATGCAGCCTTTCTTTGCTTTGACCCTTGATACCTTGGTACATTGGTATCCTGTTTTTAAAATTGCAAGGAAAATTATTTCTGCCCAGATCTTCACTTGGGAGAAATTCAACAGAGGGTCTAATATTACATACTTTTGACTTTGAGAAATGTTGCATGTAATACCTTTTATCATGGAAGAGTTACTTTGGTTACCTATTAGAACTGAAGTATTTTGACAAAAACAGAATGCTTCTTTGTGGAGAAGCCAGGCCTCATTTCATCGATGCTGGAATTATGAAGTAGTAGGTGAATATATGTGTCAACTATAGCTTCAAATTCATCCATGTAGAAATTTAAAATGGAATAGTGTATGCCTTGGAAAAGTTGGGTTATGGACACAACTCTGGTTCTGTTTTCTGTTTGGAGATCTATTCAATCCTAGGGCTTCCCCTGACTCCCTTAGGGACTTTGATTCAGTTACTGAGCATAGTGATTCCTGTTTCCTTATAGAAAAAAAAAGATTTAATGCTGACACTTGCCATACTGATCATTCATTCAATGGATATTGTTTGAGCTCTGACTATGCGGAAGGCACAGGGCTATATCCTATGAGGCTATAGTTACATTGATTCTACTGAGGAAGATAAGACATTTACACACCTAATTACAAGACAAGGCAGAAAACAATAGGTGCCAATGACACTACATACTATAGTTATGAAAATTAGAGATCAAGTCTACCAGACATCTTTTCTTGGGCATAGAAACTGAATTATTATCATGATGGGAACCCAGTTCCTAAAAAAGACTCTCTCATTAAACTTGAGAAATACATTAAATTATTGTTTCCCCAGGAGGTACAATTATATATGGTTTTATTAATGACTAGGTAAAATATTATGTGGATTTTGCTGTTCTCAAGTTAATTCTTCAGGATGAAAATGAGTGTACTTGCATCATCCATCATAACAAGAAAATAAGCAATGAAGTCAATGTGATCAGTGAGTCGGCATGACTAAAAAAAGCAGAAGCTCATGTCATATGTCATGGGTTTTTTTTTAATTTTAATTTATAGAATAAAACTAGCATTTTTATTATATAGTACAATAAAAAAGATGAATACACATGGAACTGCAAATCTACTACATACAACTTGTTATTCATTTCCAATATACAATAAAATTATTATGTGAATTTCTTTTTTTCTTCCCCCCTCTCCACCTCTTCCCCCAGAGGTGACTAGCTACCTTTAAACTCATGTAGATCTAATATCCTTATCTCCTACACCATAACCCAGGTTTTCCTGATTCTGAGGTTGGCTGTCTTATCCACTACACCAAGCTACTTCTTATTATGACTAGATGCCTAGCTTTTATTTAGTAATTGAAATTTATATGATGTTTTAAGATTTATAAAGCACTATCATCCTATTTGAGGTTCACAAGAATATACTAGAGAAATTATCTCCATTTTACAGTTCAGAAAATTGAGATTCAGAAGGGTTAAGGAAGTTGTTTGTGGTCACCCAGAAGGTAATTGTCAGAAGAATTTAGACACGGATTTTTCTGTCTATAATTCTTCCACTGTATATCAGTATGCCACAGTTCTCACTTCAAATCAATAACCATTTATGGGAGGAAAAAGATGTGATATTGGATAGAAGCAGTGCCTTGTGGTAGAACTGTGTGGTCTAGTTTTACCCTTTATCCTGTCTGTGGTATATCTTCTGTACATTGGCCATGCTATCTTTTCTTTAGATCCATATCCATCCCCCACCCCTCAACCTTCTGAATATCAGATATCCCTTTCTTCTGGTCCAGGATGTCGTCCATAGAGGCATAACTCTCTGACAGAAGGTGTTCTCTCAATGCACCAGTCCCTACATTAAATTCATTATGAGGTCTCTATCTTCTGTCATGGGCATATACCTCTTCTCCCATTGGTGTTTATTGTGAAGAAATGTGTGATTATAAAATGTATTGATAAGGAATATAAAATTCACACATACTATATGTATATATACATATATGGCTTTTTTCTTTATACATTTATTATTATCATTCTCATTTCTCTACCCTCCTTTAAATAATAAAAAAAAGACTATCACAAGAAATACACATTATCTCCCCCCCCCTTTTTTTTTCATATTCATCATATCAAAAAATGCATGACTGCTTCTGGATTTCATGTCCATCACCTCTGATGGGCAAGTGGGGTGATCCTTCTTTAGTACTCTAAATTCATGCTCATGATTGCTTTCTCAAAGTTCTAAAGTCTTTCAAAGTTGTTTTTCTATACAATGTTTTTGTCACTGTATAAATTGTTCTCCTAGCTTTGTTCTTTTCATTCTGCATCATATCATAAATGCCTTTCTAGTTTCTTTGAAATTGTTTATGTTTTAATTTCTTATGAAACTGTAATATATATTATATACATATTATGTATGTATAATATATATACATGTATATATTTGTAAAAGCATTTGAATATTACACACAAATAAATATATATTATACAATATTTTATCTTATGTAAATGTATATAAATAATAAAATATAATATAGTTATGTAAATATATTTATATATAAATAAATGTATTTCCAAATAAATGACTCATGAAGTTATCTTCCAGGATAATCTTTATGGCACTGTATAAACTGCATTTTCCCTGTTTTCTTTCTCTGGTATATCTCAATCACCAAAGCTACACTCATATTAGCAGGCTGAAGATCCAAGAGGGGATGAGTAGGCTGCAACAACACACTCTCTCAAGGTCCTCAAGGATTATACTCAAGTAGTAACCTTGTAGTTACTTCTACTTACTGTAGCTCATGAGTCTCTCTACAGGTGGACTTTTCATTGAACAAATAAGACAAGATGCTACCCTTAACTCTATCAGAAACTTTTACTAAACAGAAGGTAAAGCAAGAATAATTAAAGCATAATATTCCAGCTATAAATCTGGAGCATACTTTTCCATCAATACACAGAGTGTCTGTGAGAAAAAGTGGGTAAAAACTTACAGAATCTTAGCAAGGACGTACAATGAGTTGGATAGATGTGGCCCCAGGGCAACACATAACTCTGGATTGTAGACCTTGATGTCCTTTATCTTCCTCAGGGACAATGAGCACAATTAAGCAGTGAGTGGTATCATTCTCCCTCTTGGCCTCTCTGCTATTCTGCTGGGAAAGGATGCTTCTTTGCCTACTGTTCTTCTGTTGAAGCAGCAAAACAGAAACATTAAGCCTGAAATCTGCTGAACTTTTCTAGTTTTGTTCATCAGGCAAGGATCTCAGGCAGTGTTATTTCTTTCAGTAAAAGTGGAGATTCGAAATCCAGGATCTATAGAATATTTCCAGATCTGCTCCTTTGGATGGGTTCTGAGGGATTTCCACCCCTCAGGCCCCAGTGGAAGTTTTGACCAATCCTAATGACACAAAGTGGAGTCTCTTGTATGAAATGACTCACTTCTCTTTCATGGTGAGAAATCCAAATCAACATTTATGCAGCCAAGTTTCAAAGAAGTAATAGAAAATTGACCCATAATTACAGTTTTTTAGCTCTCAACCTTAAAGCCCTCCTATTAGTCATATACGAATTAGATGCTGGGAAACAAGACATTTTTGTCCATCTTTATTCTGAGTATCTGTATTCTGTTGGCTATTTTCTCAGTGTTTTTCTTATAACTGTTTTTTTTCTGACCCTTTCTTTTCATAAAATTGCCAAAATCAGAAAATAGTCCCCCTTACACTTATACACTGATCCCTAAATAACACTTTTAATATCTAACTCAAGTCCCTGAAGTCTAAGAAGAGCAAAAAATATCAAAAATATTCTAATAATCAAAAAATATTCAAAAAATATGACAAAAAGTGATCAATGATTTTAGTGAATAAAATAGGCCTTCTAAATGAATTACTTCCATGAGTAAATTTTAGAAATACCTATATCATCACCATCAAGATGACATATATTTTAATCATAACTTTTAGAGCCCATCTAAGTCAAAAAGGGATTATATTTCTCAGAAGTGAAGAGAATATCCATAACAAAAAAATTATCCTTAAAGTATTATTGCTTACAACAACAAGAAATTCAGGTACCTGTTTTACCTTAAGGCTATGGTGGCCATATTCCTCAGGGCAATTTAGGAGCTTTCTTGGAGAATAAAATCAAAACAGAAGCAATAGAAATTCTGGCCAGAGGCATGAGATTGTTTGCTTCTACTTTAAGTTCTTGGGTTGTGATTAACAATAACTATATAAAAACTAATATTGGAATCTCAATGGAATTGATTTTTGTTAGACTTTTGCCCCATTGTTTTCCTAAGACGGAACTGCCACCATTGGGGTGGCAGTTAGGAAGGACAAATGGGGACAAGGTCAAGGTCTCAGCATAGTTTCCCATCCACTGTTGTGTGTGGTTTGGCGCCTTTTTGGCCTCTTGTAGGAGTTGTATGGCTCCATGTAGATTCTGCCTTAGGGGATCCAAACCACAGAGGTTTAATGTTGTCCTTATTTGTCTCTGGAGAATTAAGACATCAGTGGCGTTCTGCCTTATCTTGTCTGGCTGTGGGAGAGAGCTGGGAACACAGCTTGAGTTCGTTATGATAACCGGAGAAATTATCTGATATGATATAGGACTCTAGGCTTGACTGATTAGCATGTATTCAATTGTATTTTCTGGGGGGTTTCATTCACATGGATTGAGAGCCGAGTCTATTGAAAGAAGCAGTAGCTGAAAAAATTTCAACTTGGAAAGGGGTTTCAAGTGGCACAGCAGGGGATCTTGTTGTTGGCCTTCTCCCACTCCACATGCTCATTAATGATCTAGATGAAAAAATAGAAGACATGCTTATGCTATTTTTGAATGATACAAGGCTAGGAAGGATCAGTAATATAATGAATGTCAGGATCAGGATTTAAAAGCGTCTCCGTGACCTAGAATGATGGGTCAGAACTAATATGAAATTTGATAGGGATAATTGTGGAGTTCTTCAGTTTTATTTGCAAAAAAAAGAAAAAAGAATCACACAATTATAAGATAGTTAAGATCTTGTCTAAAAATAGTTCATGTGAAACAGACTTTGAAGTTTGGGTTGACTTTAAGCCATTGTAATATACATTGATGTATGTATTATATTCAATAATATAACATGTAACAATATATTGTGACTGCTAAAATACTAATGAAATCTTAGGCTAGAATTAATAAAAGTTATATAGGTAGTTCTGAATTGCATAGTTCTTTTAATGACCCCAAACTTTTCCCAGAAATAAAGGCCTGTCATTTCAGCCCCCAAATGTTTCTGGTGCTGTTGTTCTGCTTCCAGTCATGGAAAGTCATAGTCCTAAAAACTAAAGGTGAGGGTCATCCAAAGGGCAACGAAAAGATTGATGATTGATGTTAGCAGGCTGCAATGAATTTCAGATAAGGAATTATGCCAAAGAAGTGGTATAGAAATATTATCAGAGAAATGTTTGAATAGATAGAAAGATAGGCTAGTTGTAATAAGAACAATGGGATAACTAATGGATGGCCCAAGTGGTCTATTTGGTCTCCATTCAATGTCAAGAGGACGTGTGGAAGGTCTCTGGCACATTAGATGTGGTAGATTTATGGGAGAACACGGGCAGGAAAGGAATAAGGACAGTCATTGGTAGTTTTTTATCAACATTGTTAGATAAAGTACTCCCACTGATGAGATCACAAGTTGAATTTGAATACCATGTTCAGAACCCAGTTTTGTAGGATTTATCAAGATCCTCATCTTCAATCCTTTTTTCTTCTCCTTCACTTCAAGTTCTTTTCTTTCTTCTCCTCCTTGGATATTCATCCATCTCCTTAGTTTCTTTTTCTATACTCTTCAAATTAGCAGAAAGAATGTAGTAGTCCTTAAAAGAATGGAAGAAATCCTTCAAGAGGAAAATGAAGAAGAAAAAGAAACTTTGAGGAAGTGGAGTGGAATCCAAATTTATTGGAGGGTAGAGGATGGGAAAATGTGACACCAATGACAAAAGGAAGAAGAACAGAACCATTGGAATGATTTTGTGATTAATGAAATTGTGATAGGTTCAATGTTTTTCTCATGTTGGCTAGAATCCAATTGTTTGAGGATACAACTTCTTGGAGTTTGAAGAATAATGAAGATTATCTGTTGATGCCAAGAAAAATAAGAACATTTCTTACTGGAAGAGAAGATACTTTGTGTTAGCCAATGGTTCCCTGCTGAGGGGCACACAGATTCTGACATGCAAACCTAATGTCCACTTGGGAAGAATATTGTCCTCCTGGAGTCTGTGATAAAATGCAGAGTCCCCTAAGACTTTTCAAACTTTATAATCTATTTCTTTTTCTCTGATAACATGTTAAATGTTTTTCCTTATTAAAAATTCAGAACTTCACAAACACCAAATAAAATGAACATTTCCACATGCCCTTCAAAATACAAGAGGACTGTACATGAGACTGTGAATCTCGTTATCTAGTAGAGATTGCTTTTATTTCCAATGAGCGATGGTGACCTCTCTTTCACTCCTTACATTGCATTCATTCCACTTCCACAATAGCTCACATCCATTCTCTCATCTCCACTCATGTTGTTGTTTTCACTCAGACCCTCATCACTATTCATTTTGACTATTGCAAGAGACTTCTGATTGGTCTCTCTGCCTTTCATCTCCTCTCACAAACCTATTTTGACATAGAATCCAAAATTATCTTTTAAAGTAAAGCACATAATTCCAACCACACCATTCCCCTGCTCAAAATGTTTCAGTAGCTCCTTATTTCCTACTGGAACAAAATACAAATTCCTTAACATATCATCAAAGAACCGCTATTATCTTGCTCCAATCTTCCGCGTGTTATTATTACTCTGCTTCATGCACTTCATATGACAGCTAAGCTCTTACCTATATTTTACAGTCCACATACTACCTCTGTGCAATCTCTCAGACCCTCCCCCATTTCTGGACTATACTTACTACTCATCTCAATCCTTCAGAATGTTTATTTTTTTTCAAGTCTCACATCAGGTGCCATCTTCTCTTCGTATCCTTCTCTGATCTCCTTAGGGATTAGTACTCTTTCCCTCTTTCCACCCTCATATATTCCTAGAGCATTTTATCTCTTCTCCTTTTATTTTGCATGCTGTATATATTCATTAGAATGAAAGCTATTTGAAGGCAAGGACTGTTTTGTTTTATTTCTTTATACTCTCAGCAACTAGCACAGTGTCAAACACCTAGTAGGCACTTAAGGAATGCATATTATGAGTGAAACTGAATCCCAAATTGGAAAAGATCCAAGAGATCACCTAGTCCAACCTATACCCCAAACCTTCCACAATGTAGTTTGGAGAAGAGAAGACTTACATGGCACAATGATGCTGTCTTGAAATGTTTGAAGGAGCATCATGGGAAAGAGGGAATAGATTTGTTTTGCTTGGCACCAGAGGGTAGAGGTAGTACTGATAGATGGGAAATAAAGAATTTTTTTCCTGTGGAATATGATGAAAAAATTTCCAATAGTCATGCTAAAATAGAATGGGCTACCTTGGACTCGTGAGTTTATCATTATGAAGTTCTTCAGTTGGAGGTGGGATGATCACTTTTTATAACATCAAAGAAGAGGGGAAAGAGGAAGAGAACAGGCATTTATATAGTATCTACTTTGTGCTCAAAAGAAATGTGAGATGTGCAAATTTAGAGAATCCACCCCAAATGTTCACATGACTATTTCTACCCACCACTCCTCCTAGTTGCCTGAAAGGATTTTGTTTTAGGTATGAGTCAGTCCAAAGGATTAAGTATGGAAAATAGTGAAAAAAGCACAGAATCTGGTATCAGAGAACTTTGGTAATAGACACACCCATATTACTTTTGGAAAAACAACTAATCTCACTGAACCACTCTCTGTGAATAAAATGAGAGGGTTGGATTTGATGATCCTTAAGGACTCTGCCAGCTCTAAAGTGGACCTATGAGTCTGTGACCTCTGATGTCTCTTCTGCCTCTAAAATTCAATGAACCATGTAACTATTCTGTTCAAAAGCTGCCAGTGGCTTGCTATTGACTAAGGAATAAATCCAAAGCTCTTTCTCTGGCATTAAAACTCTCCACAATCTGGCACTACCTTACATTTCTGTCCTTATTTCGTAGAAAACCTTCTACTCTTCAGCAAAAATGAACTACTTTCTGTCTCATCAAAAAAGAAATTTTGTACTTTCCTGCCTTATATTATTCCTTACACTTGGAATATTCTCCTGTTCCCCTCCTCCTTGGGCTCCCCCCCCCCCCTCTGGTCCCTTTTCCTTATTAAAATCCTGTCTCTCCTTCAAGAACCATCTGAAGTCCCAACTCCTCTGTAAAGCCTTGCTTCACTATCCCAGAGGAATGTGGTCTTTTTCTCTGTAGGCCATTCATCATGCTTTTTTTTTTCCTTGCACTTCTCTCATGTACTTAGAATCTTAGGTCTAGAACTAGAAGGAACTATCCAGTCTAACACTTTTCATTTTACAGATGATGAAAATGCAGCCTTGGGAGATTAAGTGATTTGTCCAAGATCACAGTTAGTGAGAAGGAAGATTTGAACTCTCAGGTCTTCTCACTCCAAAGACAGTGCCCTTCCCACTATACCATGCTGTTTTCCTATCATGTTCCATTTTGCATTATAGTTAGTTATATAGGCATCACAGTCCTTTATGCTATTATTCCATGAGAACAGGGCTTTATTTAATCACTGCATGTCTTATTGCTTGGCAAATAGTAGGTACTTACCACATTTGTTGGATTGAATTAAACTATAAAGGTGTCAAACAAATAATAAAGATTTATGACTGTGCTCTTTGGAATGCCTGCTCTATAGACAATAAACTTGCTTTCATCTTAATTCTTTATTCTTTCCAACTCCTTCCTCTTCTGGCTCTCACTGAGATCTGGCTTCCCCCTAACAACACAGCCTCCTTTGGCCTCCCTTTCCAGAACTGGCTGCACTTTTCACTCATCTTTTTCTCATTCCCCCCACCCCCCACTAATTTATGTAAAGGAATTGAAATAGTCCTTGTTCACCATGACCACTTTCAGGTTCTCCCCTACCATCATATCTCTCACCCAGTCAAAACACTGGTAGCTATTATCTACTGACCTCTAGGACACTTACTTTCTTTCCTCAGAGTTCAGTGTTTAGCTCACAGTTTTTTCTGTCTCGGTTGCTGCCCTCCTACTAGAAGACTCAACATATATATCTATACTTCCTCAAATTTCCTAACCTCATAGTTCCTCAATCAATTCATTTTGTATGAACTATTGCTCAACCTCATCTCAGTCACACAAAAAGATGTTCATACCCTTGATCCTGCCACAAATGCATGACTTCCGTGTTCATGAACTCTGAAATTCCCTTATCTGATTATAATTATATTTATCATTTTAATTATATTTATAATTAGTAATTATAATTATATATAATTCCACCTCTCATTCTGCCTTGCAACCTCAAAACTTTTTCCTGTCCTCACCATGATCTCTAATCCCTCAATTATTGTCTTATGCTAGCCATACTCCTCTTCCCTTCGCCATTTTGACCCATTGGTGAATCAGTTCAACCCTACAGTATCTTCTTCTCTTGGATTTTTTATCCCTCTATTGCTGTACTTGTCCTGTAAAGTCTCAGTCTTGGATCACTACCACTATCTGGTGCCTTCACTCCTACAAATATGCTGTTGAATAAAACTGGAGAGAATCATAAAACTGCTGATTGGGTTCACTCATATTTGTAAGCAATGTCAACTGGGCCTTCATTGCTACAAGGTAATCCTGTACCTTCCCCTAAGTATCTTACTATTTCACTAACCACAATGGCTCTTCCAAACCTTTTCATCTCTCTTTAAACCACCCAAGGCTCTCCTTCTGCCTCCTCTCATAGTTCAGAATCTTGCCTCGCTTTACTGAACAAAATAGAACCTGTTCACTGAGAGTTCCTCATCTCACATCCCTCAGATTCCTTCCCTCACTATCTCCTCCTTCAACCCCCATGTCACATTATTAGGTTTCCTTTGTCCTTGACAAGGCAAGCCCTTCTACATGCACAAGATATCCCCTCACACCCCATTTTCTCTAACAAGTTACTCCCTCCATCATCCCCACTCCATTACTTATCTTCAGTCTCTCCCTGTCTACTGGCTGCTTCTCTATAGCTTACACACCTGCTTAGGTCTTTCCATCCTCAAAAAATCCTCACGTGGTCCATCCATCTCTAACTACTATTCTCTATCTCTATACATTTTTGTGACTCAACCCCTTAGCTGGCTGTCTATAATAGGTACTTAAACTTTTTTCCTCTTCCTTTCTTCTTCACTCTCTATAGACCAGCACCCAACGTTATCATTGAACAGATAATAATCTCTCCAAAGTTCTTAACTTAATTGCCAGATCTCATGGTCTTTTCTCAGCCCTCATCCTTCTTGACCTCTCTGCAATCCCAAGATTATCATCAACACTCTCTTCTCTCTAGGTCTTTGTGACGCTACTCTCTCCTTGTTTTCTTCCTACCTACCACTTCTCAGTCTCCTTTGCTGGATCTTCATTCAGGAAGCATTAATGTGAATGTCCCAGGTCCTCTTCTTTTTTCCCTTTATACTATTTCATATGCTATACTCATAACTTGGTTCCCATGGAGTCAACTATCTTCTCTATCCTGATGAGTCTCAAATATACTTATCCAGTCCTAATCTCTCTGCGAACTTCCAGTCTCACATTTTCAATTACCTATTGGACATTTCAAACAGGATTTTCTATAGTAGATGTAAACCCAACATGTCCAAAATAGAACTCATCTTTCCCTTCCAAAAAAACCAAATCAAAACCCTTCCCTCTTCCTAACTTCCATATTACTATTGAATGGTACCACCATCCCCCTAGTCACCCAAGCTCACAACCTAGAAGTCATCTTTAACCCCACCCTCTCCCTCCAGTCAATCTGTTGCTAATGCTTATTGATTTTGCCTTTGTAACATCCCTGGAACACACTTATTTTTCTCCTCTGACTCTGCTTCTAGCCTATTAAGGGCCCTCATTACCCAACACCTGGACTATTGCAGTAGCTTGCTGGTTGGTCTGCTTGCCACAAGTCTCTCCCTATACCAGTCCATTCTCCACTCAGCTATCAAAATGATCTTCAGAAAATGCAGGTCTGATCATGTCACCCCCCTACTCAATAAACTTCAGAAGCTCCCTATCACCTCCACCATTAAATATAAAAATCCTGTTTGGTATTCAAAGCCCTTCATACCCCCCCCCCCTTTCCCTCTTTTCCAGTCTTTCTACATATTACATCCTTTCACCACCTAACCTTCTTCTCACTGTTTGCCCCTTTTACACCCATACTCTGCAGTCCAATGACATTGATCTGAACAAGATATTCCATCTCCCAACTCTGGGCCCCATGCCTGGAAAGCTCTCCTTCCATTTGGCTGCCTCCTGACTTCTCTGGCCTTCTTCAAGTCCCAGCTAAAATCTCACCTTCTACAGAAAGCCTTTTCTAATTCTCCCTACTTCTAGTGCCTCCCCTCTGATGATGATTTCTAATTTATACTGTATATAAATTATTCATTCATAGTCGTTTGCATTTTTCCTCCCCATTACACTGTGAGATCGCGAGGGGCTCTCTTCTACCTCTCTTTATCCTTCCAATGCTTAGCACTTAGCCTGGCACACAGTAGGCACTTAATAAATGTTTATTGACTGACTAAGCTACCAATGAGTGTTACTGCTCTGCTCCAGAATTTTCCAAACTGTTATACCACAGTTAGAACATTCACCCTTGCTTCCAGGTGCTGGAGAATATATTTTGGGTAATCCACAGTTATTTCTAAGAGCAATCTTGTTTTCAGTGGATCAGTCTCCTCAGAAAACTTCCTTGGTTTAGGAAAAGGAACTATGCAGGAATATTTCCCTTTTTTTTTTTTTCTAAGCAATTGGGGTTAAGTAACTTGCTCAAGGTTACACGGCCAGTTATTTTGTGTGGGTGCCAAGTATCTGAGGCCGGAACTGATCCTGGGTCTCCCAACACCGGGGCCAGCACTCTTACTCACTGCACCACCTGGCCGCCCCAATATTTCCCTTTCTTGAAGGCAGAAACAAAATTGTAGGAGTACCAAAGGAGACTTTCCCATTCCTTCCCTCCGTACTCTTCTCTTCCTGCTTAACAGTAGGAGGAAATTAAGAACTTTCCAAATATTACTGGAAAATAACTGAATCTCACTTCATCCTACTTCAAGACTTGAGCATGACCAAGCTTGAAATATGCTGGAAGACACAAATCAAACACCTTGAGTGAATGCTGGCCTAGCAAGCTTCTCGCTCTGCTCTTCTTGGGTTCATAGCCATGAGTTAGAGAGTTATAAAATTTTCCAGCTGAGATTTCCCATGCAGAGCAGAGTTGAGGTTCAGTTTCATGCTTAAACTCAAAAACTTTAATTTCTAATTAGACACACAATTGCACTTGTAGGGCCTTTAAATGTTTTGAAGAAGTTATGCTCAAGGCAAAGAGACTACTGTGTGCATTGCAGAGGGCATATGCAAGGAATAAAGGACACCCAGGTTTAGCATAATCAGGCATTTAATTGCACATCTAGGCTTCACTGATGGTTTTGCACATGCATGTAATTAGGATTCATTTGAAAGCAGTCAGTCCATTTCTTTACAAAGCAAATTAGGAAGGGAGATATTTCAAACATTTGATTCTTATATCATAGTTTTTTTAGTTCCTTTTTAATTTTAAATTCCTTTTGTCCTATGGTTTTTACAGAGTTAAAAGAACAACCACAGAGAATTCCACATCTGATTCTTATAAAGCACATTAAATAGAATGAACATAACTGGGAGTAGTTTGCAATTAGACCTCATCTAGTAGTGTAGACCTCATCTATAGTAGACCTCATCTACAAACACACCTCCAGTTTGTAGACAGGGAAATTAAATTACTGAACGTAAGTAAGTTGGGCAAGTTTGTGAGGATCCGAGACAAGAAAAACATGTGGCCTAAACGCATCATCATGGTTAACAGGGTTAACATCATGCTCCTATTCTGAAGGGGCATCATCTTTAAACCTGTGAACACAATGTGAAGCAGAAATTTATGTATTTATAAGGAATCTAATTGTGATTATGTATCTCTCTACATCTTGTAAATGTTTGATTCATGGGCTCCCCTTGCCTGAACTCTGAGCAAGGAATAGAGCTTATATTGTCCCAGTTGGGGTATTTACAATCTCTACTCGACATTTGGGAGAAGACAACATGCTGTCTTGCATTTTCTGTAAGTTGTTTTCCTGTAGGTGTAGCTTATTTCCCCAGCTATAAAATTAGGGGTTATTTCTTTTACTTCTTGGTATCTTAATTAATAGCAACAATGTTGCATAGCAATAGACTTGGATCAGTCAATTTGAGCCATTAAGTCATCAAGTAACAAGGCAAAATACTTTGGGGGTGGGGAAGCTGATTAGACAGGCTGGGTTCTCAAAATCACTCAAAAATAGTCAATTCTGATTCATTCAAGGATAAAATTGAGTGTTTTGAGCATTACATCAATGAATAATTCATCGTTTTTGTGTATTTTTTTCTGCTTGAACATGTTTAAGAGCTTTTGTGTAAGAAATACATATATGATTTCTTTCTTCAACTGAGAGAACCTAGACTGATACTTGAAAAAAAATTATTTACTATTTGTTTACAACATTCATTCCTTAAGTTTTTGAGTTTCAAATTTTCTCTCCCACCCTCCTCCTCCCACCTCCCCTTTGGTGGCTTGCAATCAGATATAGATTCTACATATACCTTCACATTAAACATTAGTCAAGTTGTAAAGAAAAATGATTTATAACCAATAGAATGAATAATGAGGAAGAAGAAATAAAAAACAAAATGAAAAAGAGAGAGAGCAAGCAGTTTGCTTCAATCTGCATTCAGACTCCCTAATTCTTTCTCTGGATGGAAAGGATGCCCTTTCAGAGTCTTTTGGAGATGTCTTATAACCTTGCATTGCTGAGGGGAGCCCAAGTCTATCAAAGCCAGTCATCACAGATACACTGTGTATAGATTGATACTTTTGGTATTGGAAATGTGTGATTTCTGATGTTGTTGTTTTGGGTAGATTTGATTATTTTTAAATAATTAAATAAATCTAGCTTCCCTACCTCCACTACATATAGAAGGCATGTAGCCTCAGGGCATTACTCTATGTTGATTTTGTAGTACTAACAAGTTTTTTGATGGAAGGCCTAATGACTTGGATTAGATCTTGGATCCCTTGATGTCTAAGCAAGAGAATTCCGAACATTCAAATTCATTATACCGTCAGTTTTCTTAGGTTGGTATGAATAGGGTGTCAGTGAGACCAACAATCTGGGTTAGATTCTTGTGTGGGTTGGTTAACTTTGTTCTAGTCACAGTATGCCAACTAGCCAGCAGACACATGCTTTTGGTTTTGTGTAGTGCCAGGCAAAGAGTGTGATTTAATCCATCCAAACCCTACTACTAGGAAAAAATAAAACAAAACCCCAAACTCAAAGTCTGCACTTTCCTCATGGTAGGTCAGCATCATTGTCATGGTATGACAAGACCATGTTCCACACTGACTGAAGAAGTTGCTATAATCATATTTTGGGGGCTTTTGTTTATCTTGAGACCTATTTACTGGTTTTTGTTATTAAATAGACAGGATAGCCACATTTACAAAACATGATGGATGGATGAAAGCAGAGGGATGACTGTCCTATCTAAATTTTCAATCCAGATATCTCAAAATGGACTTCTGACTATTACAATTATTCTTCTTCCCATACCACACCATTGTCCAGAAACCTACTTTTTGTTAATCCCATATATTTCAGATTATTTTAACATTACTCAATAACATTCTTTGAATAATAGAGTAGTGTATTCTATTCCTGGCAAGCCTCACCTTGATCTGCATTATCATTTAGGCCCCATCTGAAAACATCATTAATTTAAATAAGCAATAGAGACTGAAATAAAATTCCATTCATGCTTAACTCTCCAATGTGGTTTGGAAAGTCTTTCTTCTTAAGCCAGTCTTATGTTACATGCTGGATGGTCTTTGCTTTGACCACCTCATAAAAAGGGGCTCATAAATACTTTTCATGTGTTATTTAAACTAGCAGCACTCCCTGAGGCACTGCGTTTTTAGTTTTTAAAAAATCCTTTGTGTATATCGAGAACATTTCTAAACCAGTAGCGGAGGTAAAAGTACATTTCAACCTGAAAAGGCCATGTTCTTTCCCTATCAAGCCACAAATTTTCTTGCTCTTTGCTGATAAAAAGAATGCACTTCCCAACAAAATGTCACTTGATTTATGTGTTTTCTTTCTAAACATAATCCATTGTGGGATGGGTGTAAGAGTTAGAAAATAACATACCTTTTGCTTGATGCTATTGACACTGGAAATGTGGCCCATGAGCAGACAGATGCTCTAGAAAAGTCCAAGGCACAATTGTTTACAGCTCTGGATGACCCTGAAGGTACATGCATTATAATGATGTCTGCTACTTCCCTACCTTCACCCCCACACCCCTAAAAAGATCCCTTAAATCCTCGATTTTATGGGAAGGGATAGACATTGACTATGCTCTGACACAGCTTTGGTAGTACACTAAAAAGCTCATCTCTTCTTCATGGTAGGGTCAAATGGAACCAATATCTATCTAATTAAGTAGGGTTAATTCTAATGTTATGTGTCCTCTTCTAACACTTATAGATTCTTTCTCAGTGCCTTGAATGTGGGCCTCCATCTTGCTTTCTTTCCTTCTCTTAACATGTACACATATCCTCTATATTAAAAAAAAAATTTAAACAGGTAAAAACTTCAATTGATTTTGCTCACTTCTCCTTAGATTGCCAATTCTTTTCCACCTACTTTTCATGGCTCAATTTCTCAAGTAGTTCAACATCTCTACTTCCTCACTACTTGGTCCCTTAAATTATGGAATTTTAGAGTTAGAAGGATCCTTGGGGTCAACTATTCCAAGCTCCCTCTGATGTATTTCCTTTCCATCATTTTCCTGACCTCTTCCTGAATATTTCTGGTGACATCAGCTCACTGCTTTGAAAGCCTGTCTTTTCCACTGTTCAATAGTTCTAATTGTTAGAAATTCCCTAGAGAATCTATCTTCTCTAAGACTTTACAGAAATATTTCTTTGTTTTTTTTTTTAAGTTCTACAATACTCTTCTCTTTATAATTCATGGTCCTTTCTATTTCTTCTTTACCTCTTGGTTGAAAGGGTTAGTACTGAGTACCCTTTTCTTGATTAAACTCTATCATTTTTGAAATTCATGATGTTTTTACTTTCCCATTTAGGGCAATGAATACGAACCTGGAATTAGTAAAACTTGGTTTTGACTACTGCCTCTGAAACTTGCCCACTATAAGAGCATGGGCAAGTCATTTAATTCTCAACCAGTTCCCTAATTTGTAAAAAAGGAGAAGAAGAGTAAAATGTCTGTAATATTTACTTAATAGAGTTGTGAGGATCAGATAAGATAATGTATAGAAGTTCTGTAAAACTCTTAAAGCCTTGATAGACAGAAAGTATTATGGTTCCCCTTTCTCTCTAACACTCTTCTACCGGCTTCTTTTCCTTTCACCATTTTTCTATGCGTTGCTCAGAACTCAGCCCTTGTTCATCTGCTTTGCCTCTTTCATGCTCTTGTATGTGTTTATGTGTGTAGGAGGTGAGTGGCAGAGGTGGTGGTAGTTTTGTGTTGTTCATCCCTTCTTATGGTTTTAACTTGCATTATATATGGCTACCTTCAAAATTTATGCATTTGGGTTTGATTTCACCAGTCCTCAATCCTGTGTTTGTAATTAACTTTTAGCTATCTGCATTGATAAGTTTCAGGTGTCAATGCAACAAATCTGTTATACTCAACAAATTTCAACCTCCTCTGCCCAATTTTCTCTCAATTTCCTTGAGGTTACTGACCAAATTTTCATCCACATTTTGAATGATAATAATAACTCACTGAAAAAAATCTATTTAAAAAATTTATTATCTCATCCACTCGACTTACTATTGAATAATAATAAAAAAAACACAACAAACATGCATAATACAATGAAACACGTTTGACAAAATTCCCACATTTGACAAAAATATATGACTCATTCTGGATTTTAAGTCTATGATTTTATTAATCTAAAGTTCTTTTAAAGTTGTCAAAAGTCTTTCAACATTTTTTCTTTATAAAACTATTATCCATGTGTAAATTGTTCTTGTAGCTCTGCTAACTTCATCCTGCATTAGTTCACAGAGCTCTTCCTAGTTTCCTCTGAAACTATTCATTTCTTATGGCACAATAATATTCCACTAAATTCATAAACCATAATTTCCTCATCATTCCAGTAGACACCTTCTTAGTTTTCAGTTTGGGGTTCTTATGAGGAGATATGCTATAAATATTTTTTTATATATGATTGCATATCTTCTTTCTCTGATCTACTTGGCCATGTAGATGTAGTAATGGTATATTCGAATAGCATTCCAAATTGCTTTCCACAATGGCTCAATCTCTGGCCCCATCAACTATGCATTAATGTTCCTGTTTTCCCATAGTTCTTCCAACATTTGTCCTTTTCCTCTTTTGACATTTTTGCCAACTTGATGGGTGTGAGAATAGCTCACTTTTCCCATAGCAATTTGTTTACAAAATGCTTTTCTTACTGTAACCATGAGAGGCAATACAAGTGTTATTTTCATTATTTTACAGATGAATGAATTGAGGTGTAGAGAACTTTAATGATTACCCAAAGTCACTGAGTTACCTATCACTTTTCCACTAGTAAATTCATGTCAGTTGCAAATTCTCATTAGTTCTATAGCTCAGAATATTGGGCTAGATCAGCAAACTGCATATTGGATGAAGACTGACTAAACACTTCCAAACTGACATCAAAGTTATTACAGGTAAGAGCATGGGAATTATGGTGCTGGAATTAAGCTTCCCTTTGTCTATGAAATCTTGGAGGACATTAATGTCAGAACCGCCCAGCTGGAAGTATTGGATTATAAAGTGAAAGTGGGCATAAAGGCTTATAGAAAAGAATAAAATGACAATTATTATATATAACCAATTGATATATATATGTTTATTTATATATACATATATGTGTGGGTGTGTATATATGTATATTATAACTGATTGATCAGTATTTATTATTTAAGCACCTATTATGTGCCAGGCACTGTACTAAACACTGAGGATATGAGAGAAAAAAGATGGTCCTTGCCCTCGAGGAGCTTACAATCTAATATAACAATATAGGTGTGTGTGTATTTACATGCACACAGACACATATATACACACACCATATATATGATATATATTTCATAATTAATAGTATTATTATAAGAAGCAAGACAGTATTTTAGAAAGTTCATTGTACTCTTTGAACCAAGGCAGGAGAGGGTATGATACCTCTTAGCAATGTGATAGTTGGGAACTCACCCTTTTTGATACTCCATTTCCTCACTTATAAAATAGAAGATAAAATATCTATGTTGGAGGCAGTACAGCATAGTTGACAGAGAGCTAGAAAAATTCATTGAATCTTTCTATATCTTGAGCAACTCTTAGGATGTAAATTGCAGAGAATATGCAGCCTTCATCGGAAGAAGGAGTTTCCTCATCCCGGTGTTCTCTATGTCAATGAAATCACAGGTCTTCCCCGTTCCTCTCCCTGTAAGAGCAAGTGCGGTCTTGTGGGAAGGGAGCTTGCCTTTAAACCATGAAGAACTTCATTCAGGCTACCTCTGATGCTTACTGGCTATATTTAGGAATAAATATGAGAATGTGGCACAGCTTCCAATATTGGAAACCAAATGGCAGAGTAGAAAGTTTTTATATTGGGTGCCTGGAGTATAGTTTTGGTCCTGGTTTTGCCACTTACTAGCCAGAAGTCATGACCTCTCTGAGACTCAGCTTCCCCATCTGTTAAATCAGAAAGCATTGCTACCTCCCATGGCTACCAAAGAGAGTTGTTGGGAGGATAAATTTAGAGCACATATGTGAAAGTGCTTTGTCCACTAGAAAGTGCTTCATAAACCCATGATCTTGCCATCATCACATTCCATGTTTCTCAGATAATAGTGAAAATTCAGAACTAATTTATAATGTAAATACATTCAACAAATCAATTATCTTTCACATTTGGATATTCTTGTGGGAATAAATCAGTCAACAATTTAATAAAAATGTAAATATATGAACAGGAACATCTTATTATCCAAACATTCAGCTGAGAGATAATATCTGACTTACAAAAACATCCTGGAAGGCATCCTGACCTGCTGAAGAAACTACTGGATTGAAAGGAGGGAATTATGTAATCTTGGGTAGTTCATTAACTCAGTTTCTTCCTCTGTAAAATGAGAGTCTAGGACTAGATGATCTTGATAGTCCTTGCCCATGCTAAAGTCCTATGATTCTCAACAATCAAGTCTCAATAGAAGTGAACATTTATATGCAAATTTAATTCAATGTTTTCTAATTCCTTTCACCATCTGTAAAACCTCAAATTGACCACAATTCTGGTTTTGGACGCTGTTTTTAAAATTCTAATTAGTACTACTGGTTTTACAATTTATGTGGCAGTTACTGATCAGTTTCTAATCTACATCAGTGGTGGGAGTTTCCAATCAATCAATCAATCAAACACTTATTAAGCACCTACTGTATGCCAGGCACTGTACTAAGCACTTAAGATTCAAAGACAAAAAACCCCAACACTCTGCACTTTAGGAGTTTGTATTCTATTTAGGAAAAGTGTCATGCAATATAAAATATGTAAAGATATTCATCAAAAACAAAATAAAATAAATTGAGAGTGATTTTGTTAGGAAAGGCTCTAATAGATGGAGTGGTGGTGGTGGTGACATGATAAAAAGCCTCAAGTCTGAGCTGAGCTTTGAAAGAAACTAGAGATTTCAAGAGGTGGAACTTTTACAAGACTGAAAAGTAGAAAATTGAAATGAGACTTATTCACTAGAACAGTTGGGTGGCTCTCCCAAGATTCAAGCATAGACTCCCAAAGAAACAATATCTGGGATCTTCACAGCTCTGCAAATTCTTGTGTAGTAGTTGTTACTATATAAATTGTGTATGGGGTGTTCATGAAGGACTAGAACCTGTGATGTGAGGGCTTACTGAGCCCTCCCCAGGGCTACACATGCCATTGTGGTGTCTACCTGTTACCTAATTCTCACCTATGGTTCCAAGAAGCAGAAGCATGTGTAGCAGCCACACCCAGGTGAAAACATCTCAGCAGAGAGGCTAAACCAGATTGAGGATAACCAAAAGGCCTCAAACCCATAAGTGAGTTAGGGGGATGTCTGCCCCAAGAGTGTGGAGACTTGTCCTGGCAGAATGGGTGGATGAGAACAATTTGTTCCAAAGGCCATGAAGGTGGCTGAAGCAGGCTCTGTGGAGTGCTTAGAGCTTGGTTAGACAGTAAAGAAGTCAAGGTCCTCCATTGCATCCCAGGCCATTGCCAGTCACCCTGAGTTTTGTCCTGCTACTGGACTTCAATGATTCTGGAAAAGAGGAAGGCTGATAACTTCACGCATCTCTGCCTCACTTAAATCCAATTCATGTGCAAGTCAAGACCTTACTCTGTGATGTTATTGGTTCTCTTTGAAAATGAAGGACAAGAAGCAATAACGGTGGTTTACACTGAAGAAAATGATAAAAAAAAATTTAAAAAGTATCTATTTGCACACCCAGGTCCTTATCTGTCTATAAACGTTTCAGATTGCTTGCTTGTGTACTTTAAAGACAGTAGCAGCAACAAAAGAAGGTATCAGAATCACAGAAGAACATAATCTCAGAGGACCTCAGAGGCCGTCTAAGTCAAGGACATAGATGGACAAAAATCCCCTGTATGATATGACAACAAGCAGATGTCAAGCCTTTTATGGTGTTTCTATTTTTTTGAAAAAGTGATTTTTAAAATAGCACCTGTGTTTCAGTTAATGACCCTTGTCAGCCCCATGCTGCTAAAGTTCCTGGACCCAACCACAACATTTGGCCACTAAAATTATATTCTTTGATGTTGGGTTTCCATGTGCAAATTACAGGGAGAACTGGGGCAAGTAGATAACCCAAGAAAAAAGAAATTCAGAAACACCTCTGCCTGAAAAATGTAAACCACTGAAGCAAAACTTCTCAGTTATTCAGAGAATTGCTGCAATTCTGCTCTTCATACTCAGGTAGCAATGGTAATTTACTCCTCCAGAAAATCAAATGAATACCTAGCCCGAGCACCTCATTCATTTTTTCACTTCCACATGATAACAATTTTCAGTGCCTTTCCTTCTAGTGAATTCTAGTGTATGAACCATTAATCATCTCTCGAGAGCAATCAAATGAACTTAGTGAAAGAGGCTCTTAAAATGAAAAGAATTTTTGTTTTCTGTTGAATTTCAATAAAAGGTAAAGGAAAATTCCATTCTCTCTAAGTATGAGGAAAACACAGGTTTTCCCTTTTCCCCAATCCTGCCTACAGTTCCCTGGTTCACAGTTTCCATCCAGTGGTTTACCACTCCCAGCCTTTAAAAAAAAAAAAGCAGCTATTTAAAGTGTTCTGGAAGTTGACATTTTGTTTTACCTTTTCTCTGCTTTGAAGTCCTTTCCCCATGCTGTGGCTGGTAATGGGCTATGATGTGTTGAAGTTGGAAACAAAGCAGCAGGCCAAAATGAGAACACCCCCCTCCCACCCATTTAGAGGCTCGGGAGCAATGCCGTGCTATTCTACAAACATTCAGATGTGGGGTGAATACTTCACAATCTCAGGGGGGCAGTCATTTAAAGTTCTCTAAACACTTGAATGACTCTGGCTAATCCTCAGTATAGCCATTGTGAGATATTCCCACATTTTTGAAGATGGGTGAATGGAGGCACGTGAAGGTTAAAATCACAGAATTAGCAGCAATGGACTGCATGGGCTACATGTTACTCAGCCATGAAGGATACAAAAGAGTCAGTCTGAGAAATCTAAATAATGAAATTGAGAGCTTTGTACTGTTAGGATATAGGGTACTGCACATCACTCTAAGACAGTGGGAATGAACTTTTTTAAAACATAAAACTAAACTAAATTAATAACTTTGAAGTGAGAATCCTGAATCTTTGCCTTTAATTAAGTTGTAAAACTTTGAATACTATTTTAGGCAATAAAGCAAAAAACAAAGCAAAACAAAGAAACAAACAAAAACAACAACCCAAAATGCTACTCAGGTGTGGCCTTCTAAATCCTTAAGTTAAGCCTTTTGACTGTATCCAAATTTTACAGTCAAATACCTTAAGGCCGAAGGTTCCCCACACCTGGGTTAGGTTAATAAGACATGTGGTTGTGACACAGTGCCAATCTAATTTAAAATCAACCAAAAATATCTTAATACCAAAATATAGTAGAATGCTGGATATCTTTCTTAAATTTTAATGAAGAGGAGAAAATGCAATTTTATCAGTCTTTGACAACTAAAGGTAAATTTCATTATTCTAATGGCGGTATAATTATGGTGATATGACATACAATAAAATAAGATTATAAATGGTTTCCCCATCGATATTGATTGCATCAAACTCTGTAACATTGTAGTCTCCTAGAAAAGATTTGTAACCACTGAGAAGAGTTTAGAATGGCCAGCAAGACAAGAAAACCCAAGGCCAAGTGGATAAAGAAGGCCTCTTGTCTGGATAATGAAATTCAGTTAGATGAATAACCAATAGAACTCACATATTAGTACATCTAATGGATCATAAGAACCTGACACAGTCCAGCAAAGAAAGTACAATGAGAGCTATGGCTTTGGTGAAAGAAGCTAAGTATATAAAAGAAAAGATAAAAAACAAACTATATTGAGTAAAAGAGTATGTGCAGAACCACTGCTCAGAGTGGATTTGGAGTCAGGAAAACCTGAATTATTTTTTATGAAAAAGATGTAGATATGCCAACTAGAAAATAATGTTATTAGATAGATTTAAAACTGGGTGTTTGGCTGTTCTCAGAATATTTGTTATTGGTTTCAATAGTAACTTTGCAACCATTCTCCATCTATTTATCTTTTTTATCAATGATTTGGATAAAAGCGTAGATCAAATGATCATCAAATTAAAAAGTTATTCATAGCTGGAGGGTGGTAGCTAACACTCTAGATGACAGATTCATGGACTGAAAAGATCTTGTCAAACTAGAATATTGTACTGAACCAAATAACATGCACTTCAGTAGTGCTAAATAGAAAATCATACACTTAGGCTAAAAAAAAAAATCAACTTCTCAAGTAGGTTTGTCTGAAAAAGACCTGAGGCTTCAGTGCAGCTAGGTGGTGCAGTGGATAGAGCTCTGAACATGGAGTCAGGAAGACGAGTTCAAATTCAGCCTTAGACACTAGCTGTCTGACTCTGGACAAGTCACGTAACCATTGTTTGTCTCAGTTTCATCAGCTATAAAAAAGAGATAATATGAGCACCTCCCTCACAAAGCTGTGGGAGTCAAACGAAATAATATTTGTAAAATGCTTATTCCCTCACCCATTTGTCAACAAGCATTTATTAAACACTATGTGCTACACACAGTGCTAAGTAGAGGGGATATAAGTAGAATCAGAAACAGTTACTACCTTCAAAAAGCTTACATTCTAATGGGGAAAAGGAACATATAAATGGGAACTGAAAGGGAAGCTGAGGACAAAGGTACTGGCCATTGGGATATGGCAGAAAAAAAATCAGATACAGATGAGTCAGTTGTGCAACCTGGAGAGGAATGAAAATATCTTTGGCCTTCACCTTAAATAGAAGGTTATGAGCAGAACCAGCCAATCAGAAGATGAGGCTTCAGTGATCAAAAGGCTTTCCAGTGTGAGGAGTGGTCCAGAGGGAGTGAACCTCCATGGTAATGAGTTTTCTATGGCATGGCAGACAAAGTCCTATGAAGATGAATCAGCAAAGCAACCTGGAAAGGAATGAATCAGGAAAGGACTCTTAAAGGGGGTAGTAAATGAGCTTAGCCTTGAAGGAAAATAGAGGTTCCAAAAGGTAAAGGTAGCAGCATTTCACATATGGGGAAGAGCAGGCAGCTGTCTTAGTTTATCTAGAACAGTGATGTCAAACTTAAATAGAAATGGGCACCACTGTATATAAGGATGTTTTCCTATTGACCTAGAAAATAACATATTAACATTATCTATATACATTGTATTTATATTTATTTTGTTAAATATTTCCCAATTACATTTTTAATTTGGTTCTGGTTGTACTTGGGCTTGCATTTTAATTTAGTTCTATTTGTATGACACTGGACAAGTCACTTAATCCAATTTGCCTCAGTTTCCTTATCTGTAAAATGAGAAGGAAATGGCAAGCTACTCCAGTATATTTGCTAAGAAAACCCCAAATGGGATCAACCCTTCATACTAACTTATTCCCATATCAAATCAGTTTCCAAGTCTTGTCAACTTGACCTTCATGATATTTTTCCATCCATCCCATTCTCTCCACTTATAGAGTCTTGGCTCTAGTTTAGGACCTCACCTCTTACCTGAACTATAGCAATAGACATGATTGAAAAACAATTGAACAACAATAATAACCTAAACTCCAACTGAGATCTCAGGTTCAAGGTAGGGGCAGACTATATGTTTGACACCTCTATTCTAGAACATAGACTGCATGGAGGTGAATAAAGTTAAATAAGGCTGAAAAAGGAGCCACATTATCCAGAGTTTAGAATGACAAAACAACTTTAATCTTATTTTTAATTTATGGAATAAAACAAGCATTTCCATAACATAGTACAATAGAAAGATGATTGTACATGAAACTGTAAATCTACTGTATACAATTTGCTATTCCTTTCAAATATACAACAAAATTATCATGTACATTTCTTTTTTTCTTCCCTCCCCCTGCCCTGCCCTAGACTACCATTAGACCAATATATATATATATATCTCCTCAGTTCTTTCTCTGGATGCAGATAGCATCTTTTGTCATTATGCTTTATAGTTAATTTGGATATTTATAATGTTCAAAATAACTTATTTGCTCAAAGTCATTCTTAAAACAATATTGCTGTTATACTTTCTCTTGGTTCTGCTATTTCACTTTTCATTATTTCATGCAAGTCCTTCCATGTTTTTCTAAAATCATTGAATTCATCATTTCTTATAGCAGAGTAATATTCCATCATGAACACAAACCACAACTTGTTTAGCCATTTGCCAATTGATGGGCATCCCTGCAATTTCCAGTTCTTTGCCACCATGAAGAAAGCTGCTATAAACATTTTAGAACATATAGATTCCTTTCCCTTTTCCCTAATTGTCTACAGAAATAGACCAAGTAATGGTGTTGCTGGGTCAAAGTAGTTTAATAACTCTTTGGGCAAAAAAAAAAGTTTTTTATCTTAAAGGTAATGAAGAGTCATTGATATTTCTTGAGCTGGGGAGTAACATTGTTAGAACTGTGCTTTAGGAGTATTTATTTGGCAACTGTGTAGAGGATTGATTAAAGATAGGAAAGATTTTGATCAAAGAGATCAGGAGTCTATTGCTAAAGTCCAGGTAAGAGATAAGATCCTGAACTAGAGCCAAGAGTCTGTAAGTGGAGAAAATGGGGTGGATGGAAAAATATAATGGAGGCCAAGTTGATGACTTAGAAACTGATTGGATATGGGGACAAGTTGAGTATGAAGGGTTGGGGTAGACCCCTACTTAGCTTATGAACCTAGATGACTAGACAAATGTTGCTATCCCCAACAGAAATATGGGCATCAAGAAGAGAAAAGGGTTTAGGGGGAAAGGTAATGAGTTTAATTTTGGCCAGATTGGATTGGAGATATCTATAGGAATCTAAGGAGAAGTCTCCACAAGCAGAGAAACAGGACGTGAGCTCAGGAGACAATTGATATTTAGATCTAGGCATTATCTGCATAAATTCAATAGTTGAATTCACAAGAGTTGAATTCACAAATTACCAAGAGAGAATACAAAGAAATTAGAGGAGAAAATGCAAGACAGAACCTGGGGTGCATCCCCACATAATGCATGGATGATAATTCTGCAAAAATAACTGAGAAGGGTTGGTCTTTTACATAGGATGAGAACCACAGCAGAGTGGTCTTAGTCACCATAACAGGAGAAAGTATTCATGAGGAGGTGATCAATTATGACAGAAAGGTTGTCAATGATAAAGGCTGATAAAGGTCACTGATTTAACAATAAAGTAATCACTGGTAACTTTAGAGGAGGGGGTTTCAATTAAATGTTTTTGTTTGTTGTGTCTGACTCTTGGTGATCCCATTTGGGGTTTTCCTTGGCAAAGATATTGAAGTTGTCATTTCCTTCTCCAACTCATTTTCCAGATGAGGAAACTAAGGAAAACATGGTTAAGTGACATGCCCAAGGTCACACAGTAAATGTCTGAGGTCAGATTTGAACTCAATGAGATGAGTCTTCCTGACTCCAGGATCTGCACACTATCCACTGCACCACCTTGAATAGTGGAAGTCATATTATTCAAGAGTAAGAAGTGAACAAGAAATGGAACTACGGAGACCAACTTTTCCCCTTAGAAGTTTGTCTATTAAATAGCTTAAGGGATGGTGGGGTCAAGTTAAGATTTTTTAAGGATGAAAGAAATTTGGGCACGGTTGAAGGCAGAAGGGAAGAAATCAGTGGATAAGAAGAGATTAAAAATTAGAGAGGGAAGAGGAGATGCACTGAAAGGAAAAACTGCCAGAGGAGATTCCCAGGGAGGGGAATATGAGAATTCATTGAAATAATAGGGAATGCTTTTTTTTTTTTTCCTGGATAAGAGAAGATTTAGGGTGTTAGTGATGGTGGTGGTGGTGGTGGTGAGAGATCATAATAGTTGTCTTTTATCATTGAAAGGCTGTCATAAATAATCAGTGGTTGCCAAAGTGGGATACCTTGGGAGGTGGCAGGTCCCCTTTTCCTGGCAATCTTCAAGCTGAGAGTGGATGAGCACTCATTGTGTGTTTATTACATACAGTGAGAATTCTTTGCAGATGTGACTTGCTAGATGGGTACTGAGGTAGGGCCTTTCTAAGTCTACAATTCCATGATTCTAGAATATCTTACATGAATAATATAAAAGGACAATTTTAGGAATATTTATTTATACAAATTTATATGAAACATACAAAGGGAAAGGGGGTAGATAGCTCTCAGAAAATTGTAGAACTCTTTTAAGGACCCTAACCTCCCAGAAGCAAAGGTTGCTCCATTATTATATTGGTGACATTATATGACTGTGAATCCTGCATCCCTTTAGTCTTGAAACAACTGAAAATACCTGTCACAGAGAGCAATGAAGACATGCCTGTGTGTGCATGATTGCTATTGTTGTGCAGATTGTTAACACATACAAAAAAAAAAAAAAGAACTACGGAGAAAAACCGAAGTGAAGAATTTTATCAACAAACTATGAGATTGAAAAAAAAAAGTGGCCTGGTTATGTGAAGAATAAAAAATAGCCTTTGGAGAAAGAGCCTCTCGGTTACGGCCATGCTCGGACTTTGGGCCGCTTGGGCGGCTCTGTTAGACCTCCGGTCCCAGCTACTTCTTTACCGCTGTTGCTGACTCCTGCACGGGGCCGTAAGAGCCGCAATGACCCGCCCTCCAAGTCCAAGACCCGGCGCTTGCGAACCTCGATAAATCCCGCCGAGATGTACACGCTAATGGAGCGTTGTATAAGAGTTACAGACTGCGAAGGCTCAGGCTTGAGTTCATGGAAGACGTTTGGAGAAAAGCATATGACCAGAAGGCTGGGCTGCTGAAAGCTGGCCAGGATCCTGAGGAACACAAGGAGCCCATGACCTGGAACCAAGCAGACGATGCTGGGCTGCAGGCCCTGGGAATCTCAAGGCTTCGGCATCGAGAGCAGGAGCAGGAGGGGCTCCGGGAGCTGCAGGAGATGCAGAAGGCCCGGGAAATGGAAGCTTTTGTCCAAGAAAAGGAGGCAGAAGTTCTACAGTTGCAGGAAGATGTGAAACATTCATTACTCAGTATAATTTAGAGGAGAAGATTGAAGTCTCTCTACAATCCTCCAACCCACAACTGGGCCCTTATGGACTTAGGGCTGCCAGGGCCTCTGTCACAGTGCAGCTCCTCCCC
>NW_027186304.1:82620312-82649861 GCF_028583685.1 Petaurus breviceps papuanus
ATCTGGCTTCACTGCTCCCTACTGATAAATAAGGAAGGAGCAGGTATAGAATAAAGGGATGATGCCTCTTTAAAACAAAACAGCCTTTGGGCAGTGCTTGGGTTCTGATGGTGTCTTCACGATGCCAGATGAAAAGGCTGCTAATAAAGGAGATCCCCTGTGGCAGATTGATGGGAACACCTGGACAAGAGTTACCCAGGATGGACAGGCATAGTTTAGGATACACATCATTGGAAGGAATATTCACAATGATGAGATCCCAGATCAATCTGAATTCTAATTAATACCCAACAGATGCTATGCTGCATTGTAACTGCTGCTATCATTAAATTAAATGAGGTAAGCTTTCCATAACAGACTATCACTAATGATATTCTCTGTTGGACCACACCATGAAAATCACTCGATTTACTATAAGACATAGAAAATGTAAGATTCTGTGGTGCTAATTATTTGTTGATTATAAAACACTGACTTAAAGACTTCCCTTCTATATGTGGGCTTCTGGGCATTTCTCAAAATCGTGGAAGATTTCTTGAAAGATATATCAAGAATTAGCTTTAATATTTTATAATAACTGATTATTAATATCAAGTAAGGGACAAAACAAGGGTACATATGTTCTCCAAAGATATTTGCTATTGTCATTGAGGATGTCTACCACACAGTTCAAATCCCAGAGGGATTCCCTATAGGTGGCAAGGTCCCATTGCTTTTAGATGACATTTTGCTAATTACATTGAAATTGCTAACATTACAGAGCCTACTTACTAAATGAAATCTGTAATCATTTAAAAGTTTCTACACAATAGGAGTAAAATTACCCATTGTTCAGACCATGATATGCTATCAAATGGACATTCCATAGAGCTCATCAATCAATACATATATCTGGGACAGACACAGCACACCAATGGTGGTGTGCTAGAGTCAGCTCAAACCAGCTCATGAGAGTCAATTGTCAAGATTTCAGTGTGAGTACTTCCACCTGTGCAATTTGGCAAATTGATTATTTTGTGGTTTATCTAGACTTAAAGTGATGGAGAAAACATTAGCAATGTAAATTAAACTTAAAAGTAAGTTATGCATTTTTTTTTCAGAGTCTTTTGAAAACTTCACCACACTCCTGGCTTTGCATTACTGAAATTTACAGTACCCAAATAATTAAAATTAAGGGTTACTTAAAATAATAGAGAGGTGGGGTTCATGATAGTGTGAGTAGATTTCAATACATTTCAAACAAGGGGAAGTGTCATTTAAATTATAAATTTAAATAAGTATAAAATACACATCAGAGATTAAGTGACATAAATTATGCAGGACAAATGACATCATTTGATAAATGTGTGACTGGAAAAGAAGATGAACTGGTCCTTAGCAAGAACCATGGATAGGGGCAGCTAGGTGGTGCAGTGAATAGAGCACCAGCCCTGGAACCAGGAGGACCTGAGTTCAAATTCATTTTCACACACTTAGTAACCTGGGCAAGTAACTTAACCCTGATTGTCTCCCCAAAACCCCTCAGAAATAATCCCCAAACAGCTTTAATATTAGCCATGTACTGGAAGACAGCCAGTAGATTAGGTACACCTCCTGTGACAGATTTATGTAGGGGCACACAGGCAAAAATCACCCAAGGTGGGCAAGGGTTGATGAAAGCAGCAACATCAGCAGAATAATGGATTATTGGCAAATTGGTATAGAATCGACATCAGTGGTGTCCAACTCAAACAAAAATCCTTCTGTGCTAAACCATATGTAAGTATCCCTGCAGGTCACATTTTGGCTTAGAAAAGCATATATTAATATTTTCTATGTTTTATTGTATTTTAATTTACTTTGTTAAATATTTCCCTATTACAATTTAATTTAGTTTGGACAGCACTTGAAAGTAGTGTAGGCCACGTGCAGCAGTATGTTTCATACCTTTGGTTTATGTTATATAATGTTTTATGCTATTTGTTTGGTTGATTTGAACACTTTAAAAGTTTAAGAAATAGTGCAGGAAAGAAGAAAGGAAAGGGGCAAATAAGATGAATGAGCTATATTTCCAACAAGAAGTCTTTGGATCTATCTAAATTAGAAAGAGATCCTGGAGGTAGCTGATGAAAAGCAGCAGAGTTCTGTTGTGGGACAAGAAAGACGAAAAAATGAACAGGGACCAGTAAGAAAGAGTCCCAGAGACCATAACAATTAATGGTGATTGGAGGGGGGAAAGAATAAAAATGGAGTCAGTAGATAGATAGATAGATAGATAGATAGATAGATAGATAGATAGATGGATAGATGGATAGACAGAGATAGATAAATGGATAAATTAATAAATATAGATATTGTATATATAGTATAGATATAGTATATAGATACATAGATATATTTTATATTATATATAATATAGATATAATATAGATAGATAGAGGCAGTATGTGTGTGTATGTGTATACATTTTTTAATTGGGGAGGCTAACAGGCCGTTAGTTTCCCTACAATGCAAGGGTCTCTCTATTCAGGTCTCTTTGTCTGGTGCCTTTCCACAAAGTCTCAAACAGTAGCAACATAGAATTTGAACTCAGATTTTGAGAACACACACAGAAAAGCAATCATTGGAATTGTGCCTTTTTGTCACACTCATCTCACTATGCCATTGTCAACACGAGGGACCATGGGGTTACTACAGTAAAGAGAGATCAAAAGCACGATGGGGGTCTAACAACACGGTTAGGACTGACGACCAGAAACTGGTCTCGCTTTGAATTCAGGGTTATGGATCCCATGGGTATTCAAGTAACATTTATAGAACAACTTCTGTTGGATTCCCTTGCTTTCCTTTGTGGCAACACTTAGCAAAGAGCTGTTCTGCAGGGCTCCCCCCATCCTAGGTGCTGTTTGGTTTGCCAAATCGAGAAGTTCCATCTGGAATGTTTGTGGCCTGGTTCGCCTAATGGCCAGATGAAGAGGACCTGGGAATTACTGCCATGAAAGTTGGAGCTAATTCTTACACTGGAATTCCCTTTCAAGGAATATTTTGGACTACTCTTTTATTTTTTTTCCTAATGGATTACATTTTGAGCTGTCCTTTTACCAAGGATATAATTAACTTTTTTGGGCATTGATTTAGTCAATACCTACCTTTTTTTTTTTAAAACCTGTTTTCATTTAATTTCATTTCCCTTTTCCTGTTAAGCCCATCACAGGACTAGAAGAACCTCAATTCTTTGTAAATACATCTCTTCTATTACTCAGATGATGCAGATTCTTTGGGAAGAAAAAAAGTCTCCTAATTTTCTTACTGTTTCAGTTCCTTGCCTTTGGCTTTTGGGTTCCTAATCTATGGGCTGACATGTCCCTAGGTGTTTGGCACAGACACTTGAGACAATAGTCACTTTATACTATCATAACATTACATAAGACTGAATGCCTGAAATGTACAGGAAAATCTGCAACTGCAATACTAATATTTTCCACAGGCCTCTCATTCCTCTTTCATCTGTACCAAATATAGTGGCTGATGTTAAAAACTTGTGTGAGGACCTGGCAGGCTTCTGAACGTTAATGTTGTCCCTGGTCTGGTTTCCAAAACCATTCTAGTAATTTTGAAGCTAGACCAGCAAAAGGAGATTGCTCGACAAGGCCCATTGGTGTAATTCTTAGACAGTGGCTTTCCATGGTTGGTTTGGAGTTGATTTTGAAGAGCACAAAGTATGCGCAGCAGGCCCTCTAAGTTTCCTGTTTCCTGATGTTAATCCTTCCAGGCAGCTGTGCCTGGATCCATGTGACAAACTAATTATTACTATCTTTAGGGAAGCTCAAGAGTATTCCAAGGATGAGATAAACATTATGACAAACGTGGAAGAAAGCTCCAGAGGGTGTCTGTTCCACATCCACTTGTGATTGAGAAGAGGCATTTCTCTTTGCCACCCAGCATCATGTAACAATGAATTGTAATCCTGTTACTACCAAGATGAAGGATAAAGTAATACCTGATTAAAATAAATGGTACTCCTTCTTACAGTCGTCTGAAGCTTTCCTTTGCTCAGAACTGTACTGAATTTTGCCTTTTAGATCAATCCAGAAATGATGTCATTTATTATTTTTTTAAAGTACCATTGAGCCAAGTACAAAGAATGCTGTCATTCTCTTCATTTAAAACAAAAGACAGAGATTTCTTGTGAATAGTTTCACAATAGAAATAGAATGTGCTATAATGACACGACAAGGTAAGCAGGAAGGATTTAAGGATAGGTTATGGCAAGTGTAAACATGACAACAAGCACATGTTTGGAGATGGAATTTATTGATCCATCTAGGTGTAGGTCTGGCAAAATCTTTTGCCTCCATATTTGTTTCAAATTAGTATTTTTTTAAAGATGACATAGAAAGACTTCATCGTATAAGAATCCCCAGTATTAGTTATGGATGAATCATATACTGTCAAGTTCCCTTTCTACTACTCTTACACACCCTCGATGTGTTCTTTACATACAGAGACTGAAATTAATGGAAATCATGAATATTTAAGAGTATTTTTTTGTTTTGTTCTGTTTTTGTTTTTAGAGGAGTGAAGGCAGGGCAATTGGGGTTAAGTAACTTGCCCAAGGTCACACAGCTAATAAGTGTTAAATGTCTGAGGCAGGATTTGAACTCAGGTCCTCCTGACTCCAGGGCCAGTGCTCTATTCACTGTGCCACCTAGCCACCTCTGAACACTCAGAGTCTAGATGAATAAATAATCTTTTTTCATTGGTGCGTATAATCCCTCACATTTTCTCATACTCACAGAGTCAATGTCAGATTTGGAAAGGACATCAGAGACATTCTAGTCCAACAATATCTGAACAAGATCTCCTCTAAGAATATACAAGTCATTCATCAGCCTTTGCTTCCGTACCGGCACTGAGGAAAAACATCACTTCCTTCTAAGGCAACCTATTTCACTCTTAAATAACTGGAAAGTATTTTCCTAACATCAAGCTTAAATTTGCTTCGTGAAACCACTTAGGGCAGCTAGGTTGCCCAGTGGTTAGATCCCTTCTGAGCTGACTTATATAGCATTAAATATGCAAGATTTTACTTGTTCTTTCACCAAATACTTTGGAATTAACTGTTTTAAAATCTACAGTGAAAGTCAGACTATGCTTTATTTTCTAATAGAAAACCCTGCTTCTCTGAAGGTCTCCTATCATATCTGCTTCCAACAACCAGTTCCTTCGTGTTGGAGACAAATAGATCCAGACTGAGAGTCCCCCTTGTTGGTTCTTCCATCTTTTGAAGAATGATATTATCATTAAAGGAAGTCAATAAATTTTTGGCTGTTCTGCATTTGACAGAGAAGAGAGCTCCAACAGATGTTCGTGGATTTTATTGTTGCCTCCTTTCTTGGATTTTGTCTCTTGTAAATTTCTGGGCATTTCTAGTCTTTTCCTTACATCATAACTACTCTATCTGACAGTGGTTGTTAAATTTGTCTGATTGTTTATCCATATCAGTAAAGAATTTTTGAGTGTGTATGTCACATACCCCTATGCACATACTCTCTGCTAATATATCATGTACATTATAAAACACAAAAATAGAAATTAAAAAGATGAAAAAGATAAAAACAACATTTAACAAATTTTCAGTGTTTTTTATTAATGATAACAAAAACATTTTGTCCTTATTGAAATTATTATCAAAGTAAGTGGGGTTAAATAACTTGCTCAAGGTTACACAGCCAGGTGTTTCTGGGTGGGTGCTAAGTGTCTGAGCCCGGATTTGATCCCATGTCATCCTGACTCTGGGGCTGGTGCTCTTACTTGCTGTGCTACCTGGCCACCCCGATATTTTAAATCATTGTAAATCTATCATTTCTCCTAATTTTTCTATGTTTCCAGGGTAGCACTATGCTCCCAATCACTAAGTTTTTTTTTTTTTGGTTTGTTTTTTGCCTTTTGGAGGGCAATTGGGGTTAAGTAACTTGCCCAAGGTTACACAGCTAGTGTGTGTTTGTGTGTGTGTGTGTGTGTGTGTGTGTGTTAAGTGTTTGAGGCTGGAACCAAGCTCAGATCTTCCTGACTCCAGGGCTGGGGGCCTTACTAATCACATCACTTTTACCAAAAAATATTGATAATAATTATTAATTTATCAAAATGATCTACTTAGTATATCTGACTTAGTCTTTAATAAATGTAACACATGCATAAAAGACACCTTATTTGAGAGCGCTTTTAATGATTTATTTTTTATTCCACCGAGTCAAATGCTTTTTAAAACCTCAATCAAACAATAGAGACAATAGAACCTGTAACTGGGGAACTACAAAGTTCTCTATTGTAATTTTGGAAAAATCCTGAATACTCAGAGCAGTGGGGACCCAGCTGGCCAGTTCCAGTTGGTCAACTCAAGTCCCCCTCTCCTCTCCTTTCATGAGGGTGTTCTGTGCAAAAGAAGGTAAATTTGATAACTGAAACCTACCTAGACATCTTGGGATGTACTGTCTAGGTTTCTTTCTTAAAGATCATACCTTAAACCCAATTCACTCAGGCTCTCATTGATTGGACAACAATAGGTCCCTGCCCAATGGTTATTTTTTAGGTCTTTCTGGCTCAGAGTGAATGTAAATAGTAATTGTTTCACTTTTGTCTTCCCCTCCCAATTTGATTTTTTAATTATTATTAAAGGAGCCATTCCTTCACTAACTTTTTTTTTTGCCTTTTTTTTTTGGAGGGCAATTGGGGTTAAGTGACTTGCCCAAAGTCACATGGCTAGTAAGTGTGTCAAGTGTCTGAGGCTGGATCTGAACTTAGGTCCTCCTGACTCCAGGGCTGGTGCTCTATTCGCTGTACCACCTAGCAGACCCTTTGACTCACTTCTTAAAGAGATCTCTTTCATTGAATGGACTTTGTCTCAATCAAAGTGAGAACTCGGAAAGACCTTAGCTTAAAAAGGCCAAGGTCTCCCACTGTATCCTGGGCTATCTCCAGTCATCTTGATCTATATCTGGCCACTGGACCCAGATGGCTCTGGAAAAGAAAGTGAGACTGGTGACTTTGCACAGCTCTCCCTCCCTCAAATTCAATTCATTTGCAAGTTGTGCCATCATCTTCCTGATGTCGTGGTTCTCTTTGAGAAGGAAGGACAAACCACGACCACACAATAAAAAATCTATTTGTTCTACCTTCACCAAGGAAGACTTGATGCTTATAACATTCTTAGAAAGATTTGTAGAAATGAGTGTATATATGGATCCATAGCTGGTGGTGATTTCTCAGTCCTTTTTGGGGGGGAGCAAAATATTGTTTGTGATATTTTACATTATTTTGGCTTCTTTCCTTCTGAGACATCTTGAAATTGGGTATTTGTAGTCAGTGTTCAATAAACTGGAGAACACAAATTACTTGGGGAAGAACTCTGATTCAACAAGAAGTTGTGGGAAGCCTGGAAATGAATCTTTATCTTTATTGTGTTCATCTTCTTTTTTATTCTTTGTTACATGAGATGGTAGGTGGGCAGGAGAAAGATGAGAAAAATTCAGAAAAGAAGGTGATGTAAAATAATATAAATTAAAACTGACAAGAAAATGGATTCTCGTGTGCCTTTGAAATTGTCTCCTGTGGCATAAATATCTCCTATATGTTGAACAGTCCAAGTACTTTTGCTGACATCCTCTATTGAAATGACATTGTCACCTTCTCACATGAGATTGTTCATTAATGAAGCAGTGTCCAATTGTAGTGGTTTCTCTATCAATGATGGTGAGAAACAGGTCACTTTAGAAATTCTGGTGGATTTGTTCCATTTTCCTTCTGCTTTTTTTTTTTCTTTCCAGTTTCCTCTCAGGATGATCTAGCTTGGCTGGATCTCTTTCCAAATTCTCTGGACAGCCATTTTTTTTTCTCAACTTCTCAACTGCCTTTTGCTATTTTGCAAGTCAATACTGCTCACAAACTTTCATTCTCATTTTTAAGATTTTGCAAGTAAGCCTGCTTGCACTTTGGCTGCCATGTTTCCCTACTTGGCAAGGAGATCAAGCTTTTGTTGGGTGAGTGGTTTTCTAGGTTCTTCTGGTCTGCTCATCTGTGGCAACTTTTGCCAAGTAAACTTCTGTAAGAAAGAGTGACAGTCAAAATGAATGTCTTCACTTTTGTCTAATTCCCAATTTTCAGACTCAACAGATCATTCAAATAGTATTCTGTAATTTGATTCTTTCTATTTGAAGTTAATTTCTTTTCAGTTGTGAAACTTGGATCTAGGGCATACAATGGAGAGAATGTTGGACCTGGACATTGAAAGATTTGTGCAAATGCAGCCTCAGGCACTTTCTAGCTATGTGACCTTGGGCAAGTCATTAATTTCTTTGTGCCACAATTTCCTCACCTATAAGATGAGAATAATAATAACACCTCCCTTCCAAAATTGTTGTGAGGATTGAATAAGATAATATTTGCAAAAAAAGATTTATAAACTTTAAAGTGCAATATAAATGTGAGTTATTTTTCTTTTTGGTCAAAATTAGTATTAAGTGGAATTCCCTCAAAATATAATTTATACTATTGCTGCAACCATATTTATTTGCATAACTGTCCCGTTTTCAGTAGTCATTGCTGTAACCTTGGTTGAAAGTGTTATAGTGAATTATGCACTGAACCTCCTTTTTAGCTTTATCCTTTCTCTAGCAGGTTATTTCCTTTTTCCTAACCAGATGACAATAAGGACTATACAGGCACATGATTCTGAAAAGATTCCCATGCAAGTACCTAATTATTTCTTAGTTAAGCCATAATAAGTATAATTTTCCTCCTCCTCCTTATCTTCCTCCTTCTCCTCCTCCTCCTCCTCCTCCTCCTCCTCCTTCATGTGTGGTGGTTGCCACTCCCCTCATGCAGTATGTTCTGACTCTTCTTTGAAGAAGGCATTCAAGATGTACAAGTTTAAGGCTGCTGAGTACATATCACAGGATCACAGGGTTATGTCTGGAAGGAACCTCACAGGTTGTCAACTTAAGCTGTTTCATTTTGCAAAGGAAGAACCTGAATGTTAGAGATGTTAAGTAACTTGCTTAGCATTACAAAGATAGTAAATGGTATTGAGTTTTGGATCCAGGCCCTTTAACTCCAAATCCAGTGGTCTTATTGGTATATTATGTTGCACTTTATTTTTTTATTTTTTGCCTTTTGGAGGGCAGTTGGGGTTAAGTGACTTGCCCAAGGTCACACGGCTAGTTTTTGTGTTAAGGGTCTGAGGCCGGATTTGAACTCAGGTCCTCCTGACTCCAGGGCCGATGCTCTATTCACTGTGCCACCTAGCTGCCCCATCATGTTGCACTTTAAAAGCCCTTGGCCTCTTTTATTTTTTTACCTTGAATCAAGCAATCAATTGACAAGCATTTCTTAATTGCCTACTATGTGTGAGGTACTGTGCTAGCTGCTAGGAAGAGCAAGACAAAAATTAAAGTATTTCCCCTCAAGGATATAATAGGAGAGCAAAGGCAAATGATAAATATTGGAGAGGATGCAAGAAAATTGATACACTGTTAGTGGAGCAATTTAGAACTATGCCCAAAGGGCTATAAAACAGCACATACCCTTTGATCTAGCAATACCACTACTATGTCTGTATCCCAAAGAGATCATAAAAAATGGACAAGAATCTACATGAGCAAAAATATAGCAGGTCATTTCATGGTGAGAAAATATTGGAAATTGAGGGGATGCCCATCAATTGGGGAATGGCTGAACAAGCTGAGGTATATGAATGTAATGGAATTCTCTTGTGCAATAAGAAATAGTGAACAGGCAGATTTTAGAAAAGCCTGGAAAGGCTTATATGAACTGATGTAAGTGAAATGAGCAGAACCTGGAAAACATTGCATACAGTATCAACAATATTGTGTGATGATCAACTATGAATGACTCATCTCTTCTTGACAACACAATGATTCAAGATGAGTATGAAGGACTCATGAAGCAAAATGCTATCCACATCCAGATGAAGAACTGATGGACTCTGAATGATCAAAACACTTTTTTACTTACTTTATTCTTTTTCATGATTTTTCCCTTTTAATATGTTTCTTCTTTTACCACTGTGACTGAAAATGTTTTACATGATAGCACATATGACCTATACAAAATTGCCTACTATTTTTGGAAGAGGGGAGGGAAGGGGGGGAGAAAAATTTGGAACTCAAAATCTTGTCAAAATGAATGCTAAAAATTGTCTTGACATGAAATTGAGAAAAATAAAATACTATTAAGTGAGGGAAAAGATATAACATTCTGTAAAGAAGAGACAACATGTATATAGAGAAGCATATATAAAATAAATACTAGGTAAGTTGAAGAGGGTCCCAAACATCTAGAGGGATCATGAATGGCTTTTATAGAAAAAGAACCTTGTGAACCGTTTTTTTAAACCTTTTGATAACTATTTCAATGTCATTACTTTCCTTTGTGGTCCTATGTGTTTTTTCTTATGCTTTAAATACTTGTGTCTGTCTATATTTATGTGTGCATATATGTATATATGTATGTGTATATATTTTATTATATTACATTGTGTTGTCATATTATGTTATATTACATTACAGTATATTATATTATTTTATATTTATTATGTTATATTAATTTTCTTAGGGGTCCATAGGTTTCACTAGATAGCATCTAGGACACAAAAACAGTTAATAATAATAATAGTTCACATTTATATATTCCTTTAAGGTTTGCAAATCACTTTATAAATGTTATCTCAGTTGATCCTTACAACAATCTTGAGAGCTAGATGCTATTATTATTATTATCTCCATTTTACAGATGAGGAAACTGAGGCAAATAGGTTAAGTGAATTGTCCAGAGTCACACAGCTAGTAAGTGCCAGAGACCAAATTTGATTTTAGGTCTTCCTGAATCCAGCACTCTATCCTCTGAATCACCTGGCTGTCCGCTGATGTAGAAGGGTTCACTTATGCAGAATTTTGAAAGAAGCAAGGGATTCTGTGAGATGAAAGCAATGTAGGAATTCATCAGAGGCATTTGGAACAACTCTGTAACGGAGCAGAGATGGGAAACAGAATGTTATGTGTGGGCAGGGGTGTATTGGTAAAAGTTTAACAACTGCTATCTGGGAAAAAATGTACTCATACTTCTAAGTGTAATCTACACTATTAGTATTTTTCCATGCCTTTCTTAAGTCTATAAATCAACAAAACAAAATATCAAGTCTTGATTATTTGGTCAGTTTCTGAGGCGTAAATTCTCACACTGAAAATTTAATAATGGACTCTTATGAATCAGTTTGAATTGGCTTAAGATACTACCTTATGTGAAGAATAGCAAGGCAAATTTGACTGGACTACAAAGTGTGTTGTTGCTGTTTTCCAGTTGTTCAGTCATGTCCTATTCTTCTTAACCTCAAGGACCATAGCACTTCAGGCCCTTCCATCTTCCAGTATCTCCTGAAGCCTGGCCAAGTTCAAATTCATTGTTTCCATCAGTCTATCCATCTTATATTCTGCCATCCCCCTTTTTCCTCAGATCTTTTCCAATGAGTCTCATCTCATTATGTAGCCAAAGTATTTAACTGCAGCTTCAAAGTGTAGGGTGGGGAATAATGTCTAAGAAGGTTAGGAAGTTAGATTGTACTCAGGTTATGAAGGTTTTTAAAAGCTAACTAAAGGAGCTTATATTTTATCCTAAAGGTGATAGGGAGCCATTGAAGTTTATTGAATGGGGAAGTTGACATAGTCAGTTTATACTTCAGGAAAATTACTTTGGCAATTTTGAGGATAATGGATTTGAAAGGAATAGATGCTTGAGGCAAAGGACCAATTATGAGAATATTGTAGTAGGCTAGGTAAGCTGTGGTGAGAAGAGATTGAATTAGATCAAACTCTATCTTGCAATATAGTTTTCTGCTGGGCTCTCCTGTGTTTACCTTCCCATTGAAATCACCAAGAATCAAGGTATATATTGGCTTAATTGAAAAGATCATGTAAGGTTCTTCCAAACATTTCTCTTCTTCATCTTTTTCAGGAGAGGGTGAATTATTTCAGATCATAAAAATCAGATTTACAGGAAGAAATTACAATAGAAGTCATTTAATTCAATCTCTTCATTTATTAAAAAAAAGTGAAGACACAGGGAGATTAAGAGAGGCATCGTGGCTGACCTTGAAGTCAGAAAAGCTGGACTCAAATCCTGATTCAGATACTTGGTATCTAGTTGACTGGGCAAATTGCTTAAATTCATTGACCCTCAGTTTCCACATCTATAAAATGGGAATAATACTAGAACCTACCCTGATGTTGTAAGAAGAAAAAGAAAATAGGGTAAATTGAATGTGAACTATGATTATTTATTTGCCAGAGATCACCCAGATGTGAGTGGCAGAGATGGAATTCAAACCCAGACAGGTATCTGATTGCAAATTTAACACTTTCCTCGGTACCATGCTGAACTGATTTTGAGTGCTACCAGCTGTGTTGACTAAGTGTCCCATGCAATAATGTTTCCTGTACCTTTAAACACATAATGAAACTAACTCCATTTCTTTAATATGTACTCTACTTGGCTATCTTTGAATATGCCAAATCTCTCTAGAATGTCAACTCTACTGACTTAAGGGCATGCAAAGACTTCCTCACTTCTTCTGTATTCTCACTGCCTATCACAGGGCCTCCTGCTTATGTGTGTTCATTAATTAATTGATATGACTGATTGGTAGTGATGTGAGGCCTGAGGGTGTATGCTGTTTTACAAAGATCTTGTTATATGCTTCTTTACAGATGATGTTATTATCGATATAATTTGAAGGAAAGGTATGGATCTAGTGATACTGTGGGGAAAAAAAATGATTGACCAGGTCTGGAGTATATAATAATACCTGTACATTCCTCTTGCAGATACCTTTGTGAAGTGAAGTCTATAGGCTTTATAAAGACATTTTAGGTGGTTTTTAAAAATTCGACTATAAAATCTGAATTAGACTCAGACCTCCTGTATCTCCCTGAGTGTCTTTGCAAAGAAATTTATTTTTTTTCTTTTTTGGAGCGGGGGAGGGCAGGGCAATTGGGGGTAAGTGACTTGCCCAAGGTCACAGGGCTAGTAAGTGTTACGTGTCTAAGGCCAGATTTGAACTCGGGTCTTCCTGACTCCAGGGAAGGTACTCTATTCACTGTGCCACCTAGCCACCCCTGCAAAGACATTTCTTAACTGTTTCTCTGATTACTCCTTATTATTTTTCAGTTTCAAAGATTTAGGATTGCTAAGACTGTGTATTTTGGCTCTGCTGAGATTAAATTGGTTGGTGACAAACCATACCTGATACTTTATTGGGAAGTTCTGTTTTCTTGATAAATTTTATTCTTTCTGTTTGAAGTCAGTTTCTTTACAATTATTTAATGTGCTATATTTTTCTTTTTCTTTTTGGTTAAAATTGCTGTTCAGTTGGAATTCCATTAGAATATAATTTATGTTATTGAGTATATTTCATATTTGCTTACATCACTTGTCCTTCTGCAAATATTTTGCTGCAAAAATCATGGAAATTATGGAGTGTTATTGCTTCCATAGAGGTAAGTTCTGGTGGTCTATGCAGCTGGAAACATAATTCCTCCCCTGGCAACAATCATCAGCCCAAGTGATTCCTTTCAGTCAAGGAACTCATCTTAAATATATCCTGGGCAAGTGCTGAAATATTCTGAGTTGTTAGCACCATTAATTGGAACTTCAAAAAGCACCATGAAACATATAATGGGCTTTTACCCTGACTTCACTTAAAGCTAAAGATGAGAAGCTCTGGCTGTTTAACCTTCTATTAATGAGGCTGGATTTATACCTGTCCAGCCTTTAGTACAGGATGATATAGTGGACAGTGCTGGCCTTGGGGTCCAGAATGCCTCAGCTCATATATTACTTTGACATTGACTTGCTGTGTGATGACCACAGGGAAGTCATAAGTTCAGCATTCTCAGCTGTGAAATAGGAATAACAATATTTTATGGTACCTACTTCACATGATATTGTAAGGGTTTAATGAGCTAGAATAAATGTGTATATATGCGAGTGTATATTTACATATGTGTATTGGTGTGTATATGCAAACATGTACATATGTACACATACCTGTGTGTATGTGTATACATATGTGTCCCTTCATCTTGGCACAGTCAACCCTTCATATATGTACCCTTAATTCTATCCCCTCTCATGTTTCCCACATGATTGCCCCCACTATCATGCTCTCCTCTTTTCCCCTATTTCCTTTTTTCTTCCTAGTTACCTATACACACCAATCTCCGAGATCCTCAGAAAACTCTCACAAGATTCTATCGTCACTAGTTGTTGTCCTATATCTCTCTTCTCCTTCTCAACCAAACTTGAGAAAGCTGTCTATATGCTTTGCCTCTACTTCATCTCATGCAATTTTTCTAAATTTCCTGCATTCTAGCTACCAACTCTAACATTTAGCCAAAATGCTCTCTCCAAAGTTTCCAATGATATCTTAATTGTCAAATATGATGACCTTTTCTCAGTTTCCATCTCTCTTGGCCTCTCTGCAGCATTTGACATTGCTGACCACCTTCTCCTCTCTTTCTGTCCCATCAGTCCTCTTTATGGTTTCATGACATTGTACTTTCTTGGTTTTTTTCCTCTATGTGTAATTAATTCTTTTTCATCTCTTTTGTTGGTTCTTTATCCATCTTAGGCCCATAAACTCTGGGGAAACTCCAAGGCTCTGGGTCCTACCTCCTCTTTTCTTTTCTCTCCATTTTCACACTTGGTGATCTTCTTAGTTCTCATGGGTTCAGTGTTCATTTCTATGCAAATTGTTCCCAAATCTATATTGCTCAGCATTAATCTGTCTTTAATTCTAGTCCAACATCATGAAGGGCCTATTTGTCTGATATCATGAACTGGATGTCTGATAAGCATCTCAAACTCACTATATCCCAAACAGAAATCATTACATTTCTCCCATACCCCAAAGCCATACATCCCTTTGAACTTATCTATGACTCTCAAGGGCACCCTCATCCTTCTAGTTACTTAGGTTGGAAACCTCAGTGTCTGATTCTTTTTTCATTCATCCCATTTATCTATAATCAGTTTCCAAATCTTATTTCTATGTCTACAATATGGCTTTGCACTGTCTGTCATCCATACCTGGAATGTTTTCTCCTATCCACCTCTACCTCTTAGAATTCCTAACTTTCTTCCACACTCAGTACAAACTTCTTACAGGAGTTTTTTCCTAGTCCCTTTAACTATTAGTGCCTTCTTATCTAAGATTACTTTAAATATCTACTTTGTGCATATTTTCTATATCAATATAAACATACATACCTATATACATATACACTCATATATACATACACATACATATGTCTGTGCATACAATGAAGTTTACTTAATCTAGACTGTAAATTCTCTGAAGTCAGGCATTGGTTTTTCTTTTCTTTTCTCTTTTTGTTCGTTTTGTATTTCTAGCACTTAGCACAATGTCTGTCAGATAGTAAGCCCCTTAGTAAATGTTTGTGTATTGAATGATTGAAAGTCCGATCTAGAATGGGTAAACGCAAGTATTTGCATGATTCGGCTGACCAGAAATATTAATTCTACCACTTACCACCCCAGGATTATTTTTTGTAACTGAATAAGAATAGCTTCCATTGAAGCTTCCCATGACCTTTCCCTTCCCTTTATAGCATTTTGTTTTCACTATTGTTTTGACATTTAGGGTAATGTCCCTTTTTTGGAGTTGAAGGTCAAGAAGATAGAGGTTGTTCATGTCAACAAGGAGACTTTTCTCTCCACTATTAAATGAAGTTATTTGTTATTTTCATTTAGAACTAGAGTTATCCCCCTTTTAATCCAAAATTTGACAGCTAGTTTTCCTCTTAAGTAGGTGAAATCACTTCACATCTCTGAGACTCAATTTTCTCCTCTATAAAATGGAAATAATAATTTCTTTGCTTCCCACTTTATAAGGCTATTTCAAGGATTTAGTAAGAAAGGAACTAGAGGGGCGGCCAGGTAGCACAGTGATTAAGAGCACCAGCCCCAGTGTCGGGATAATCTGGGGATTGAATCCGGGCTCAGACACTTAGCACCACACCCAGAAATAACTGGCTGTGTAACCTTGAGCAAGTTACTTAACCCCAATTGCTTTTTTAAAAAAAAGGGACTAGAAAGTGCTTCCTGAGTATTATGTAAATGTGAGTTGTTATTTTTCAAATTATCAGTCTCAGCATAAAATCCATCATGTACCCAATGTAATATAGTTTAGCCCTTGCTAATGACTTGGATTCCCTAGAATTATTGTGAACTGAGACTAGTCACCTACCAAATTCCAAATGCATGGATTACTCACAAGGCTCCCATGAATCACTTTCACAATTCCTTTATCAGCATGCTCACTGATGAAAGGATCCTTGGAGGAGCCAGGCTGTACATACCTTTACTATTCTAAGTATTGTCTGGGTTTACAACACAACTTGATTTTTCCGCTGAAAGCATGGGAGTGAGATTTCCTTTTCTGGTTACTATTTGCAGAATATCTCTCCTGGTAAAATGAAAAATTGGGAGCGTCAGTAGAACCCACAGAAGAAAGTACTGGTTTTGTATTATAGGTCTTCTCTGTCATATCACATTACTCTGCTCACTTCCATTCTTCAATCTGCTTGGTTTATTTAAAACTTTTAAAAATCTGGGGAGGGGGTTTATTAAGCTATAAATAGAATGAGCTATATTCACTTCTGAGTACTAACAGTAAGAATGTAGCTGGTCACGACTGCCAAAATAATAAACTGCTTTCTCTTGGAGGTCTTGGGGTAATCCACTGTGGATATATCACCTTTACATTGATATTTTTTTCATCAGCTACAGATGGCTTGCTGAAGGGGGGTGGGGGTGGCTTCTATTTATTTTAAAGAGAGGAAAATACCCAGGTTTTATTTTGAAGGTGATGAGCCTCTTTCATCATCCTGGAAAGAGACTCACTCGTTCATACTTAGAAATTCAACTTCAGTTGATAGGCTATTGTTTTTTTTTTTTTTCCTGTGAAACTTGATTACTAGTCCTATAGTACAAAAAGGAGGAATCAATTGAGTGTCAGTTCAATTTTGGAAGCAAATTTGAGTCGCTAGCTGTCAGCATAGAGAGCTACAGGCTCCTGAATAACCTATTTACATCTTGGCACTGCTCCCCACCCAAAAACTTTCTCCCAATGCCTAAAGCCCTTTGTAATCAGGCTCCTACCTAACCTTTCTAGTTTAATATCACAATACTTCCTCCTTTGCTCTTACTGAGTCAAACTGGCCCACATCATATTCTATTTCCTGCCTGCACACCTTTGCACAGCCCATCCCAATGTCTCCTTTACCTCCATCTCTTAGTATCCCTGACCCTGTTCAGTCATTTTCAATCATACCCAAGTCTTCATGATCACATTTGGGGTTTCCTTGGCAGAGATACTGGACTGCTTTGCCATTTTCTTCTCTACATTCTACAGATAAGGAATATGAGGCAAAATAAGTGACTGCCCCAAGGTCACACAGCTAGTAAGTATATTAGGCCACATTTGAATTCATGAAAATGAGTTTCCCTGATTCCAAACCCAGTGCTCTATTCACTGCAACACGTAGCTGCCCCTTAGTATCCCTAACTTTTTTCAAAACACAGCTCAGGTACTATCTTCTACTTCTTCTGATACCCTCCCTCCCATGGTTGTTAGGGTCTCTATCTCTTGAAATTGCTTTGTATTCACTTATTTCTGTATTAGTCAAACCCCTTTGGTAGAGCATAAGCTTCTTGAAGACAAAGATGACTTTGAGTTTTTATATCTCCAGATTACAGATTAATGTCTTGTACATAGCAGGCATTTAATAAATATTTGTCAAAATGAATTTAATTGAATCAGGGCTCAGAGCTGAGAGGTGACTTGCTTGAAGCTCTTCATTTTAAAATAATGAAAGTTGGCAATGAGTTTGAAGAAGATTCACAAAAACTCTACAAGGAAGGTAGTGTGAGTAATACTAGCTGCTGACATTTATGTAAATAAATATTGCAAAGTACTTTACATGCATTGTTATTTGATCATTACTACAAATCTGTGGGAGCAGCTAGGGGCTCAGTGGATAGAGCACTGGGCTTGGAATCAGGAAGATTCATCTTCATGAGTTCAAATGCAGCCTCAGATACTTACTAGCTATGTGACCCTGGGCAAGTCACTTAATCCTGTTTCCCTCTGTTTCCTCATCTAGAAAATGAACTGGAGAAAGAAATGGCAAACCACTCTATTAATTTTGCCAAGAAAACCCCAAATGAGGTCATGAAGAGTCAAACATGACTGAAAATGACTGAACAATGATAAACACAACACTCTAAGATGCATAGGACAGGGGTTATTGTTTTCATTTACAAATAGTTACATGAAACTGGAGCTGGAAGGAACCTCAGAGGTTATCTCTCCCCATCCCTCTCCCCACACCCTCTCCCTAGCATTTTACATGTGAGGAAATTGAGTTCTGGGTAGGTTGAATGACTTGCCCAAAGTAAATGTTATGTAGATAGTAATTGGGATTAGGATTTGAACTCAGGTCCTTTGTCTCCAAATGCAGATCTTCTTTAGATGAGGAAACTAAGGCTCCAATTATCTCCATTTTATTGAAAAGGGAACAAGATCAGAGTTATCTTCATTTTTTTTTTCAGATTAAGTTAAGTGATTTAAGTGTGGAATTGGCCTAGAATTCAGGCCTTCTGAATCCTAAGGGGTCACAAGTGTTTCCATTTTCATCACAGTCAAAAATTGTCTCAATACCTAGATAGAATGAGAGAGAAACCATTTATAGAGTCTGGGTGTCGTAATTATAATAGGAAAAGTTGAATAATTAACAGTCTGGACTTAGATGATAATTTGAAAATGTGAAATCAGTGATAAGTGGTTGGAATGGGTTGGTGGTAAAGAGGTACAATAAGAAGCCTAGAAATCAAGACCTCTGATCATTTGGATACATTCCTGGTTAAATTCTGAGACCTTTACATTACATGCTATGCACTGCTGGTGATGGAGAAAGCTATTTTTCATCCTCAAGTTTTTCCTTAAATTCTGTTGATATAGAATTGTTTGGAGTGGTGGGTTGTTTTTCCTGGTTCCCTTATGTTACTGTTTTTCATGGAACACAGAAGACTGATTTCCTGTAAGGGCGTTGCAAATAAATAACAAGGTCAATGACTGGAAGAATTTTTGGAGATACCGTGGCACCTCTCTAGATTCCACTGGGCCAAGAAATACTTTCATTGCCTGAAGGCAGGAGTTTTTCAAAACAAGACTGTTCCGAAAAGGGTGTGTGCTTCCTCCATTAGCTTTTTCTCCTCCCAACACTGCCCTTTTGCATTTTAACTGCTTTGAGAAAAATGGAAAGTCCCTGGAGCCTCTGGGATTTCTAAAGCATCCAAGTATGCTAGGTAATGGAGTCTGTGGTGATTTCTCAGTAAGTGGTTTGCACACAGATGGGATAATGGGCAGAGAGCCCCTTTCTAAGGATCCAGGTTGTCTTATGCAAGCTTTGTCTGAATCTTTTTTCCCTTCCACTTATTCCTCCTGCTCTTGGCCTTCTGCTTCTCTGGATACTGGGCCCTAAGTGACTTTGATCATTTTTTTTCAGATCCCAGAGGAGCAGCCCTCTTAACCCTTTGCATTTGTCTTGACAGGAGGGCTGTCCAGACCCCTCACACAGTGATTTCAGTCAGCAGATGGAGATTCTGTTAATTGGGTTAGTTCTTTCTGATGTCTGGATTCCAGTGGTTAGACATAACAAGATCCTCGCCCTCCTTGAACCTCTGTCATTTAATTTCCGCCTTTTCCTTCTCTCATCGCTTTTGATTTGTTTTATTTTCTGTTTTTATTTTAAAATTATTAATATGTATTATTTTCACATCTCTTTCTTCATTTCTGAATTCTATCCTTCCTTCTTTCTATTAAGCCATCCCTTAAAACAGAGAATAGAAAAAGGATGGAGACAGAGACAGAAAGAAAGAGGGAAAAGAATTACTATTCAGTGAAAAGCTGAATTAACCAAGTCTAATCATAAGTGTGTGTGTATACACACACACACATATCTTCTATACCCATACTCCCCCACCTCTTCAAAGAAGGGAAGGAGGAACATTTTCCTCATATCTTTTTGGGGTGCCAAAAGAAGTCATTCTAATTATGTAGCATTCAATTTCATTTCTGACATTGTTCTTTCCATACATTGTTGTAGTTGTTATCTATGTAGTTTTCCTGCTTCTTCTTATTTCACTTTGCATCTGTTCAGATAATTCTTTCTATGCTTTTCTTAATTACATATATTTTTATTGCTTATAGAAAAATATTACTTATTAAACTCATGCTCTACAATTTACTTAGGTATTCCCCAATCAATGGGCTTTTATTTTGTTTTTAGTTCATTATTATTGTATTGTGATCTTTTTTATTGTATGTGTGATCTTTCTTTTTCTCTTGAACTCTTGGAGGTGTATGGGGTATAGTTCATGCCTAGCAATGTAATCTTTGTGTCAGTCCCTCAAAAGATATGGGCATTTTAGTCACTTTAATTTTTTTTTAGTATAAATTCAAATTGCTTTTCAGAGTTCCACCAACTGTGTACTAATGTTCCTGTCCTTCCCCAGTCTTTTCAAAGCCACTGGGTCTGTATTTCACCATCTTTGTTAATTTTCTGAGTAGGAAATGAAATCTCAGAGTTGTTTTCATTTTACTAGCGATTTGAAGCTTTCTTTAATTCTTTTCCTGAGTTGTTCATATCTTTTGACTCCTTATCATTTGGAGATGGCTTTTAGTCTTTTGTATCCCTGGCATTTAGCACAGTGCCTGGCACATAGTAGGCACTTAATGAATGCTTACTTACTGACTATATTTGTGTCAATGGATATCAGATCTCTATCACTGACATTCAATGCATTTACCCCCTCAATTGGCAGCTTATCTTCTTATTCTGTTTTGCTTTTGGGCGTTCAGTTAAAAAAAATAATCCTAAGGTAGAATGTGGTAGAATTAATATTTCTGGTAAGCTGAATCATGCAAATTCTTGGGGGTACCCATGCTAGATCAGACAAGCATTTACTAAGGGCTTAGCATCTGACAGGCATCGTGCCAAGGGCTAGAGATACAAAAGAAAAGAAAAAACAATGTCTGCCTTCAAGGAATTTGCATTCTAAAGTGCGTAAACTTCATCATATGTGTACACATATGTCTCTGTGTGTGTAACTATATATGTGTCTTTGTGTGTACACACAATTCTTTATGTCAATCATCATATCTGCAAAAGGGATAATTTTGTTTCTTCTTTTCTATGCTTATTCCATCAATTTCTTTTTCTTCCCTTGTTGGTATAGCTAGCACTTCTAGTACCATATGAAGAAGGAGAGGGGACAATGAACATCCTTACTTTGTCCCTCACCTTATTGGAAAGACCTTTAGTTTATCTTTCCAATGTACCACATTTCCTCCTTCGTAGAATACAGCCTGGAGAAATTAGTAAACAGTCAGGTTTTGCTGAAACAAACATTTTGTGAAAGGAAGCAGTATGAAATAAGGTCATAAAGATAGGCTAGAACCAGTTTCTGGAGGGATTTAAATGCCAGGCTAAGAGATTCCTGTTTTTTCCTTTATGCAACTGCGATGCAGGGGAGGTGTGCACACACAGCAATGATGAATCAGACTTGGGCATTCATGGATGAGGTGGAGGAGGGAGAGAGTGGAGGTAGAGAGACCATTAGGAGATTATTGAAGTAGTTCATGTGAGAAGTGATGAGAGCCTGAAGACCATGGTGGCCATGTGAGATGAGAAGAGAGGTTAGAAATGAGTGTTGTTGTGAAAACAGGGCTTGGCAACTAATTGGATGTTGATGACTAGGGGGATAGGAGAGAAAAAAAGTCTTTTATAAGCACATACTATGTGAGCACTGTGTTAAATACTTTACACATATTATCTCATTTGATCTTTAAAACAACCTTGTCAAGTAGGTTCTGTTATGATCTTAATTTTACAGTTGAGGAAACTGAGGCAGATGGAGGTTAAGTGACTTGCCCAGGTTCACATAGCTTGTAAGGGTCTGAGGTCAGATTTGAACTTAGGTCTTCTTGACCTAAGGCTCAGGGTTCTATCTGCTATGCCACTTAACTGAGAAAGAAAGAGTAAAAGATGTTTCTGAGGCTGGTGGTGCCATAATCAGAAATAGGGAGAGAAGGAGGAAGGGCAGCTTTTACAAGTTAAATTACTTTTTAAATTTACTTTTGGACAAATATTTTGAGTTTGGGATGCTAATGAGAGTGCTATATCCAAGTGGTAATACTCAGCATACATGTAGGACTAGAGTTCTGTAAGTGATAATGAAAGTCAGAGGAGTAGATGAGGTTACCTAGGGAAAGTATTTCGAGACAGAAGAGTGTTGACAACAGAATCTTGGGAGATATCCATAAGTAGGGATTGGGAGGGAAAGGATGAACTGAGAAGGAGTAGGCAGACAGGAGAAGAATGTGGACAAAGTTGTCTCATGGGATCCCAGGAAGGGGAATATTTAGAAGGGGGGGATAGTAAGTAGTGTCAAATATGGAAAAAATGATCAAGAAAAGAATGGAGAAAGGCTATTAATTTTGACAATTAAAGTATCTGTAAAGTGATAGGGTCATAAGTCAGATTGCAAGGCACTGAGTAGTGATTGACTAGCATGAATGTGGAAATAAAAAATGTAGAATAGTCTCTCTAGATAGTCATGAGAGTCAATTGTTAAATTTTCAGTATGAGCATTTTTACCTCAGAAGCTGGCAAATACTACAAACCAGGGCTTGGTTTAATGTTTTGTCTATTGTGACTCTAGACTTAAGGAAATAATGAAGAAAATGATATGATTTAGATTAAATTTAGAAATGTGTAACAAGTACTTCTTTTTATTTTTGGAGATCCAGTTGTTAAATATCTATTAGTATACTACTGGAAAGGGGAGGTCTAAGCATGTTTGTAGCCAGGAGCGATGGATCCAGTGGATAGTGTTCACTTTAAAACAAGACCAAAAGAGGGAATGGTCAATGGAACCAAATTCAGAACTTGGGATCAAAGTCACAGATGCAGAAATTCACCTAGGCAAGCAGAAAGATCAATTTACCCTCAGAGACTGCAGCAGAGGAGGAGAGGGTGGCTGAGGACATACATTCTTTTTTTTTTTTTGAGGGGAGAAGGCAGGGCAATTGGGGTTAAGTGACTTGCCCAAGGTCATACGGCTAAGTGTTAAGTGTCTGAGGCCAGATTTGAACTAGGGTCCTCCTGCCTCCAGGGCTGGTGCTCTATTCACTGTGCCACCTAGCCACCCCAAGGACATACATTCTAAAGTTTGGATGATGAAAGAAAAGGGACATGGAGGAACTCTTCTGTTTAGGTGGCACAGGAAGACACAGAAAGATGCTAGGCCCACCAAACATTAACTTTAATTGCTTTGCAATTTTGCTTAGAGTGGAACCGATAGAGGAGTGATGAGTAATTCCAGCCTTTTTGGAAGCCTGGGATCATCTGAAGTTTATAACCCCCAGGATTCATCTGCCTGTTTTATGGAGCAGGAAAAACTGAAGACCCAACAAAAAAAGAAAATTATCCGTGAATGAGAATGTATTCTTTTGATATTTCCCAAGCTGAAATATGGGCCAGAGAATTCAAGACATCATAAGCCCCTTTCTTTTTTAACATGATTGTTTAAATCCAGTTGGGGGAAGGCCTTAAGGCATTTTATCAAAATGGTATAGTGGCTAAGACAAGCAGGAATGTTCAGATTGTGGCAATGGCTTCATTTTGGGATGAATGAAGGAAATCCTATTTTCAAGCTTGTCAATCAACCAGTTGTCTCAGGGAGCAGTTAAAAAAAAAAGCAGGCCCCAAACACATCAAACAATGCCCTCTCAGCAGCAGCATGTAACTCTTGGGGATATCCGACAGTACGAAGTAGCAATGGCTTCAAGTGGGGCTTGTTTCCCATCAATGGCGGGCTCTGTCTTACGTTCTGAGTCCTGCTCATCATTCTTTTCAGTTGGCAACAAACACTCCTGTGTGCAGACAGTGGTACTGTGCGTGTCTTTCTCTCCTCCCGCATGTCCTCCCCCTCCTCTTACTTCTATTGATTTTGACAGAGTGTGCCAGTTAGCGAAGTTCAGGATTTCCTTTTTCCAAACAACCTGCCTTCAGTCAGCAGGGCCAAAGGTTTCCTAAATTACAAACCATTGCATTTCTTCTGTCACTAGCCATCCTGTCAGTGGGCATAATTGCACACTTAAAACACACTAAATAGAAAGAAACAGGAAATGTTAAGAGAGACACTAAAGGAGGGAAGACAAAAGTGGTTTTTATTAAAGTCTAGTCCTTTGTATTTGTCAAACAGTAATGCCAATTGGGGACCCATGGTTATTCAACTGGGACTCAGGCAGTGTGGCTGAGTGCTAATTCATGGGGGAAGTTTCCTACAGTATGGGCAAGTGTCATCAAAATAAGCATAACCCCTGCATGTTCGTTCATTCATTCATTCATTCATGAAACAACTCTGCATCCCAGTTTGGGAGCTGCCTTTTCCTTGCATTTGGGCAAGATAGCTCATATCATATTCGTCTATTGAAGAGCAAGTTTGGCAGAATTTAAAAGCATATAATTATTATGGGAGAAACAGCATGGTGTTGGGGATAGAGAACCCACCTAAGAGTCAGAAAGACCTGAGCTCAAGATTCCCCCTCCAGCATCCAAAGGCTATTCAGCTCTGGGCAATTCATTGAACTTCTCAGCCTTAGGAAGAGGAGGAGGGAATCTGCATTAGTGGAAGTTCCTCACCAGGAGCTCTTTGCAATAATGCAATGGTTGCGTTCCTCCCCCCCCCCCCCAGAACCACACTCCATGAAAACAGGAAAAATAGAATAATAATAATATTGGCACCTGTATTTTTATTTTTGGAACCACAAAATGTTGTTGTTGAGTTATTTCAGTCCTGTCCTACCCCAGTAGGGGTTTTCTTGGCAGAAATGGCTTGCCCTTTCCTTCTCCATCTCATTTTACAGATGAGGAAACTGAGGCAAATAGAGTTAAGTGACTTGCCTAGGGTGACACAACTAGTGGGTGTCTGAGGCCAGATTTGACTTCAGGAAAATGAATCTTCCTCACTCCAGACCTGGTATTCTCTCCACTGCATTACCTAGCTCCCTCTTGGAACCACTATGTGTAGTAGAAAAATGTCATGGTTATCATCCCTTCAATTTACAGATAAGAAAAGGAAGGTCAAAACTTTATTCTCATTGGGAATCACAAAATTCCCTAGTGAAGACACATCTTTATTTTTCCTCCCATAAAAATTAGGCGATGGGAGTTCCACCTAAATTGATTTCTAAAGACTGCTTTTAGGAAGGACTCAAATATATCTTACAATTCTTTTTATCTTTGTTTCTAAAATTTTAAATTTCTAAAATACTAAAAATGATTGAACAGATTTCTCCAGGTTAATGTAAAACCTCCATTTTACTTGTTAACTGAAAATTATTTTAAAATATAGTGTGATACGGAACAGTGGACTAGGGACTAGTTTTTCAACTGATCAAGTGTGTATTGATCTCTCCTCATCTCTGCCTCCTGTGCTCCCTTCTTCTTTCTAGTACCAGCTAAAATTCAACCTTCTACAGGAAGAATTTTCCACTCTTCCTTGATATTAGCAATTTCCCTTTCTTGATTGGTCCCAATTTATCCTATAAATAGGTAAGTTTTTGTTATTCAGTCATTTCAGTCATGTCCAACTCTTCATGACCCCATTTTTGGGTTTTCAAAAGGCTACACCTAAGGACTTAGAAGGCCACATGTGGCTCTCTACATCCTCAAGAGTGGCCCTTTGGCTGTATCCAAACTTCACAGAACAAACACCCTTAATAAAAAGATTTATTCTATAAAACTTGGACTCAGTAGAAAAGTTGCACTCGAGTGGCCCTTTGGCTGAATCCAAACTTCACAGAACCAATCCCCTTAATAAAATGATTTGTTCTGTAAAACTTGGACTCAGTCAAAGGGTCACACTTGAGGACCTAGAGGGCCACATGTGGCCTCGAGGCCTCAGGTTCTCCACCCCTGCAAGTTCCCCCATCCATGAGTTTGGTAGTCACTGTCACTTATCAAAAACAGATGACTGAACCTTCGTTCTTACACAGGGGTCAGTTACTGGACAGCATCAGTAAAGACCACCTTAAGGTAGAAAATGAAGACATCTACAAAATGATCTTAACTATCTATATAATCTCTCTTGATATGTGTTTATTTTATGGAGAGAAGGGGGACATTGATGGGTCCATGACTCCTTTGTGTGGGGGAACACAACACCAGTGCAGATCACACGTTCTTCATGCTGTCTTATCCTGTCTAATTCTTGGCTTTGGCTTCTGTAGATTTGCCATAGAGTAGTGGTTTTCAGATTTTTTGATCTCAGGACCCATTTGCAGTCTTAAAAATTATTTTTAAAATTTAAATTATTTATGTGGGTTATAGCTATCTAATATGATAAAAGAGCTATTTAATATATTTACCATATTAAAAATTACAACTGATAACTTTTTAAGAGTATATTTATTATTTCATTTTAGGCAGTGAAGTAGTAGAGTAGATAGAATTCTGGGCCTGTAGTCAGAAATTGTGAGTTCAGATCTGGCCTCAGACACTTACTAGCTGTGTCACTTAGCCCTGTTTGACTCAGTTTTCTCATCTATAAAATGAGCTGGAGAAGAAATGGCAAACCACTCTAGTACCTTTGCCAAGAAAACTCCCCAAAGTGGTCATGAAGAATCAGACACGACTGAAAAGCAAAAACATTAATTAATTTTAAAATAACAATAATGAACCTATTACATGTTAACATAATATTTTTATAAAAAATAACTATTTTCTAAAACAAAAAGATTTATTGAGCAGAGTGGCATTTTTCTGCATATCTTTACAAATAGAATATCTGACTTGATTGAAGACAGCTGTATTCTCATATCTGCTTCTGCATTCAATCTCTTGCAATATGTTGTTTTGTTTGAAGTATATGAAGAAAATCTGACCTCACACAGTTAAGTAGCTGGAAAAAGAATGAGTATTTTAATAGGAAAATAACATCTAAATATTATTATGAAAATAGTTTTGACCTTGTGGACCCCCTGAAAGGGACCCCTAGAGGTCCACAGACCACACTTTGAGAACCAGTGATGGAGAAAATTCACTCCTTTTGGAAGTCATTCTCTGAGGCCTCCAATACGTTAAAGGCATTAACATAACCAAGGCTATAATCTCTCATTTTTGCCATATGTCTGATTGGCTTTTTTTCAGTAATATATAAGCACATAGAATTTTGAGCTGAAATGAATCTTGGAGATCCTTTAGTTTAATCCCTTAATTCTAAACAGGATGAAACAGGTCTGGAGAAAGGAAATCACTTTCCCAGGTCACATATCCTCAATGGTGCCTTTTAGGCCAGTTTTAGCATGCAAGGTGGTCAAATATATTACAGTTGACTCACTCACACCAAGTCCTTTGTTTTTTGTTGTTGTTGTCATTTGATTTATTTATAATTTTAGTCCATCTGATGTTATTGTGATCCAGGATTCATACCCATTAACCTTACCAGGAGTATGCAGGGTTTAAAGAAATATAAAACTAGAACTAGAAATTTTGGCACTGGGACAGGCTTCACAAAATATGCCCTAAACATTAAACTTTTTCAGAAAGCAGACAGTTGGGGTGGTAGAAATACCTCAGGACTCATGACCCCATGGGGAGACAGACTTCTGGACATTCCCTCTATGGATAGAGACAGACCCTGGGATATTGTGAGACCAAGGGGTAAGCAAATACCATCTAGTGTTTGCTTGCTATTTTAATTAATTGTTCTTGGCAACCAGGTACAAAGCTTGGCTCTTTGTATTCTGCTGTGGTCTTAAGGAGATGGGTTTTTGTAGCTATAAGGAGACTGGAATCAGTTGAAACAGTAGGCACTTTCCTGAATGAGACTGAAACGTCTTATTCTCTGGGTCCATATACACAGAGCTGTCAGTCACTAACAGGTAAAACGTGAAATAACGTAATTAATAATATCTCAATGATAATGTTCATTTTAATAATCTGTAGAAGTCTTCTTGGCACTGCCATCTTCCTGGAGGTGCTCAGTCCCTTTGTTTCCATATTTACCATTCACAATATGCTGAAATGCTAAGTCCTAAATGACAGTTCAATATAGGGCAAACACCGTTGACCTTTACATCACAGTTCCATTTGTGGCCCTACCTAGATCACTTCCACCTCCTTTATCCCCGTTTCTTTGTGTCTATCACCCGTGATCAATCCTTATTCCTTGGATCGCTGAAATCCCTTCCTACTCCAGCATTGTATGATTCTTTAATTCTGTAATTTTTTTATTATTACAAGTAAGGAACACGTTTATTTTTCTGGCCCTCTGCTAGGCACTTCAGACTACATCTTTGGCATTCAAGGCCTTACAATCTGTAGCACACTGACTTCTCAAGTCTTATTTAATATTACCTTCTTGAACTTATCACCCCCTGACACATTCCCACTCCAATGATTTTGCTCCAGTCCCAGAATGTTCTCTTCATGCCTCAATCTGTTGAATTTTTGCCCTTCCTTTAAGGGCTAACTTTAAAAGTGAAGGGAAGTCTTCTCTAATTCATCACTGATATTTCCTCTTCTGAAACACTTTTCTTGCACCTTTCTGATAACACTCACAATAGTTTGTACTATATTTATCTGGGTCTGTCATAATCTTCTTCAAGACTGTGAACCTCCAGGCTAATAGTTCTGCTTCCAATCCAACCTATTTAGCCATCATCTAGGAGAGCTGCTCTTGTGGAGATGCAGTATGGGAAGTGCTTCTGTGGGCTCTATAGGCACCAAATACGGTACCACCTGTCTTGCCTTGGGACCTTAACGGTCCCTCAGCCTTAGATCTGAAACCTTCTATATATGCCATTTACCTCTATTATCATGTGATGAATGACTGAATGAAGGTAGGGACCATCTTGTTTTTCTTTTTGTATCCTAAGCACTTAGAACAATGCTTTGCACCTAACAGGCAACTATTATTTTTTATTCATTCATTCATTAATAATCATTCATTGGATTGAATTGCAACACCTCCTCTTACCTTTTGGACAACCACATGTCTGCTTCTCACAGGTAAATGGACACTTTTCCAGTTCATCTGACCCCAAGTTTTACCCTGACCCAAAGATCAATCAACAGATACTTATACTCCTATTCTGTTAAAAAAAAATAAAAGCACCAACAAGTGCTGTTGTGGATACAGGATGAGAAAAACCTGGTGCTGGTCCTCAAGTAGTTTAAAATTCTAGTTGGGAGATACAAGTACTTAGAAATGGAAAGTTAACCACCAAACCACACTTAAACCCAAAGCACTCATTTGCCATTTATTTATTCATTAGTTTTTCATTCATGCTATTTTCTTTTTCTTTCTTTCTTTCTTTCTTTCTTTCTTTCTTTCTTTCTTTCTTT
>NW_027186304.1:82649871-82680110 GCF_028583685.1 Petaurus breviceps papuanus
TTTCTTTCTTTCTTTCTTTCTTTCTTTCTTTCTTTCTTTCTTTCTTTTTTTCTTTCTTTCTTTCTTTCTTTCTTTCTTTCTTTCTTTCTTTCTTTCTTTCTTTCTTTCTTTCTTTCTTTCTTTCTTTCTTTCTTTCTTTCTTTCTTTCTTTCTTTCTTTCTTTCTTTCTTTCCCTATGACTTCATTGAGGTTGGAAGCCCCTAAGAGGACTTTCACAAACCAATAAAGATAGGCAAATACCCTACAAGTTTTGGTCTTGAGAAGTTGCTGGGAGTCCTGGGTTCACACAAACAGTATGCATTGAGGTGGGATTTTCATCCAGATCTTTCTGATGACTGGATCTCTCTAACTCTCTATCCACTATTCCACATTGCCTCTCTAGCATCTATCAGAGTAACTGTGAGCTTAGTTGGCAGACAGCAAATTGTATATAAGGTGAGACTGGGGACAGAATTTGAAGGATGAGTAGGGTTTAGATAAATGGAAAGGAAGGTAAAGAGCATTCCAGGGAGACATTTCTGTGTGAATATGAGTATTGAGGGAAGAATGTTTGGGAGGGAGTAGCTAGCACACAGTCTGTATGTAAAGGAGGAATTGTGTAAGGGAATAATGACTTAAAACTGGAAAGGCATGTTGGGGCCATATTATGACAGGCCTTGAATGCCAGACAAAGGAGTTTGAGCTTTGTTTTGTGGACAATGGAAATTGTTGAGGGTTTTTGAACATAGAGTTGACATAATAATATTTTTGTAACATTATTTGAATGATAATTTTCAGGATGCTTTCCATTTTTCTGATTGATGAACTTATTTTTCTTTGTCATTTAAATAGTCTGAAATCCCACCTTTATGAAGACCTGCCTTTTAATACATCCTAGAAGGGCCCTAACTTTGTTTTATTTATAAATAATTAATATAATTTTTTACTCATTACAAATATAATAGTATATTATGAATAATAGTCACGTAAAACAAATTCCCACATTAGCCATTTCCAAAAAGAAAGAAAAAAAAGAGATGAAAATATGCTTGAATCTGTGCTATGAGTCTATCACTTTTCCATCTGGAGGAGATGAGTGTGTTTGGTCATGAATCTTTTGGAACTGTGGTGGGTCATTGTGTTGACCAGAGTTTACTGTCTTTGTATAATTCTTCTATTGTCTTTGTATAATTATTCCATTGCTTCTGTTCCCTTCACGCTATCAATTCATACAAGTCTTCCTAGGTTTTTCTGAAACTATCCCTATCATCATTTGTTAGAGAGCAATAATATTCCATCATTTTCATATACCATAACTTTTTCAGTCTTTCTTTAATTGATAGGCATTCATTTAGTTTCCACTTTTGCAAAATAATAACAGCATTTATATAGTGCTTACTGTGCCAAGTGCTTTACAAATATTATCTCATTTAAACCTTACAACAACCCTGGATGCTATTATTATCCCCACTTTACAGATGAGGAAACTGAGGTAACCAGAGTCTAAGTGACTTGCCAAAGGTCACACAGTTAGGAAGTACCTGAAAGCTGTTTGAACTCAGGTCTTCCTGACTCTAAAACTATCCTTTTATCCATGGTACCACCTAGCTGCCTGAGGGCTGCTATGAATATTTTTGTACATGTAGATCCTGTACTTCTTACTTTGATCTCTTTAAGGTATAGACTTAATAGCAGTATCACTGGGTCAAAAAGTATGTACAATTTATTATTTGTTATTACCATATCCTATGATAAATTAATGTACTTCATGTTATTAGTGACTTTTGTACTCTGTGATAATATTTTTACCCATACACACACACACACACACATAAAATAGTGCAGTTTTAAACTCCGTGTTATGCTATTTGGGAAGAAATTGTGCTGATCTGTGGACTTCTCAGTGCTCAAGACAGCTCAAGAAAGGTTGTCACAAAATGCTGTAGAGACTCGTTATCACAGCATCAAACTGCTTTGCATTAAAGACTTTTTGGCATTTCCGTAACTAAACTCCATTGTCTGAAGACTTTGACCCACACACCTTATATTTTAATAAATGATAATAATCTCTGTTTTTTTGGTTTGTAAAGTTTCATAAAGTGCTTTACAAATATTATTTCATTTTATCCTTATAATCCTGGAAGGTAAGTACTATTATTCCCATTTTGTAGCTAAGGAAACTGAGATGGAAGTTGTGATTCCAGTGTTCACAAAGCTAAGAAACCTTAGAAGCAGGGTTTAGACATAGGTCTTCCTGATTCTAGGTTCAGTGTTCTATTCATTGTGCTACCTAGATGCCCCAATACTGCATACATATAGGACTCTACCTAGATAAGCTGCTGACAATTGTTGCTGTTCAGTTGTTTAAGTCATGTCTGACTCTTTGTGGCCCCATTTGTGGATTTCTTGGCAAAGATACTGGAGTGGTTTGCCATTTCCTTCTCCAGCTCATTTTACAGATGGGGAAACTGAGGCAAACAGGGTTAAGTGACTTGTCTGAAGCTGGATTTGAACCCAGGTCTTCTTGACTCCAGGCCTGGCGCTCTATCCACTGAGCCACCTAGCTGCCGATGCTCTTGGTGCCTCAAACTCAATATGCCCCTGAAACTGATCTTGTCTTCTTTTTCCCAAAACTGTTTCCACTCCTGACATTCCCAGTTCTATTCATGGCATCATTGTCTTCAGTCTAACTCATGTTTAAAACCTTAGAGTTGTCTGATTTCTCATATGCTCATCAACCACCTCCTAATACATTGCTAAGTCAATTATATCTTCTCAACAGTTTTTTATTCACACTGCCCTCACCTTAATTTATCACCTCTTACCTAGATTATTACAGCCAGCTTCAAACTAGTTTCTGTATCTCCAGTTTTCTTTCCCTTTGGCCTATCCTACATAATGATTCCAGTTTCATATTCCTAACATCAAGTTTTCATTATATTACCCTCCCGAGCCTTCTCAAGAACCTTTAGTTGTTATAACAGTTTAGACTGATATCCAAAGTTCCCTGCCCTTCAATTACAATTTGCCTTTCTGATCTTAATTCCTACTTTTTCTCTTGATCCATGGTTCACCCAAGCTGGACAACTCATTCTTCCCTTAATGTATCCCTTGCTTTACTCTTGCTGTTCCCTCCATCTGGAATGTCCCCCTTCTTTCATCTCAATCTCACTAATGTCTACTCACATGTGATCTATGTGAAGTCTTCACTGGTGCCTCTTATTTGGAAGTGACCTCTCCTCCTTACACACATGATTCTCGCCAATTGCATTTTCACATTATATTTTGCATTTTCATTATTTGTGTATGCATCTCACTTCATCTACAAGACCATAAGCTCCACAAGGATGAGGAGATTTTGTCTTAGTCTTTTTTTTTTTATCCTTGGATCTTGTACCAGACAAGTTCTTAGTGAATATTTGCTGAACCAATGAATTGTACTCTAGGGCAGAAAGTGGTATCTTATAGTGCCCTAGTGAGGTCACTTTATATATATTTTCCATAGTAACAAGGTAAGCCATGTAGAATCATTTCTGGTGCATTTACTATTATGAGTTTCTTCACTCATTCATATTGATGAAAGTAATAGCTACATGCTTTATAGGTTATATCCATATGGGACCTATAAATCATAACTGCAATTTCTTTATATAGCTTCCCTTTTCAGGGCAGAAGAGGAGATATCCAACTTTAAAGGCCACCCAAATCCTGCTGTATCAAGAACCAAATTGGGGGGGGGCATAGAAATATCAAAGACAGAAATCCAAGAGGAAGTGTTCAATATTTCACAAATCAATTTTATTAATTTAAACACAAAATTAATGAAGGAAAATCCTGTACACAATTGTGGACACAACACACTTTTTTTTTTTTAATACAGTAAGGCCCAGAAAAAAAAGAAATGTTTTCCCCCGGTCTGCATACTGATTACAGAAACATGAAAAGAAAATGCAAGATTAAAAAAAAATCCATCAATCTGTCTTTGCTTCAAGCAAAAAATAAAAAGTCTAATTTGGTTGGTAATTAAGCAATTTGGAAAATTCACAAATGACTTAATTCTAGTAGCAGCATTATGAATCCTAAGTAAGTGGATAGAGGTGCTCTTTAGTTTCCCTGGTTAGCTGGTGCTTTTTTTCAAGGAATTAGAGGAGATGAATTCCTCAATAAAGTGATTTGAGGAAAATGGTAAGATACATGTCAAGAAAAGGGGTTTACTGGTAGACTGAAGACTCTAAGGCAGAAATTGCCTTCCAGGTAGAGAAATATACTTCCCATGTATATGCTTACCCCCACATAGATAGAAATATCAGTTTCTTGGTAAAAACAATTTTGGTTGTGTCCATTGCTGGAAATGGATCTTGCTTTTGGAAAATGATGCCAAAAAAGACAGAAGAGAGGAGAAGAAAGGAGGGAGGAGAGGGGAGGAGAAAAAAGGAGAAGGGAGAAGAGAAGAGAAGAAAAGAAAGGGAGGGGAGAAAAGAAAAAGAAAGGAAAAGAAAGAAAATGCAAGGATTTGATACAGATTTTTGCTCATTTCCATAGAACTATGGTATTTCCTTTCCTTCCTTAATAAAACAATGCAAACACTAGAATGATTCTGTTTTTCTGATTGCATGAAAATTTTGATGGACTCCAACCTACAAACCATTTTAATAAAATATATCCAGCCTCTACATTCTTTCTGTGGGATGAGGCATTTGATTTTTTTTTCAAGTAGCTACATATAATACAATAGTGCTGAATTGAAAAAAGGAGGTATTGGGTTTCAACTCTTTTGAGAAACTTCAGGGGGAAGAGGTGCTGTGGGCATGTTGTTTTTAATAATGATGTCCTAATGGGCCTTTTTCATTTAGACAGAAGAACCAAGGGAAAGAAAACAGCTTGAAAAAAAAAACAAAATCCTGATTGACACTTGACATTCATGCTTTTGGTCTTGACAAGTTTCATCTAAAAAAAAAATCCATTATCTACATATTTATACCCAACCCTTAGATAAGGTGCATCATGGGACATTGTTCCCATGGTGCCTCTTATATTTCACTAGCAAGGCATTTCTACCTTTCAATAGCATCTCCCTAAACAATATGTAAAAGAATCATCCATTATTACAAATTTACACAAAAAATTCTTCCTGTACATGATTGTCTCAGTGATGTACACATCTGTTTAAATTAGACATACTTTAAACTACTTCGCAATGTGCTAAAATCCAAGTACTTGCTGTGTCTATCAGAAGGCTGAGGTCTGAAAGCACCTAACTCCCATCAAACGTCCTTCCATTCAATTGATGCCAAAAACATAGTCTGTTCATAAATAAGTAGAGATGTACAGAGTACCCTGGGTAGGAGACACCCAAAAGTCAACCTTCTTTACAAGAAAATTACTCCATTGGTATTGAGAAAGGAAAAAACAAAACAAAGCACTCAGTCTTCATTGTGCAATCAAGTTTGCTGTACTGAAGAAGCAGTTTCTGTCACATTGAAGATGCTACGAATCAAAGCATTTTAAGGGTCTTTCTTCCTTCACAGGTTTGAACCATGTAGCTAATGTGGCAGAGAGACATGATTAGGACATTCTCATGGCTTTTGTCTTTTTCCCATTGGATTCACAGTACTAGAATCGACAGCTGTTCTGAAGGAAAAGGCATGGTCCTCCGTTTACTGAAAGGGCATAGGTTAAGACCAATTGCAGCTGCATATCTGCATGTGGAAACCACAATGTTCCATAGTCCGATGCTGTCACAAGATACAGGTCTCCTGTATACTGTCCATGGACATGAGGATGTGGGGGGAATTTCAAAGTGCTTTCAGGCTGCTACAGATACTCCAGTTCTAAGGCATGGTGAAGGGCCATAAGGTCAGAGTGGCTTGAGATCCTCCAAAATGGCATTGCATGCTGTGGATGGCAAAAAACAAAACAAAACAAAAAAAAGTGTAAGGAAATGGAGCTTTATGTGATGAGGGTTTTTTGCATGCTACCCATCTCCATTTAGAAATCCATTAACCTCTTATCACCTCTTTCTGGCATTATTTTGGAAACCTCCTACTGACAGGCAACATTATCACATCTATTTTAAACAAAAACCAAAACCTCCCTGAATAGGAGCCTGGATTTTAGAGTACATTAATTATCTAGAGTCCATTTCTTTCAAGAAAATGATATGTAGTTTTTAAATAACAGTAGTTACTAGTTACATATCACTTTAAGGTTTTCAGATCCCATTTCATATGGAATCTCATCTGTCCTCACCACAACTCTGTGAACTAGGTGCTATTATTACACCTCCCTCATTTTACAGTTAGGAAAACTGAGGCTGAGAAGGTTATATAACTTGTACAGGAACACATTTAGATCTTAAGTAGAAAGATCTAGATTGCAACATGGCTACTGATTCTATTTTAAAGAAAAACATTAGCTAGGAATGAAAGTCTGGAAAACTTCTGGGCTTTTTGAAACATTTATACAGCACAATGTCAGAGCTTAAATTTTAAATAGCTTGTAGCTTGTAACAATTCATGCAATTGTGGTTTGTAGTGATTTAAATATATCAAAACTCAGTTTTGCTCATATCTAAAGTAAATTTACTTGAGTGGTTTATGCTGGTTATTCTTTGCAATGACCTTCAAATGGCATTGCCATATGGGAAAATTTTAAAATGAATGTTTAAGTTGTATTTTTTTTTGAAAAGCTTAGAAATATGGGGTTTTAACCATATGTACGCTTAGGCACCACCTGAATAAACCAGAAACAGGAAAAACAGGAAAAAACACAGATGACCTCATCCATGAAGGGTGAAAATATGATTATAAAGTCTTACTGCTCAAAACACTACAAGTTCTGATGCATCAGCAAGATATTTTTCCATAAATAACAAGGAGATAACCATCACCTTTCTTTCAGAGGGCAAAGACATTTTTTAAGCAAAAAATAACATGAAAGCTAAGGTGCAGTTTTTTGCAAATATAATTCTATGAAATCTGAGCAACTTCAAAGTATAAGTTTTTGGCACATAGAAAGCAGTAACACCATCAGTTTGCATATCCATTTGGTGGATTTATCTGAAAGTCAATATGAAACCCACTACTCAGTATGATCTTGGATCATCTCAATCACCTAAACTGCTGGGTGTTGGAGGGCCACTGGTTAGACTATATGTCTAAAAATATAGATAATAAGTTACTAAATCCATATGTTGACTGTTATAGTCTTTGTATCTCCAGGGTTCAGCACAATGCTTGGCACATAGTAAGAGTTTAATAAATGCTTGTTAATCATGATATAGAATCCCATTGTGGGAAGGGACTTCTGACACAATTTCACAGAATCAAAGGATTACAGATCTAGAGCTGGAAGGAACTTAATAGGTCGAGTCTAACATCCCCCCATTTTACAGATAAAGAAACTGAGTCATAGAGAGATTAAATGATGTCCCCAGAATCATACAGGTGGTGAGTGTCCAAGGTATGCCTTGAGTCCTAGGTCTTTCTGACTCCAAGTCAAGTGCTCTAAGCAACATACCTGCTTCCTCCATTTAGTCCAATACTCATCTGATACATAGATCCCCCTTACAATATCCACAACAAACCTTCGCTTATATACCTCTAAAAGGAAGATTTGCTTTCTTACTCTGTTTTTGTTGTTGTTTAGCTGTTTCAGTTGTGTCTGAATCTTCGTGGCCTTATTTGGGGTTTTCTTGGCACAGACACTAGAGTGGTTTGCCGTATCCTTCTCCAGTTTGTTTTACAGAATAGAAAACCAAGGCAATAGGGTTAAGTGACTTGCCCAAGGCCATACAGTTAGTGTCTATGGCCAAATGTGAACTAGTCAAGATGAGTCATTCTGATTCTATGGTCAGTGCTCTGTCCACTGTGTCCCCTAACTGCCCCTGCTTTAGGACTGTGATAATTGTTAGGAAGTTTCTCTTTACATTGAATGAAACTTAATTTGCCATAACTAATTTCCATTAATTCTAATGATATGATCTGAATCCCCTCGCCAAACTCAATATTTCTAGTCCCTATGGTATATGACAGACCTTCCAATAAGTGGAATGATCAGATTGATAGTTGAAGACAGATCATATGCCATACATCTCCATCTCCAGTCAATCCAAGTTTCCTCTTTACCAAACTAAATATCTCTAGGTCTTTCAACCCCTTCTCATTTGACATGGTTCCACATTCTCTCATCAATTGTAAATGGTTTTTGAATGGCAAACTATTTCGAATTATCTATGACACTGTTATTTTCTAAGGATAACTAAGATTTGACTAAGACTAAGTATATATCTGCAGTTTCTTGTAAGAAGGATGCATTCATTCAACAAATAAGTGAGAGGCAATGTCATAGAGCAATGATATGTTTGAAGTCAGTGACCCTGGTTTTTAATTACACCTCTATTTCTTCTTTTTTTTTTGGAAGGGCAATTGGGATTAAATTATTTGCCCAAGGTCATATGGCTAGTAAGTGTTAAGTGTCTGAGGCTGGATCTGAACTCAAGTCCTCCTGACTCCAGGGCTGGTCCTCTATTCACTACGCCACCTAGCCTCCCCTACACCTCTATTTCTTACTACATATGCATCCTCTAGCCAATCAAAGTTTCTCTGGACCTCAGTTTTCTTATTTATAAAATGACAAGGTTGAACTGCAAGATCTTTCAGGTTCATTCTAGTTCTAAATCTATAACATATTATACTAAATATACCAAATATTGAATGATCAAAATTATCTATTTGCAAAAAATATTATTTAGCTTTTTTAAGCATAGGAGCAAACAAGTATATATAACAATAAGTGCCAATAATTATATTTCATATTTATTTAATTCCTTGATCTCCAAAGGATATTAAGGATATTCATAGACTATATCAACCATCTATACTTTCTATGCCTGAAATCTGTCACCATCTCTAATGTTTCTTTACTCTTCATTTCCGTCCTTTTAACTAGTCATATAGAAAATCTGCATCATTTAGAGAATGGCTGAATAAAGTGTGGCAGAAGGAACATTACTGTGTCACAGGAAGCAATGGATATTATGAATTCAGATAAACATGCACAGACTTATATGAACTGATACAGAGTTAAGTAAGTAGAACAGGGAAAACATTACACACCATTACTATAATAATGAAAATAATAAAACAAAATTGAAAGCTGTGTAAGTCTACTGATTAATCTTGGCCCCAGAGATGAGGAAATGTGATACCCTGTTTTGCTAAGGGACCATGCTTTGGGATGCTTTATGCACTCTCAGATGTAGTTACTATGTCAACGGGTTTTACTTAATTGTTTTTCTTTGTTAATAAGGAGGACTCAGTGTTGGAGCAGGTAAAGGCTATCTAGAAATTAGCACGAGGTGGAAACAAAAACAAAAGACATAAGCAAAACTAAAAATCAGTTAAAATAAATGAAACAAAAAACACGAGAATTTCATTTAACCGAATGAATGTTAAGTTATTGATCCTATGAAGCTCGTAGAAGATGTTCTCTATCCAGGGATGGATTCTTTAGAATGAAGTATTTGGTGGTGTAACAAACAAGGAAAATGACAAAGAGGTCATAGGTCAATATTTCCCAATAAAAAGTCACTCATAATCCCTACTATCTTTCAATAAAACAAAAGAAAATCAGGGAAATTTCTTTCATTATCTGATTGCAATCAGGTTAGTGCCATGTCAATAACAGTAATGACAGTTTATACTGATACAGGATTTCAAAGGTTACAAAAGATCCTTCCTCACAAAATCTTTCTGGGGACATTAAGTAAAAGTGCTATCAGTTCTCTCTCTTGCAGATGAGAAAACTGAAGTTTAGAAAGAGGTTAAGTGTCTTGTTCAGGGTCATCTCAAAGATTACTGAAGTTATGTGATGTTATGCTCCAACTTCTCTTTGGCAACGCAAGCAGAGTAATTTGGCAATTTGTGATTGAGCACAATTAGACAGCTTAATTGGAAATTCCTAGTGAATAAAGATTCACGAAGCATTCCAGAGAAATCTCAAATCCCCGCAGCAGATACCCACGTGAACAATGAGTGGGTGAGCATCTACTGAGCTGTTTACATAAGAACTAGGGGTACTGAAAATGGATTTTACCACAACTAGTTCAATATGAACAATACATCAACCAAGGGATTGCAATGAAAAGCAATGAATTTCCATCAGCTACATCTCTGAAACACAAATAAACCAGGTAGATTGCTTTAATAGAAAAGCTCATATTATAATCCTGGCTATGTAGGACACAATCAAACCAAAAACTTTCATAAAGTCCTTAAGAATTTATACAGGCTCATATTCATGCCTCCAGCATTAACTCTACTCTCATTACTGACAAAGAGGGGATCTGGAGAACATGGGAATTCTTTCCAGATTTTGATTGTGAGGAGAAACTAGAAACCACATCATATGAAGACTGGTTGAAGGGTCTGGGAATATTTAGCCAAGAGAATTGGAGGAGGGGTCACGATTACTTTCTTTTGACATTTGAAGATTGGGAAGGGGTTTTACTGGGTCTTCTGTTCTGGAAGACAGAATTAGGACCATTAGGCATAAATTGCTGGGAGACATACTTAGCTCAATATAAATCAAATCTACCTAACAATGAGAGCTGTTCCCCGCCCCCCCCCCCCAAAAAAAAATAAAAGAAAAAGGGAAAAACGAAATTGAATGGAATGCCTGTGGGATAAAGAATCCAACATAGGAAGTTTTGGGCCTCAGCTTGCTGGGTATAGACAAGATTAAGGGGACCTCTGTGGGTATTTAGCTTAAACCTCTTATTTTTCACAATGGTACAGAGATCTAGGGAAGTAAAGTGACTTGGACAAGGTCACACAGATAGGAATCCTAAAAAGTAGGGTTTGAACTCATGTCTTTGGACAAGAGGCAACAATATTTCTCCTGCACCAATGCTATCTCAGAAAGACTAGAACAGATTATCTTTGAATCCCATTAGAGTTCTGTGATTCTAGGAATTGCTTAATATCTTTTTAACATCACGAATGAGATCTCACAAAGTGTAAAGGACCTGCCAAACTACAACATGAACCTTTGTCTAAGTTTCATGTTTTCATTTAAGGTCAAAAAATGAAACCTTGGTAATCCTCAGACAAAGCCAGGGAGATTTACAATTGATGAAAGGAAGCATAGCTTTGGTTTTAGCATCTTAAGTTCTGAAAAATGTTATAATGCTTTGAAGACCCTCGTGTTTTTGAGAATGACAAGACAGCTAAATATGGCAACCATCATGAATTTCTTTGCTCTCCTTGATTAAGGAGACTCTTGATATTATTATTCTAAATCATCTACTGTATGAAAAATTTCAATATTTTTAATAAGACTATATTACAACATAGTATGGTAGACATGAGATTTAAAGTTCAAAGGGACCCCAGAGGCAATATTTAGACCAATGCTGTCTTTTTATAGATAAAGAAATTGAATCCCAAACTGGCTAAATGATTATAAAATGCATAAGAAGCCAAAGTAGAATATTAACTCCCTGCATTCTAACTCCAGAGCTTTCCTCTTTCCACTGTTCTGGGATGGCCATGTGATCTTTCCTGCATGATAGGTACAGAAGTAGTTCAGGAAACAAAATTATAACTCCTTTTGCTATATTCACTAACTCAAAAATATTCCATCTGTGGATTTGTATTCTGCCTGGAATTGCCCCCAAGTCAGGATGGGATGGTTACTGGTATCACTTTGGCTAATTCATTCTTGTTACTAATGAAGGAAAAAAAAGTGGCATAATGATAACAGTTTATTCAAGTACTAGTGTTTGAGGATACAACAAAGAAAGTTACCACTCAACAATTTGTTGGGGGGGAGGTGTCTTTTTTTTTGTCCTTCAGTGAGATTCATACAACTCACCAGATGAATGTCACCATATCCAGGAACTATGAGATGATGGCCATACTCTGTAGCACAAGCAGAATGACACTTGAGTAGGGGTCATTTTTGAGGCATTTTAGACTGAAGTGAAAAGACTGCCCCCACCAGTGGTAGAGTCAAAGGGTTTTCACTAGCAATAAACTAGGGATTGTAGGAACTATGACTTCAGTGATCCAGGGAAGGCCCTGTGATGGAATTCCCTCTATCAATGCAGGTCAATGCCTTCTTTGCAACTCAAGAGTCTTAGAGAGTGGCTTAAAACATTGACTTGCCTGGGATCATGCAACCAGTATAAATCAGAAGTAGGATTAAAGTCAGGCCTTCCTGGCTTTATGTCTGACTTTTTAATCCATTATGTCATGCTTCTATTTTTATTGGCATTATATATTGAAAAACTGCTAATGAATACTGATGCAATGATAGCTTCTAACCAAGAATGACTTGATAAAGAATCAGAAAGCAGAATCCAAAGCTTGGCCTCTGGTGGTTAGGTTAACAGCATTATGAAAATGGGAGATAAGCTAAGCATGGTATTGTATATCTCTATTTCTTACCTGTGATCACTGCTACTGGAGCTCTGATGTTGGTGGTCATTTGAACTTGGGAGTTTGGAGTTACAGTAAGCTAAGCCTTTTGGGTATCTGGGAAAACTATAGTGCCAATATGGTGAGCTCCCAGGTTGCCTGAGAGGCAAATTGCCCCAGACTGAAAATGGAGAATGTTGAAGCTCCCATAGTGGGATCCAGTGAGGAGTTCTACTCTTAATGAGAGAGACAGAGAGAGAGAGAGAGAGACAGACAGACAGACAGAGACAGACAGAGACAGAGAGAGAGAGAGACAGAGACAGAGAGAGAGAAAGATGGACAAATACACACAGAGAAAGACAGAGAAAATGAAGAATAAAGGTTTCCCTACCAACTAAAGTTCTAGAGAAGAGATGCAATATAATACAACACTTCTAATATGTGAACTTGAAGTTTCATGTCAAAGAGAATAAGCCAACATAACCCTGAAGTTTTCCCTATTGCCCATACTTGAATGAATGGATGGATGAATGGACAGACAAAAATTTGTTAAATGCTAATTATATGCCAGAGGCAGCTAGGTAGCTCAGTGGAGAGAGCTCTGAGTCCAGTCAGGAAGACTTGAGTTCCAATCTGGCCTCAGACATTTACTAGATGTGTGACTCTGGGCAAGTCACTCAACCTGTGTTTGCCTTAATTCAATGGAAAAGGAAATGGCAAACCACTCCAGTATCTTTGCCAAGAAAACTCCATAGACACTATGGTGCACAGGGTTGCAAAGATTTAGTTGCATCTGAGTGACTAAACAACAACAATAAACTATATGCCAAGCATGATGCTCTGGGCTAGGAATACAAAAGCAAAGGGAGATTGCCCCTAAGAAGCAGAGGGAGACAGCAGATAAAGGAAGGCCAGGACAGGAAGGTGTGCTTTGGTTTAGCAGTAAGTAGTAAGGCATGATGATTCACAGTTAGGTCCCTAACCGTCTGACTAGCAATTAAGTGATGATTGCTCCCACAAAGGTCACCTTCGTGAAGATTCCACTCAATCAGCTGTTAAATTAGGTTCCTATAACAGTACTATTAGACCCTTCAAACCTTCAAGCATGAAATATTAGAGAGATGTGGTGAAATATTAGAGAGATGAGCTGGAGAAAGGCAGATTTTGATTTGATATAAGGGAACCTTTCTGAATGAACAGAACTATTCTAAAATGAAACAGCCTACTACCTCAGAGGTTAATGGATTCTCTTTGACATAAATATTTAAGTAAAAGTTTGATCAAACACTTTTCTGGCGTGTTTTAGAGTGGATGTTTGCTAAGGTACATCCTCTAAAGTATTGTGACTTTCTGAAAATATAGCTGGAATACATGGTTTGGGACAACACTGTATCCCCTTGTTCTCTCAAATGGCATCATCCATTCATCCAGCATCCAGACAAAGAACCAGTGCAGCATTGTGGGAGGAATGCTGGTTTAGATCATGAGATCTTTTTTCTAGTCTTGAGCTTGCTACTAATAGATTGTGACCTTGGGTAAGTCATTTAATCTCTCTCGGTCTCTTTTCTCATCTCTGAAATGAAAGGATTAGCCTAGGTGACATCTAAGAACTATTTTAACTACACGATTCTATGTTAATTCTTATACATGTTCAAAGGACTATTTTGGGTGTTGTGGGGGGAGGCAAAATGAATGCAAGTAAGATCATTCTGGTGACCTCTCGGCACATCATATACTTGGGGTAACATGAAATGGGCAACAATTCCACATTTTTGTGGTATGTGAAGGCTTATAAAACACTTTTCTCAGAACCTTGTGAGGTAGTTAGTATCAGTAATATTATTCTAATTTTTCAGATGGGGTAACTGAGTCTCAGAGAGATAAGATGGTTGACTAAGCTCACATATAATTACATTTAAACCAAGCTTTTTCTGAGTCCAGGTCTAGGGCTGTTTTCACTACCCCAGGATGATAAAGTAGACTCCAGAAGAAAGAAAAGAAAGACAAGAAGTACTACTGAAGTCAATGAAGGGGGGAAGATCTGTATAAGAAAGGTAATGTGAAAAAAGTGAGACTTTCAGTGCACATTGAAGGATGGGAAGTGGTTGTTTGTTGCTGTTCAATTATTTGAGATTTTCTTGGCAAAGATAATAAAGTAGCTTGTCATTACCTTCTCCAGTTCATTTTACAAAGTAGGAAACTAAGGCAAACAGGGCTAAATGACTCACCCAGGGTCAGGGAACTAGTCAGATTTAGGACAGATTTGAACTCAGGTCTTCCTGACTCCAGGCCAGGCACTCTACCCACTGTACCACCTAACTGCCCTGAAGGATGTATAGGATTTGGGAATATAGAGTTTAGATATTATCCTGTAGGCAGTAGGGAACAGATATACTTTAAGAACTATTTTTATGGGGTGGGTAGGTGGTGCAGTGAGTAGAGCACCGGCCCTGGAGTCAGGAGAACCTGAGTTCAAATCAGACCTCAGACACTTAACACAAAAATTAGCCATGCAACCTTGGGCAAGTCACTTAACCCCACTTGCTCTCCAAAAAACAAACAAAAAACCCAAACAAAACAAAACACACAAAAAAGAACTGTTTTTAGGAAGCTAAGTCTGGAATTAGTACATAGAGTATCTGAGAGAGGGGGGGAAGAGACTATTCAATTAAAGAACCATTTTTCAATTCAATTTGTATCACGGAAACCTAGAGTTGAGGCATAAAGTGATGGATGCCTATGGATTTAGCTTTTGGCCCCTATTTTTCCATTCCAAGGTTTTAGAAATTCTTTGCCCTCTATAGCTTTTCACTAAATGAACCAATCCTTATGGTTTCTGTTATCACTTATATCCCAATGATTCTTTTTATACATCTTTAGCTCCAATGTATGGGAAAAGAAGGGCAAAAGTGAAACAGACGTCAGAAGCAGTTCTGGCAGAACTTGGCAGTTTATTATATTTAAAGGATGGAGGAATGAAAAGTGATACAGTTAATTTTCAGGTTTTTGAGCCTGGGTGATTTTGAGAATGGTGGCACTAATGATAAAAATAAGCAAGGTTGGGAGGTGGGACAAGCTTCAGCACAGTTCAGTTTTCCTTAAGTTGAATTTGAGGTGGCAAAAGGACATATACTTTGACACTGGTTAGAGATTTAGGACTAAAACTTGGGTCAGAAGTCAGGGCTGGCGATGTATATTTGAGAATCATGAGGATACAAATGTTAACAGAAACCCATAACACAACATTGGTTCACCAAGCAAAAAGTTAAAGAGGGAGAAGTAAAGGGGTCAAGGGCTGAAATCTTTGGGAATGCCCAAGGAGAGTTAACTCTGTAGACCTAAATTCTTCCCTATGAATAGGAGGAAAAGTTCAGAATTTTTATTGCTCTCTCCTTGTCTAAAAATGCATTTGTAATATTCTGTCCACTGATAATCATGCACTTACCCATATGATTATACATAATTCTAATAATATATCTTCCTGTTGGGCATGCAAGTACTGAAAAAAAATGCTTAACAAAACGAACTTGATTTAAAAATGTACATTTAATTTATAATTTTTAACAGTTTCCTGAAGGACTGTTTTTTTTTTTTTATTTGAGGGGGCAGGCAAAGTAATTGAGTTTAAGTGATTTGCCCAAGGTCACACAGCTAGTAAGGGTGTCAAGTATCTGAGGCCAGATTTGAACTCAGGTCCTCCTGACTCCAGGGCTGGTACTCTATTCACTGTGCCACCTAGCTACCCCTGAAGGGTTGTTAATAATATTAGGCATCTGCTTCTGAAGGCTTCTTAGAGAAGTACATTCCACAATTCTTGCTGGATGCATTCTAGTCTGTGTAATCCTTAGGCTTTAGCCAGATTATAGCCTCCTTAGGAGGAAAAAAAAAGAATAATGTGAAATATCTTTTTTTTTGAAGAGCTAAAAAAATTTCCCTCCTCAACAAACACATTATAAATTACTATCTATCAATCTGCTGTATATTCATGAATCATACTGCTTAATCCATGACTTTGGCATTTAGACAATATATGTTTTATTAATTCTAAGAATTAAGTACTTGGGTGAAAACATATTTATCTTTGAAGTCTTCATTATTATAAAAGCAATGTGGCCTAGTGGATAGAGTTGGCCTTAAAAACCAATAACGCTGGGCAAGTCATTTAACTTCTAATCCCCTAAGCAACTCTATAAGACTACACTTAGTAAACAAAATGCCAACCTGCACTGAGAAAAGGAGTTTCCTTACCCTGGAGCTCCCCATAAAAGTGCATTCACAAGTCTAGTTCCTCCTGATTTTGCATATAAATAGTTATTTCTGGGGCGGCTACATGGTGCAGTGAATAGCACTGGCCCTAGAGTCAGGAGGACCTGAGTTCAAATCTGGCCTCAGATACTTAACACAAAAAAACTAGTCATGTGACTCTGGACAAGTCACTTAATCCCAATTGCCCTACCTCCCCCCTCCAAAAAAAAAAGTAATTTGCAATACAGACAAGTTTTCTTCAGTTGTAAAATTACAAAATTAAAAAATAAACAACTTTTACTTTAAAGCCTAAGATCTATGTCATTATAAAGGGGAGTCTTTTAGTTAATTTGATTTCAGTTCTGAAGACATTTGTCATTCATTTGCCTCATTAATTTTACTTAGTACATAGTTAGACTTTCAATTCCTTTGTGAGGTATACTTTGCTTCCAAAAACCAATCAGATTTTTTTTTTTTTTTGCCCTCAATATCACAAGCTAGAAGATGAGACCTGAGTTTAGATCAGTTAGAGAATTTTGAGCTGGAAAATACCTACAGATCATCAAATTTCCTCATTTTACTAATGAGGAAAATGAGACCCAGGCAGGTGAAATTGCCCAAGGTCACAAAAATAGTAAAAGAAGCAGAGTGTAGATTCAGCGTCAGGTCCTCTGACTCCGAATTCAGTGCTTTTTACACTCTTCCGTGAATTCTTAATCCTTTTCTGTTTCTGTTTCTGGGACCCAACTGACAGTCTGGTAAGCCTAGGAACCCCTTGTCACAATTGTCATCACAATGTATAAAAGTAAATTTAGGGGAAAGCTAATGAAATATAGTCATCCAAATGTATATTTTTAAAAGGCTGACACATTCTAGACACATCTTTCTTGCACCATGGCTGGTAGAGCACCTACAAGATTTCCCCATTCTGGGGACAAACAAGTCCTCTCAGAAGAATGGTTGGTTCTTTTGACATGCTTTCCTAACTGTGCCTCTGTGGAGGCTGTTTTTCATTTTTAGAAATTACTGCATCAGATTAAATTACTGAAGAAAGCTTAGGGACTTTACTGGCAAAGAAAATAAAGATGACTTCTGCTCCTGTTCCTATTCCATAGAATTCTACCTCATTGACCATCAATAAAGGAACAAAGGACAAAGCTCTCCCTGACTGCATTTTTTTGTACCCTAAATCATTTATTGCAAGAGAGCATTATTTGAAGAGATGAAAGAGGGAAAAGAAGAAATCTTTGTGTTAGCCTGTCAAAGGACATATGAAACTGACAGGTAAACAAAGCCATCTTGAAATGTGGGAGTGAGAGAAAATTCTGAAGAGATGTGAACTGTCATTTGCCTCTATAGCGTAGTGCAGTGTTAAATCTTAAAATGTTATCACAGCTACTAATGAGTTTCATTTAAGTTCAGAAACAAAACAATATAACATAATTTACATCCTCATGAAGGTGTTCTCCCCCACCTTCATTATAAAGATCAAATTAGGGAAAATGACAAATGTACAAATTTACAGACAAACATCAAGATATATATGAACCTCATGTAATTTTAATAGACATTTTCTTAAGAAGTGAGACATGAATTGATTTCTGGTAATGAAAACATTTTCAGTCTTGCTACTTAATGTAACTCTGTGCTAACACCTTTTGCAAAGCAAAGAATCCCTCTCTAATGAGGGTAATTATCCTATAATTTATCTTAAGGTTTAATGAGATACCCCTGTTTTGTAGATTTACTTTCCCACAATTTTAGGTCTTTGTAATATTGCCTATTTAAGAGTAATGCAGTTCTCTCATAATTCAGTGTGAGTAAAAAAAAAATCACTCTTCTCTATTAGACAAATATAGAAATCATGACTAGTTGAATATTTTGCCTATACTGAAGGACCAAAAGAATTGAATACTTAGGTATAAAAGAAAAGGAAAATAAAATACACTATTAAGTGATGAATTCATTATAACTGTATATTTTGCTGAAACTAGCTGGTATTCTGAAATTTAAAAAAATTAGCTGGAAAATATTTACTGGTTCTGGAAAATATGTACTGAGCTCATTTACAATGGATATTGCCATCTTCCTTTGAGAAGGCAGGTTCTCATGTGTGAAATGCTCTCAGTTTTCCCCTCTACTTCTCAGATTTCTTAGCATCATTCAAGTTTCACTTCATGTGCTCTAGATTAAGAATATCTTCCTTACACCATGGCTGGGAGATGAGAGAAATTTCCTGATTCACCCCAATTTACTAATGTCCTTCTTTTTTACTTTGTGTGTATGTGTGTGCAGACACAGACACATCTACATTGACATCTATATTTATCTACATGAGGCTGATGACTTTGCACAACTCTGCCTTACTTGAACCCAATTCAAGACATCACCCCTGTGATGATCCTCCTCAGAAGTAAAGGATGAGCAAGAAAAAAATTGCTTTCTCCTGAATAGGATGTAAACTCCCTGAGGGCTGGTACTGTTCTGTTTTTGTCATTCCTCACCAGTGCATAGTATCTGGCGTGCACTTAATGAACTCTCTTATTGAAGACTACTGTCACTCAATGAACTCTCTTATTGAAGACTACTGTCACTCAAAAAAAGCACAAATGTGGCACATACCATTGGGTTCCTGGAACAAGTACAAATTTCCATTTAAAATATAGACAGATATTTAACCTTTACTACCCTATATCTGTTAGGTCTCATGTTTTAGTGAGTGTTTTATGAGAAAAAAATTGTTCAAACAGAAACTAAACAATTTTAACTGGTATTAAACAAAATTCAATACATATAAATGACTGAGATTGGCTGTAAAGGAGAGAAGGAGCTATATTTCCTCTCTTCTTTAGGGTCAAGACTGATCATTGATGTTTGCTGAATTTTTTTGAATAGGGTTGGGTTTAAGGACTAGACCTACTATCTCAAAGAAGCAGAAAATTCCTTAATAAGGAAACTCCTTCCAACACTACTGGTTGACCTCTTGTCTGTAAGGCATAGTCTTAGAGGTTGCCCAAGACATGGAGAGGTTAAGTCACTTGCCAGTCATTATGTGACAGGGAAGGGACTTGAAACCCAGGTCATCTTGTAGCTCCACCATTAAAATGGCTCTGTTTCTGTTGGACATTTTTCCCCCTAATGGATCACAAAAAACTAATGCATAAGCTGGCAATATTTATCAGAATGATTCCTAACTCATCTATCTTTTATTTTATTTTATTTTTGCCTTTTGGAGGGCAATTGGGGTTAAGTAACTTGCCCAAGGTTACATGGCTAGTTTTTTTTTTGTGTATGTGGGTATTAACTATCTGAGACCGGAACCAAACTTGGGTCCTCCTGACTCTGGGCCGGTGCTTTATTCACTGCACCACATAGCTGCCCCTCATCTATCTTTATTTTTATGGAAATTTTGCCTCAGAGTGTAGAGCTCACATGGACTAGAGGCCTGTATATACTGTCAGAAAATGCTGAAGTGTTAGTTTTACTTGACTACTTTTTTCCCTTCTCTTTGAGAGGAAAGGGGAAACAATATATTTGGAAATGAAGGTGATATGAGAACAAAAGATCAGTAAGTATTGCCTGATTAATTAGCAAAAATGAATATTATACATATCAGAAAAATAATAATACCCCACAAAGTATTCCTTTAATTTTATATGTTTTATACATATATATGAAGGCATACAAATATACATGTTTAAATATATATGTATTTATACATATATTTATACACATTTAAATTACATAAAAACTCTTGTATTAGGAAGGAGGTTCTGTCAAAAAGAATCACTAACTGTATTCTTGATTTGATTCAGCAGAGTCTACTGATTTTTCCTGGCACTGTAAGTGGTTGGCTTCAGACTCATCACATTGGTCACTACAAGGGGAAAGGCAACATTTTGGTACCTTTAAAAGGCATTATCCTGGAATTTTCTTTTCCAGAGAATGCCAGAGTAAAAAATACCAGCCTCTAAGGCAGACCCATGTTTTGGCAAGTGCCCACTTTGGCACAACACTAACTACACTTCAACCTTGGCTCTCTTTCCTGAAATACAGGCCAGTAATAGGCTCCATGAAGACACTCCAGGAGGTCCAATGCAGCTGAGTTGTCACTATCTTGAGGCTCTGCCAAGAAGATGAAATGGATCTGGACGACATTCAGGAGTTATTGTCAGCTCATTAGGGAGGGGTGGGTTTGGAGGGCCCTAGTACAATCTGGGAAATCTCATGATTCACTAGACTGCACTCAGCTCTGATAGAACAAACAGATGTGTTTCTCTAGTGTCACTGGACAACGAGGGAACTGGGACATTCAGTACATACTGTCAGTGACTTACACCACCCAAACAACTAAATGTTATAGAACCTGAACTATGAATTGCTTTGACAACTAGCTTCCTTTGTGAATCTGTGGTCATCCCCTTGATTCTAAAACCATTCTTGCATATCCTTGGTAGAGTTGGACCTTCTTGGGAAGTCCAGGACAGGTCCATTAGCTAATGAGAAGGGAAAGTAAGGAACCTGACCTTTCCTAGCATTCAGATCTAGTTGGTACAGGGAAGATTCTAGGAATCTTAGTTTGGTCCACCCTAATTTCAGGCAGACCTGAAATTATTCTAGATTCCAGGGTTGAAATTATGCCCATATAAGACCCAGCCACGTAAATGTAGTACTTTGTTCAGTCATGTCTGACTCTTTGTGACCCTATTTGGGGTTTTCTTGACAGAGATACTGAAGTAGATTGCCATTCCTTTTCCAGGTCATTTTACAGATGAGAGAACTAAAGCAAACAGTGTTAAGTGATTTGCCCAGGGTCACATAGCTACTAAGTGTTTGAGGCCAAATTTGAACTCTAGGCTCAACACTCTATCTACTGTATTACCTAGATGTGGTATACATAATGCTTAATTCAGGGTCAAAGTTTTTCTGCAAGTGCCATTTTAGTTACTTATTGGGATGTTCTCAAATAGCTGGATCTGGGTGTTATTTAGGGAAGATATCATGATCAATGCATGGGAGTTTAGCTATGAACAAATTCTCCTGTTGGTTAATTTAATGACATATTTAACATACACCATGGAAAATTTGCATAGACGGTATGTACTTTTTTTTTTTTTTGCCTTTTGGAGGGCAATTGGGGTTAAGTAACTTGCCCCAGGTTACATGGCTAGTTTTTTTGTGTGGGTGTTAAGTGTCTGGGGCCGGAACTGAACTCAGGTCCTCCTGACTCTGGGGCCGGCATTTTACTCACTGTGCCACCTAGCTGCCCTGACTTTATGTACTCTTAAATTAAAAGTGTTTGGAAATTTACATTTATTTATCAGAAAAAAAGATTAGCAACTGATATTATGAGTATTTAAATCTTACAGCAGGGACAGCTTGGTGGTACAACAGATAGAGTGAGTGCCATTCCTGGAATCAGGAAGATCTGAGTAAAAATCCAACTTCAGACACTTACTAGCTGTGTGACCCTGGGCCAGTCACTTAACCTTGTTTGCCTCAATTTCCTCATAAATAAGGTGGAGGAGGAAATGGTAAACCATTCCAGTATCTTTGCCAAGAAACCTTCAAATGGAGTCATGAAGAGTTGGACACAACGAAAACAGGGAACAACAAACCACCCTACAGCATATAATAGATAAAATGTTTGTGAGTTTCTATGGATTTAGTTAATCTAAATTTTAATATCATTAATAATATACAACATTCAGATTAATGTAAACACTCAAGTGTGGTAGGCAAAAGTGAACTATTATCCAGGTTAAATATGGGAACAACTGAGATACACAGAGATTAAAGGAGCTGTTACAGGTTGCTGAGTTAAGCCTTTGTAGACCGGGATCTGGAACAAGAGAATACTTCTGCGATCAGAGCTAGACCCAAATTGCTGTTGAGGTTTAGGAAGTTTCTTTTAGATTCAAGATATCCTAACTTTCCTTTTCTTCTGAAGTTAAAACAAAGCTTGATGAAATAATAAATATGTGTTTACAAATGGGAAAAAGTCTGTTTCCACTATCCTTAGGGATACAAAAGAATAAAATGAAGGGCTATGAATGAATGAATTACGTTTGTCTGCTGGTGCTATGGTGAGGATCATATGAGAATGGTATGGGATGCTTGATATCATCATCTTAATGGCCCATGAACATACTCAGTTCTCAGAGAAAGACCAGTATTCTGGAAAAGGTGATTTCACAAGGGGGGCAGTTTAAGATGAGACAGAATTTTACCTGTAAAACGAGACTAACAATCCCTCAGACATACTGCTTGAAAAAGCATGGCCTGTTTCAAAAATACATATTTAATAGCACTATCCAAGAAACCTTTTCTTTCATGTACTCCCTGCATTTGGCAAATTGCATCATTTTGTATCTTAATCACAATGACTTTTTCACTGGATACATTTAGGTTCCTAAGCCAGAGGGGAGAAATAAATGCTTGGTTGGACAGCTGCAATCATGAGAAATGTTTAACATTTAAAGATGAATTCCTTTCATGGCAGTGTACTTTTCTCAAAAATATTTCAGTGTCCTTTAAGTGACCCATTCACTTAAAAGAGACGAACCATACAGAAAGGGTTATTACCTTTTTTGCTCCTTGTTCCTCTTCCACACCATCTCCTATAACAACATATACAACTTTTCTTCCAAACCTTTGAATTATTCGCTCAAAACAACTTTCCTTTCCTAGAGGACAGAAATAAGTAGGAAAAAACTTATTTTTTTAAAAAAGTATGGGCAATAGAATATTGATAATAAAATAATCAGTTACACAATGATCATAAGTCAATAAAAGGTACCTCATACCTTGCTAATTAATATACCAAATCATGGACCAAGAGCTTTTACTTCAACTACACTCTGCCTTAATTAATATAATATGTGGAGAAGTCTGTTATTTCAGGCCTCCAGAATGAAGAATTCATCAATCAAATTGTCTGAAATTTTAAATATTCCTTGGTATTATGTTTTCCCCCCAACATGCATCAAGAAATCACTTAGGGAATCATTTACTTACTAGCAGGAATTGAACAAACATGAACTTGAGGGAATTAGGGAAATCAAACAAAAACCATTTTCTATTGTCTTTTGTGTGATGGGTAATACTACGAACACAGCTTGGGTTTTGAGATTTTATTCTGTGATGCTTAGAATAATAGTGAATTAACCCCACTATGTAACACACACACACACACACACACACACACACACAAAATTGCTTTAATGTATAGATGTGAAAAGCAATAATGTTTTGAACTACACTGACATTTAAAAACTGTTGAAAACTAACCCAAACGGGGTTGAAAATGAGCAAATGTTATGAGAATTACTTTTCTTTTAGCAAGAGAAAAAAAATTTAGGAGATTCTTGTTATCTGGTCTATCTTTCTTTTTAGGATATGCTAACCATATCCCTTTTTAAAAAAGGGATGCAATGTCCAGTTGGGATATTTTTGTGAGAATGCTTTTGAAAAAATGTAGTATAGAGAAATAATGGGAGTTTTTTGCTCTGAGTGGAAAATCCCATACCTAGACAAGCAAAGTTCAATAAAACACTTTCCTAAAGAAAAAAAAAATAGGATAAAGGTAATTCTATACAGACTATGAGCTTATCTGTTCATTATCTTTCTTATGTCAGACCTTCATTTAGATTGCAGTGTCTGTCTGAGGCACTGTCTGCCCTGTGTGGCAGTTAATGCAAGCATTGTCATTTCCTGGAAAAAAACTGGGGCTCTGAGTCCTCTGTTGCAAACAGACCTGGCCTAGTGGACAATGGCCCAGCTTATAAATAGGTTTTGAAATGTGAATGGCTGAGCTGTGCCTGCATCCATTTCAAATAAGTATCAGATATACAGGAGGACAAATTACCTGTTTGCTTAAACAAACGTCTGTTTTATAATTGTGTTTTGCCTCAAAAATACTCATTTGCATCTGGTAGAATGGGATAGGTACGTATATATTCAAAGGACACAATTTCATTAATATTTCTTACTCTAGAGAAATACTAAAGCACTTAACACCCCTCCCCCCACCAAAGATAAACAGTGCCTGCTTTCTTCACATAAATATAAAATAGTAAAACTAGGTATAGTAATGCAGCTTTTTTTTACTGAAAAGCAAATATATATATATGTATATATATAAATACAAAAGCAAATATAAATAAAATGACAGATTTCTTTTTAAAAAGAATAAAAGGCTATTTTAATTATATTTAATTATATTGACGAAAATAAAAGATGTTCCAATTTTGCCTGCTGTAGACAAGGCATTTGGATATTAAGAAAATAATTATAAATTCAGAATTAAATTTTTATTAAGATATATATATATATATAGTAAGACATATTTTTGTTAAGTTTTCTTAAGACATATAGTAGAGACTGGTCTCAGAGTCATGTCCTGCCTCTGACACAAAGTCAAAGCTTTGTGACCCTAGACAAGTCACTTGAACACTCAGTACTCCTGAAAGCTCTAAGACTAGTAGAGACAAGACATTTGTTGTTGTTCTTCATTGGTAGACATAGTTTCCTTATTGGGAGCTTCCCTTTACCAGTGAAGTTGTCAATTTAGGAAAAAAAGAATAAAAGTTTTCATTATGATCATTTTCAGGTCCAATGGGGAATTTAACATACATTTTAAAGATAAAATTTAGTACTTAGGAAATGAATAAAATTTCTTCTACAATTTGATTTGGAAATATTCAGTATTCTTTAAAATGAAGCCACTGTTATAAAGGGCAGCATGTTGCAAGCAATCCTTACATAGTTTTGGCATTTTGCCTATTATTCCAATTCTGAAATTTTCTGAGTCCTCAGATTACTAATCATGCCACATCTGATGGTGACTTTGACAGGAAAATACAGTAAATTCAATCTTTAATTTCTCTCTTTTCTACCTTCGCGTACAAAGTTCTACACTAATAATCAACACATTTCCACAAAAAGGGAGAATTACATTTGATTATTATTTTTTGATCCCTAGGATATTTTCCATTTTTAATTTTTCTTCTTTACCAAGAGGTACAAACTTACTAATGTATTTAAAATAAGATAGTTATTTTTATATTAAATACAAATTTTATTTTAAGTGGTACACTTCTGCACTTAAGTATTCCTTAGATGATGAACACTGTCATTTCTCATTCTCATTCTAACCACCCAAATTTTAGGGAGTATGGTCCACCTCACACAAATTAAAAAATGTAACATAAAACTGTTAATCTGGGGATACAGGGATTACCGTATTATTTTGGTACATGACCTTGGTAAATTACGAAAATACACTTGATAAAGGTGGTAATAGGGGCAGCTAGGTGGCACAGAGCACTGGACCTGGAGTCAGGAAGATTCATCTTTGTGAGTACAAATCTGGCCTCAAACACTTACTAACTGTGTGATTCTGTGCAAGTCACTTAATCTTGTTTGCCTCAGTTTCCTCATCTGTAAAATGAGCTGATGAAGAAAAACACAAACCACTCCAATAACATTGCCAAGAATAGCTCAAATGGGGTGACAAAGTCAGACATGACTAAAAATGGCACAACAAATAGGAGAGATTTTCATTTGCTTGAATGGGTATCCCCATCCTTCAACTTTTAAAGCCGTGTTTTATTGCAGGGCATATCCAAATTCATATCCTTCTAAACTGTGTGGAAGTCTTCTGTTTGAGGCTTAAAGACTTTTGACTATCTTTGAAAACTGGTCTCCATTGCTGGTATCAAATATAAAATGTCTTATTTGACAATAAAAGTACATTATAACTTGATCCTTTCCTGCCTTTCCAGTTTTCTTATACTATACTTCCCTGTACATACTCTACGATCCACATACACTGTCCTACTTCCCACTGGTCAAGCATAAGACTCCAAATCCCAACTCTGTGCCTTTGCATTGGTGCCCCTCATGCCTCAGTTACTCTCCTTCCTCTCATCTGTCTCCACTGACCTCCTTCAAGGCAATTCAAATCCTACTTTCTGCAAAGAGTTTTTCCCCAGTCCCTCATACTACATGTTCCTTCTCATTTTAAACTCTATACATCTTATATGTACATAACTATTTACCAATTGTCTCTCTCCTTAGAATATATATATATATATATATGTATATATACTCACACGTATGTCTTCCCTGGCCTCATAGATGGCATTTGATAAAGCTGGATTGGTGTGGAATGAGCTAGGCATGTTGATTTATTAAATGATGTTGGACTAACTAACATTTGAATAGGGGCTCTGTGAGGGCAGGGACTGTACTTTGCCTTTTCAGTTAATGCATTGCCAAAAAATGCTGAAATCTTTCTCACCAAGAAGGTAAACATTGATAAATATATTGAGATTCACCATGCAACACTGGATTCTTGCCAACCCCTCTAGCCATGATATTGATTCACAACTAGATTGCAATGATAGACAAATAGTTTTCCTTGTCTTCACTCTTCCTCTATTCCTAGATCAGATGATCCAGATGAATCTTTCCAAAGCATTCTATCATGCAATTTCCCTGCTAAAGAATTTACAATGTTTCCTGACTAAGGTAAGAACTTATTTCAATAAATACAAACTCTTTCATTATGCCATTCAAATCCTGCTATAATCTAAATTTTCTGTCTGCAGGGTTATTCATACTAATCACAAACACATATGTATCCTCACCATTCCCTAAATACACCATGTTCATGCTCCTCCATGCCTACAGACATAATATCCTGCTTCTTCCTCTCATTTTATATAACATTTCATTCTTCCTCTTCTCTTCTATCTATCCTTCAAAGTTCACTTCCCATCTGACTTCTGTAAAACATTTTCAGACAACTCTGCTCCATACTCAGCTCTCCCTCTTCTTAACTTCATGACCACTATAAAAATCATATATTTTGGAAATCAAGAATCTCTAATTATTTTCAAGTAGGCATACCTTTTCTCTCCAACTACACTGTATCCCTGGACCTTATTTTTTTTGCATTCCCCATAATTTCTAGCATTATGCAGGATATCTAATAAATATCAGAGTTGGATTGAAGAGAATAAAAAAGCCACAAAATTTTTAAACAAAAAATGTTAACACAGCTACATTTTCATTCTACATTAAGTTACTGCAGGCTTGTTTTAGCTTATGAAACAAAGGGGTTTTGCTCCTTACTGTCTAAAGAAGAAAAATGATATTATGCATTATTAAGGATAGATTCTAAGTGAAGTGTAACAAATATGTATATGCCCTAATCATGGTCAGATATATGAAGGTTTATGAAAACACACACACACACACACAACTAACTACATGGATTATACTACTTTTATTTCCCCTGAATTCTCAAGCCAATTTTGAAAATGAGATAAAATTGCTCAGATGATTCTTCTGTAGCTAATTACTTAGACGTCAGATAAAAGCTTCATTGACTGTCTTTCATTTTTAGTAGCCTGAAGCAGAAGAGTGGATAGTAAAAATAGCTCACCTATTTTTGTTGCACTGTAAATATTTTCGATTGGAAACACAACTCCTAATCCATACAGCAGGACTTTTGCCAGGGCTGGAATAAGTTGAGTAGTTGTTACTAAAATATTCACACAGTTTGTCCTGTGAGAACCAGGGGAAAAAAATGTTGAAAATTAACTTCCCCAAATGAAACCCACCTGAAAGCAAACTATGGACAAACCATAGACACATTTTACTGTAAACACTTTTTCAATCATCCTGCCATAAACGCTCTCTGAGTGTGGCCACTTACCTAGAGTGAATCAGTGTCAAGGCTTTCAGTGCAAGTGTTAACCAGGAATCTGTGAGAGCTTCAATTTCTGCCCTTAATTGGAGCCAAGCTTCTCTTTTGGCTGGACCAAGAAGACCTGTTGATTTGACAGGGGTGAGCACACTGATAAACAAGTACCTACTATGTTCTCGGCACTGTGCTGGGTTCTGGGGATACAACAATAATGACAGAAGAGAAAAGCTGTCCCTTCCCTCAAGGAGTGGACCCTAAGTAACTGAAGGCAGTCCATTCCCTCATATGCTACCACTCACCACAGGGACAGCTCAACTTTTATGCAGCATGTTATTTTTTCTAAAACAAAGTTCTTTGTTGATGTTATCTTACTTTATTCTCACATTTTATAGATTAGATGAGGAAACTGAGATTCAAGGAAATTTAGTGACTGGCCTAGGTCATGTTGCTCACAAGTCTTGGATCCTGGACCCAGAACCAAGTTTCCTGACTCCAAGTTCAATGTTCTTTCTGGCACTGATAAAAGTGAAATATAATTGATAAGATTTTAGGGAGATATAATAGTAACTGGTGAGAGGAACCAAATAAAAGGTGCTGATATAAGCAAATGATATTTAAGAAGTAAAATTATTTTGATGTACTGAGATTATAACTAACTAATATGTTTGATGGCAGCAAGGGGTAGAATGGATAGAGTGCCAGACCTGGAGTCAGGAAGACTCGTCTTCCTGTGTTCAAATCTGGCCTCAGACACTTATTAGCTGTGTGACCCTGGACAAATCCCTTAACCCTGTTTGCCTCAGTTTCTTCATCTATAAAATGAACTGGAGAAGGAAATGATAAACCACTCCAGTATCCTTGCCAAGAAAACCTCAAATGGGGCCACAAAGAGTCAGATATGGTTGAAAAGACTGAAGGGCAACAAACAAATCAGTTTGAACAAAAGCATTTTTAATTTAATTTAAATATCGAGAGGATATTTACTGTTGTTACTTGCCTCCAACATTATTTTTGTAGGTGTTATAGATTTCTTTTACTCGTCTATAGCGGAAGGCCAACTTTCTCATCCAGTCTACTCCGCCTCGAACACCAGTTGCTAAACATAGGTTAGCGCTGGTGGCTGCAGCAGGAAAGCCATCAGTCCCAAAGTTATATGTGCTATTTCGATGCAAGAAAAGTCTAATGTTAACCAAGCAGAGCCTTGACATCCAATAATAAGCAATCAAATTGCTAAATGAAGACTATTACTTAGATCTAAAGTGACCTACCTTAGGTCTTGACCGTTGTCGTCGGAAGAGACATCATCTATGTGAACTTGATCACATTCCTAAAGTGAAATAATAATTAAAAAGTAACATAATAAAATAAACTACAATTTGGACTTTAAAAAAACCAAAACAAAATTTTATTAAAACATAAAATGCATGTTTTTTTTTTTTTTTAAAGAACCATCAATTCTCATTGGGGCATTTTCTACTGTGTCAATCAGTAGGTGGCAGTCTTGTTAAATCACCAATTTTACCTACTTGCAAGTACTTTAGTGTAAGAAATAAGCACTGTCATTAACAACTACTGTTATACGGTTTTCAGAAAACACATTTTTGTGTTTAGAAAGGCAAGTGGTTAAAAACAATTAGCATATGTGTTCCATAAACCTCAGGTACCTTAAGACATCATGCAGCTCAAAGCGGATTCAGTCAATGCCTGAGCATAACTGAAACCAGACATTTTGGTAAATGTGACATGCTAGAAAAATTAAACCTGATGCTAACCGCCAATGAAATTATGACCTCTGATTGCTGTTGAACCACACACCAACACAGCCCGAGGCCAATGTTTCTGAGGAGTGCAGACAAAAAATCTGTTACTGGTTTGCCATT
>NW_027186304.1:82680120-82716183 GCF_028583685.1 Petaurus breviceps papuanus
TCAACATTTGGCTCACTTCGGTCTTTCAAGACTTTGTGCCACATTTCATAATTTGTCTCCAAATATCTTATGCATTACAGGCTTTCATAACATGCGGTTCCATTCAATCCTTCATATTTGATGGGCAAAGATTAAAAAAAAATACCAAACAACCATTTAAATCTACAATCCTATGATCTACTAAACTTGATGTTTAAACAGATTCCAGGGACTAAAACTCTTGACAGGTCTCATGTATAGTTAATTCTATAAAATCCATTTTTTTTCCTCCTGATAAAACAAAGATGACACATTTTAAGTACTAAAACACGGGAACTATGTATTTTTATGTTATTGGTTCCTTCTGAACAAATTTTTTTCACTCTGTGGATTTGTAAGGAAGGGAGGGGGAGATAGAAGTGGAAAGAAACTCAAACCAGCTGTTCCTTAACAGAATTAAAATCATGACCCTTGACCTCTGCTCTAAAACATCTATTTTCCAGCCAACCCTCTCTCAGCAAGCAGTGAGATCCAAGGAGGAAAAGACTTTGACCTTGTAACCTTCTCCTCCTCTCCTGAGGTCAACCACTTCAGATAAGAAAAAAGGAAAAGAGAGTTTATGTGGTTTCACCATATACTGGACTATGAATTTAACTTTTTAAAAACATAGATCATTGTTTTAAGATCTATTTGGGAAACTTTATAAAGTTATTTAAAAGTCTTTTTTTCAGGGAAGTAATGATAGTTGTTTATCTTTTTAGACATTCAGTCTTTTTGAGTAAGGTCAGAGTAGTAAATTTTGCCATTTACCCAACCTTAACCTTAGTCTTTTATATTGTTAGCAAATTATTGTTACATAAAAAAAGATAGAAATGTGAATGACATAGATATTCTCTTTTTTCAAGGGGAAAAGGATAGAAAGGGGAATGAGGCTGAGGAACCAGGACAGGAAGATACTTTAAGAAAAAAAAATTCACTATTACCTCCCAATCTTAATATTTAAAAACCATTAAGTAAAACCTACTTGGTTCATAGCAGGCCTGGGAGTAAGAGGGAGCTCTCAACATAGCCTGTTTGGGGGGTAGGAGATGGAGTGGTGCATGCTTTTCTTAAATTAACTGTAAATCTTTAGGGCTGACAGAAGTCAATTATCTTGTAACTGACTGTTAATGAGCCCATTGTTGCTATCATTCTTAAACATCCAGTGTTTGTTTTCTCCAGGGTTTTTTTTTTTTTTTTTTGGAGAGCTTTTTTGTTCTCAAGCAGAGGGAGCTATTAGAAATAGAATTCAGGGGCCAACTCTAATTAAGTGTCAGCAAGTGATGAGTATTAACATCCAGTTACTAAACTCCATTCATTTTGATTTGATTAAAATGACATTTGAGTGGAGGGGCAAGGAAAGTCCTATTCTTTATCATAACTTTGTGTATTTTATTTTAAAAAGAATCTTGACAAAAATACAAACCCAAAATTCCATGACAAATTAACTTTAGAAAAAAAAAGCACATTAAAGGTTGCTTTCTAAAACATGCATTTTCATGTAAAGAAAGAAACTATAGGTAAACTCTTCTTTCATTTCAGTAATGGCATTTGAAAAATTCAAATTTATGTGCCTTTGGTATGTAAACTACAGAAAAACTAATTTGTTTTTCTAGAGCTGTATGTGCCAAACTACATACCTTGGTAATACACTATTCAATCTCAAAACAAGAGGACACAAGGACTCATCTAAGCTGTGTTTTAATGATGAACTGGTGCATTATCGTCATTTTGACATTCTACTGGAAACTGATTCCCCAAGAGAACAGATTAATGTTAGGGAATGCTGAAAGAGAACAGTTTGGTTTTGCAAAGGTTTGCACATTCAGCAATTTCTTTCTGAAATTTATTTTTTATCTGAAATTCAACACTAAGCCCTTATGTTACAATTGCTGTCTTCCAGAGTGTTTCTAGGGTGCAATTTAACTAGCTTCTTTTTCTTTTTCTGGAGAGTGAACTGATTGTTTTAGTTTCTCAAAGCTGTTCTTTTAAAACCAGAAAATTAGATAGCTGGGGGGTAGGTAGGCTTAAGACATTCCAAAGTTTTAAGCCATGTTAAATATCAATATAATTTCTTATAAATAAAAGAAATTATATATATATATATATATTTACAGAAAATATGGTGGCTATATAAACAGGTAACAAATTCTGTATGGGCTTTTTATAATTACATAATTAAAGCAAAGATGATGATAGGGAGTAGAAAGAAAAGGGAGGAAAAAACAGTAACAAAAAAGGCATGATGGAGACAACAGCTTGTCTTTATAAAGAAAGGAGGAGAGAATTTAATTTAACGTTTATTAAGCACTTACTGTATATGTGACAATATACTAGACAGATAGAGGTACAAAGACAAATAAGAAAGGGGGCCCTGCCTGTAAGGAGCTAATCATCTCAAAGGGGAGATAAGAGTACACCAATTTAGGAGTATCCTCATTCCCTAGTCTAACCCTAGGGACTACTGCCTCCCCAGGCTCTCAGCCCTTTGCCCTGATCATGGCTTCAAAGCCACTGAGAGGTGAGCTTCACTTTCTACTGACAGTCTAGCTTCTGGAAGCACAGTGAAAGACACATTTATTTTGTGGTGGGAGGGAGAAGTGGTAAAGTGAAATTTGGGATAAAGAACCACAACAATGAAATAAATGATGGTTCCAAAGGAAACAAAAAAAAAAATTTGGAGTATTATAGTCAAGTTTCTTAATTCTTACTCACTGTGCTCTCTGTCCACCTTCCCTTCCCTCATCCCTGAGCTGCTAGTCTAGCTCTGTAGCAGGGGCATCAAACCTAGGCCAGTCTCCTGAGTGTGGGCAGGACCAGATCAAAATGTAATTGGGAAATATTTAATACAATAACTAAACATATAATAGAACATAAATCATATTAATATAATAATGTTAATGGTTTACTAAGTTATTGAGCAGCCTAGGAGGATCCTAAAGCATGGTTTGGCAGCCCTAGTTTTTATTTGCATTTGGTGTCAAACACCACGTGCAACTAAACCACACAAATGGCTTCACCTGGCCAGGTAGGTTTGCTTTGGATTATCAGTAGAATATTAATAAATATATTACTTGAGACAAGCATGCTATGTAAACATATATTTATAATAGATTTCTAATGAGAGCAAAGATTCATTGCCCTACATGTATAGTTAAAAAACTATCAGACTTCCATGGAAGAGTGAAACTTTAATTTGAAAAACAGAAGAAAGAAGGAGAGTTATGACCTATTGCTAAAACAGCATAAAAGGACCACACAATTTGGAAACAAATTTCAGGAGAACTCATGACCACCAGGGTATATTCGGGATAGTTCAAATAGCAGATCTAAAGCTCATATATATCAGAGGCTTTGGTGGAAACTATCATTTTTTTTGAGATGCCTTATTTTTCAAGGTCTAAACTGTTTAATTGGCTTAAAATATTTCATACCTAAAGATTATAGTATTCTGTAGTTGGGGCTTAAGCTAACCCATTAATAAAGTCTAAGAGGAGGGAGTCCTGGGGGGAGGGGATGAGTGCTAGGTAAAATGGATGCCAAAGAGCAAAATATTTGCTATAGACTGGTTGATGCACCAGGCCAGCAAACTGGGATCTGGGCCTACATTCAGGATGGACCAAGTCTTTTTTACTTCTTTAGTCTAGAATAAATTCCATGCTGACCTGTGCTGGCCCTAATCCAAGAGGACCAAATTGACCCCAGAAATTTTTTGGGGGGAGGAGCAATTCTCCAAATCCTACATCATTTCGAGAGCAAAATTGCTCCAATAAACTGGGACCTTATGGATATAAATTACCAAATGGACTGAGACCTGTGAGGGAGCCTGCTAAATGTTTGAGCCTGGGGGATATTCCGAGTCACCATGAGCCTCCAGAGACTATAGAATAACTCAAGGTTTAGGAGACCCAGAGTGGGGTCCCTAAAGACTCCATATCCTAATAGGCAACTGTTTTGATGTTCCACAGAGCTGCAAAGAGCCCATGACTTCTCCTTGTGGTTTTCAGGATTTAGAGGAAACTAATGGCAGGGGTATAATAAACTCTCACTCCGCCTGCAGTGGGAGAACTAAGAAGAAGTTTTTTGGTCCAGGCATGACAGTGTCAATTCTCTATTTCAGAGGACTCTTGAAAAGGGGGTGAACCTTATTGAGCAAGGCTTCTTTCTTCATAGGAGATATCCAGAAGATATAGGGATAGAGAGGATCTCTGTTCTGAGCTATGATGAGGCAGGACCCTGAAAAGGTGAGAGGGAAATAACTTTCAGCATCTTGAGGCTACTGCTCCTTTAATTCCCCCAAAAACAGAAGAGAAAATAGATATGGGAACCAAAGAATATCAAGAGATGGGGGAAAAGTTCAGATGACCTTGCTAAGGTATGTCTAAATTTCCATTTTTACTAATGGCTTTGTAAGGTGTAATTTTTAAAAATACCTGCAATAGCTATTTTATTTAACCTGATTCTCATATACAGTCGCACACATTCCAAATAGCAGCTTTGTGACAAAGCACAATTATGACTACCATTTTTGACAACTGTTTTGATCAGTCAAAAACTATTTAAGTGCATACTATATTCTAGGGATGCTGTGTTCTAGGAAGACAAAGACAAGAAATAAGTCCGCCCTTCAGGAGTTTATGTTTTACTGTTGAGGAGGGGGTTCCAACTTGTATCCAGATAAATAAAGGTAAAATATATAAAATTAAATACAAAGTGACTTTCCCATGAGTCACTAATTAGGAAAGAATGTTGCACCTGATTTGGGCATTGAAGGGAATCTGGGGTCCCACCAAGTGAAGGAAATGGTGAAGGACATTTGTGACTGTGGAAAGTCACAAATGCTTCAAGGAAACAGGAAGCAGTTTAGGTAAATAGCTCTGTGTGGATGTGGCTGAAGTTAACCATTTTTCATGAACACTTTTACCAAATATTCTAGTTGACATATTGAACTCCACCTCTAGCTTCAGAGGTCATTACCTAAAGGGATTTGACAGTCATTTAGGGACATCATGGGGAATCAGAAAGGCCTCCTGATGCCTACATTTCTCACCTATCTGCTACATTGCCTGTAACACCCTCAAGATTCAACCTTTTGCACAGCTAGCATTCTCTTTTCAATGCAAATGTTCCTCACATAGATGATTACAGTAATACATAAAGCAAATAATCTATCACAGCATAAATGGACATCTCTGATTATTTTCCACCCTAGCTAGGCGATAGCAGAACTTCAACGGATCTCTGGTCTCATCAATGTGCTTATTCTTCCAATAATATAGATTGAAATACATCGACATCCATCCAGCTCAGATGGTAGGGAAGAAAATCCCTAATCTCAGAGTTTCAGAAAAGCACAACCACCTCCTCATAGCAAAGTACTAAGAGAAAAAAGACAGATTGATATATAAATTTATGAAGGATTACATTTTTCTTAATCTCACCATCTGGGTGTCTTTCTCCTTTAAACTGTGTTTAAACTTTAAACTCTGGCCTTCCAGGGCTGGGCCACAGACACTTTTGGGAACCTCTTTTTTTATGGCTTGTATATAGTTATTTGTATGGTTTCTTCTCCTACTAGATTACAAGTCCTCTGTGAACAGTTATCTTTCTTTTTGATCTTTGTATTACCCACAATGAACAAATACAATTTCTTGCTTATAATAGGTGCTTGGCAAACTTTTTTTTTTAAATGAATGAGAGTTTTGATGGCAGAGGAAATAGGGTAGGATAATTTTGGAATATAGAGTACTACTGAAGGAGATAAATCCAAAGTGGAAGGCAGAATGAGACTTCTTTTGGGGACTAGAGGAGGGGTCTATTTTAGAGAGAAAACAGGAAACTGAAAAGAAAATGCTGAAATTGATTTTAACTTTTTAGAGTTGGTCTAAGGAGGGTCCTGGATTTAGCCCTGTCATAGTTGAAAGATTTCTGAGTCATGGAACCAGAACATTCAAATACTTAAAAAACAAACAAGCAAACCTACCAATCAACCAGATTTATTCACTGAATTTAACAAAGTATTTTAAAAATTTATACTGAGTATGTCTGGTACTATGTATACAAGGCACTGGGGAGAGAGGAGATTAAAAAAAATAAGTCTAGCACATGTCCCTGTCCTCAAGCTCATTTCAGTCTATGTGGGGAGACAGAAAATAGTCTTATGAAACAGCAAAATAATGACACAAATTAAGATATAATCCAGTGCCAAAATGAATGGTGCAAACATATGCTAGATGGGTAATGGCCTGAGAGTCACCCCATTACTTGCATCAAACCAATATATGCCAACTAGGTTCACTGAACTTCCATGACATAGAATCATCACTAGCAGTGTGTAGAGATAGCAGCTGAGGAGACACACTCTGCTATCATTGCTTAGGATGTGGTCTTAACCCTAAATTATCAGCAAATCACTAGAAAGTTACAGAAAACTGCAGCTGGTATGACCATATCTGACATGAGACCTTGCAAAATCTTCACTATCCCATTTTAATCATAGAGTTGATACCACAAAGTGGTTGAGTCCTAGATTGGAGTGTATAACAGAACAGCAGAGTTGGATTTGAATGATGATTAGAGATAAAGGATTAAATGGACTATTACCACAGGCAAGGAAGTATGATGCAGGAGATAAAGCATCGGGTGTGGATTCTGAAGGCTCTCCCCTCTGCTCATTAGTCCCATAATCCAAAAGATTCCCATTTCCCCCACCCCTAGATACTAGTGCTGTGTCACTGAAATTATCTTTTATTTAATTTGCATATTAACCAATTACTCAACAAGCATTTATTAAATACCTCCTATGTGCCATAAACTGTGCTCAGGATCCAAATACAATGTATAAAACAATCCTAATTTATATGTGTGCATGAAGTATTACATTTTTTATATCTCTAGCTCTGGGTCTCCTTTAAACTAACACACTTTTGGGAAAGAAAGTAAAGTTCATTAAGAGCAGGGGATATTTAGTTTTTGCGTTCCTGGTACCTAGCAATGCCTGACACCATAGGTATCTAATAAATGCTTGCTGATTGTGTATATTTGTAGAAATCATTTAACCTCTCAAAGGTTCTGTTTTTTTTTTTCATCTATAAAATAAGATTACCACCCATATTCCTACTTTATACAATTATCATAAGGAAAAATATTGAAAAAGTTTCATAAATCAAAAAATGCCATTGTTAGTGTCAGGATTCTGTACTCTGTTCTCATGTGACATTCTACTTACCAAATTTTCATATAACTTTCAGATGATACAACAAATGAAAAGTCTGATATTTATATTCTCCTGACTTTCCTCTATAATATACAGCCTGTGATTCATAGAAGAGTAAAATAAACAAAACTGATAAGCTTCATTAACTTTTGGCCCTGGCCTCATAAGAATTTAAGCAAGGTCAGTGCTGGATTGTAAAATGTTCACATGAATTCTTGGGGAAAAAGGAACACACATTAATAATAACTCATATTTACATAACACTACATTTTATAAGGCACTTTGTATATATAAATACACATGTGTATCATGTGTATGTGAACACATGAAGTGCTTTATAAACTTTAAGTGACTTTATAAATATTAGTTGGTTATATTTATGTGTATGTGTATACACACACATGATCTCATTTGAATCTGGTAACTATTATGGGAAATATCACTACAGGTATTACTGTCCCCATTTTACTGATGAGGAGACTGAGACTCAGCAAAGTTAGGCATTTGGCGCCCATCCATGCCCATGTAGCTAATGAATTTTAGAGGCAGTCCTTCCAATCCCAAGGCTAGCACTTTATCCTGTCACACTGATTCTCAAGCAGTTAAAATACTAACTTTTGGTGATGGTGGCACAAGACAGTCACATGGGGTTTATAGCTCATTCAGCCTCTGTCTCTACAATACTTCCTCATCTTCTCTGTCTCTGTCTCTCTCTGTCTCTCTCTCCTTCTTATTTTTGGCTCTATGCCTCAATCTAACTTTTTCTGCTTCATCATCATCTCTGGCCTTCCAGGGCCGGGCCACAGACATGTTATTTTGGACCAAGCCCCAGGAATAACTAAGATTTTACACAGTCTCACATGCAAAATATTAAGTTATGGCAGAATTTTTCTGCAAATATTTACATTGCTTTGATAGCATAGTGGTCATATTTTTCCCTTAAACCTTTCACTTGTGCCATAATTATGTAAAAATATACTATCCTATTCAATTTAGTTAGGAACATTAATAGAAAAAGAAATTAAAACTGTCCCAGTGAGTCTTGTTATCTGTACCAGTAGAACTTGCCAATCACAGTGATGTAATGGTAACACATTGATTCTCTGTATTTCTGAGCTACAAAACTTGAACAATAAGCTCAAACAAATCTGTACTCTTTGAAAAGCAAGCAGACACACTGTTAGTATATAGGTTCGAAAAGGGGGAAAAATGAATAATGTTGCAAACGTCCTCAAAGAAGACAACAGTTATGAAGCCTTAATTTGTTAATTATCCTTTTATGTTTGCTTTGGTTTTACCTTTAGCATAAGGAAAACTAACACCACTGAATAACTAACACACTGCTGACCAGAAAGGCATCTTGGTGTGGTAGACAGAACACTGGCCTTGGAGTCAGAAAGACTGAAGTCACAAACTCTCTGGCCTTCAGTTTCCTCATCTGTCATATGAGGAAATTGAATTCTATGATCTTTAAAGCCCCTTCTTGAACCAAATCTATCATCCTGTAAACTGTTTTAATGCCTTGTTTTGCAAAGTAACAAAAAAGAAAAAAGGGGTTTTTCAAGCCCACAACTTGAAAACCATCTTTTTTACTATCAGTCTTTATACCAGTATATCTTTAGACTAGCTGGAAGTTAGCCAACAAAAGGAAATAATCAGAGGATTCTGTTCTCCTATCATAAAGCACTTACATTTACTGCTCTATCCTTTCTAACAAATGAGAGAAATCTTTTTGTATACCTCTGTATACAAAGCTTAAAAAAAAAAAAGAAAGGGACTCAAGACACTTGACACTTACTAGCTGTGTGACCCCGGACAAGTCACTTAACCCTGACTGCCTCATCCCCTCCCCCAAACAGAGCCAATTTATTCTACATATGAAAAATGTTCAGTCTTGTGGCATGCTTAACATCAGGGCCCCTTGGCAGTCAGTATTTTGTGGCATATTCACAAAAAATGTCTGTGTAATGTGTACATATTGCTTCTGACAAGTGAACAGCAATGCTCTAAAATCACATCACCCCATAAAGCAAGTCACTTTATCCTGTCCTATTCTAGGTAAATTCAGTAATACCAAAGACTTTCTATGGTGATTAGTGTTTGAGTGACAGAGATTTTTTAACAGAGTTGGACCCACAGTGGCTTTGGGGGCAACTTCTGGTTTTTCAAATATTTTTATAACTTCTTTTTAAAAATAAAGCAAAGTGGAGAGTTCCTGTGCTTCTTTATGATTCAGAGGTTGGGGGTAGAAAGAAAAGGAAGTGGGAGAAGAAGAAAGCAAGACAAAAGATGTGCAGAATCTTGCTTTTAATTGGACCTGACAACTAAATCTTACATGTAAATGTGAACCACTGGAGTTTAGAAATTTTTGATTATTAGTTGATTTACTAAGACCAGATTTTTACTTTTATATTCCTCTCTGAAAAGAAAAATTGACAATTCAATCACTCTTGTAATCATTTGCAATTACTGTTGTGGAATAACATAATTCCACTTCAGTTTCTAAAGGTATGACAAAGTTTCAAATAAAGGTAGTAAAAAGCTTTTAAATGTTGCTGAGACCTGTTTCACCCATTATCAAGAAATTCCTTCCAATCTACAACAGGAATCCATGTGAAAAAGCAGCTTCTATGGTTCGCAGCTTCTCAATACTGGCACTCAATTGGCAGAACCTGTCATCCCTGTCTCATTTGCACTTTGTGACCTGCACATTTTCTCTGCTTTCCCACCACAATTACTTCATGCTGAAGGTAAAAAAAAAAAGGTGCAGATTACCTGTGGGTCAGGCACAGGATATGAGGAACAAAGAGAGTTCTTGAAATTTACTTCATTCCATTTGGCAATTTGTGGATGAGCAAGTCAAGGAATTATATCAGACTTGCATGAGTTTTTTCTTTATATACATTTTAACTAAAGTTCTGTTTTATAAGCAGGTAAGCAACAAATGACTGATAACATATATATGTTAAAAATTACTTGAATCAGAATGAAAGAAAAGTAGATTTTAAATGGAAAATGCAAGAAGAAAGTTCACCTTACCAGTATTTTTAGAGGCTGACAATAAAAAGGGTACTTAAATGAATTTATTTTAGAATTTTTTATGGGATGATCAAAAAAAAGTAATTAAAAAAATAAAACTGTTTAGACTAGCTTGGGACCTCTAGCCTGCCCAAGATTGATTACATTATGGTAGATCAACAGAGCTAAGCTATTAACTATTCAAGCCTATTACTCTGTTTATATTGATAGTCATAAGATGGAGTGGCATAAAATGCTTAGAGAACCACATTTATATTATATTTCATCTTTTACTGAGAGCTTCTGTAAAGGATTTGTTAAGGGTAACAAACAGAAGTGTTTAAGTTATAGGAGAGTACTGTATCAAATTATAGATAATGTTTTGAGTGTATTCCAAATCCTAGGATCCCCAAACTTCTAGAATATGAAATATGATGAGTTAAAGGAGGCATGTCCAAGATGCCATTTTAAAATGTAATTGCTATACTATTCATATGGGGGATTTTCCTCTAAAAAATTAACTGGGTTTATTTAAGAGTAGGAAAAAAATCATTCCCCTATTAGATTTCGCTTGTAATTGATTGGTTCCCTTTCTAATGGCTTCACCTAAAGATAATCAATGCTTGAAAAGTGTGATGTTAATGCAAAGTGTCAGTTTCACAATATTTTAAGAGCTTAATCTCTCATACTACAAATGCTGTCTTTATCTTATGACCATGCTATATGTATATAAATACTGTGTGGGGGATGGGGGGATGAGGAAGGTAATTAATTAAAAGCAGAGAAAATTTCTATAAATGAAGCAATGAATAATAAAGAATATAAAGAAATGAAGACAAATTTGGAGTTAGTCAACAACAGGTCAAAAATTAAGACATAACTTCACTGAAAATTCAAGTACATATTAATTAAGGTGCTACTGAAATTAGTGCTTTCTTAATCATTCACTTTTTTTACTTATTCAATTTTCTTAAGTTTTTAGTATGAACATTTGATGTTCATAATAAATAAAATAAATTTAAAAATAAAATAAAAAGAATAATGTGCATAATAAATGTTTACCCTTTTTTTTTGCTATAGAGGAGAGCTTCTTAAATTTTTGTACGTCCTGGACTCCTTTTGCTAGCCTGGTAGAGCCCATCAACCCTTTCTCAAAATCATGTTTTTAAATGCATAAAATAAAATGCACAAGTTTACAAAGGAACATTATATTTAAATACAGTTATCAAAATATTTTTTAAAAAAATTCATGAACCCAAAGTTAAGCATCCCTAGAGAAAAGAAAATGCTTTTTTTTTGCTCTATTTTAGTGTGCACAATAACATTAGGGAATTTAGTATAGTGTAGGATTTTCGAGCCCACGACTCTTTAACCAATCAGATTCAATCCATAGGAGTCTGACATCAGGTGAATATAGTAGCTTCTTTGGCAATTAGTCTAGGAGAATGATAATTTTTGCATATATTTGCATGGATCCAAATGAAAAGAAATAGAAGAAATAATTCATTCATATTCAACAGCCTTCTTATCTAACAGTATTTAGTATATATTAGAAGGAAACAGGAAAAAAAGTAAGAGTACAAAGGTTTCATTGGTATAAAAAGAATTATTATCCAATGAATTAAAAAAAGTGAAAGAAAAGAAAGTTACTCATTTTCATGGCTAATACAAATGTCTTTTGAATGCTGAGGTAGAACTGCTCTTAGAAACACTTCTTTGATTTACGGCTACTCTGATTTCTCAATTTTCAATGGGTTTGCTCATCATTTTGCAAACGTAATTTGTCACTGGCACCAGTCAACGCTCTTTGTAAATTCTGTGACTTTTCTTTTAGATCTATTATTCCTGCTGAGAGAATCTACTAAAGAAGAATTTTTCATACTGACACCCACTGTAGTCTTGCTGTGAATAACCACATTCCCATAAAAGTCATTCCCTTTATTGCAAACTTGCTGCCAGAAGCAAGGGGAAGACATCCAACCCAGGAAACCTTTTATCCCTTTCTGCAATCATTTCTTTTTAACCCTTTATTCCATTCCAAAATTGAAAAAGGGTGGTGGGGAGAGGGAAGGCACAAGGCCTCCAAGGTGAACTTCAGCTACTCAGACAATGTGTATAAGGTCGACTCTGCTGCTCTAACAATAAAGCATGTGTATATGTATATGTGTTGGTATGTGTGTGTATAGAAATAGATTGTACATGCTGTTTTCCTTCCAAAAATTATTTTTGGATTTGGATATGTTAATCTTATTAATATATCTTTAAGTTTGCTAGGAAAAATTATCAAGTACTTTTATGCATGAAGCAATTAAAACACCAAGATGCTAAAAGAATCCTACCTTACCCCCATCTTGATAATGGAGATGCATTAATCTTTCTTAGAGAAGAGATCATCTTTCTTCACTGTTCAATAAGGCTATCGGCTTGGCATTCAATGCTCTCCATAATACAGTACTAACATAACTTCAAAGTTCATCTTACAGTGTTTCACTTTTTATACTCTATGACTGAGCTCAATTATTCTACTCAGTTTGAGGAAAAAAACTTATGTTTCCCCCACCTCTGAATCTTTGCTCACGTATTTTTTTTCACTAAGCACAGAACTCCCTTTTATCTTTTTCTATGAAATCTTGCCCATATAAGACCCAACTCAAATGCTGCCTTACTTAGGAAGTCTTTCCTGATACTCCTTGTGATATATTGTTTTACTTTCCTTGTAAATCTTATAGCATTTTGTTCATACTTGCATTAGCAATTATGTTCTCCTTTGTATAATAATCCATGTTTATATGTCTACTCTCCCCTAGTAGCATGGAAACTCCTTGAGGTCAGGAACTTTACACACACACACACACACACACACACACACACACACACACACACACACACACACACACACACATTTCTTCCGGTACCTAGCAGAATGCTAAACTCTATAGTATAGACAATAAGTACACAAGTTCTGAGGTCATTGCAGTGCATAACAGTTGGGGTAAGCTTTAGGGAGGAGTCAGGAATTGAGCTGTGGACAGAGCACGGAATATACATTTTAAGGAGGAGAAGACAAGGCTAGCTAAGGCACAAAGAAAGAGATTAATATGTTTTATGTCAAGGGTGAGAGGAAAGGAAATTGGACTGACTGGTTAGTTGTGGGAATTAGTAGAATATATAATTGGGTAATTAAAGTGGACACTGACTATAAAAAGCCTTGCATGCTAGAGACTGGGGAGTGGATTAAATCTAATGTAAAAACATATAAATCTTTTGAGTAAGAGAGTGGAATGATTAAAAATTATTTTAAGAATATTAATTGTAGAATGGTGTGATAAATCTCAGGGAAGTTGTCTGATCATCTGATGTAATCAATTAATAAGAGACAAGAAAAGGGCAGCTTAAGTGGAACTAAAAGACACTAAAATAATAAGAGGAAGGTTTCTCTAAAGAAGAACAGATCTTCTATGGAGGATTTAGGGGAAAATATGAGTTGGAATATCATAGGAGAAGAGAGGTTGCAATTAGCAAGGCTGACAAGAAATGTTCATATCAATCAGTTGTACCACAATGGTACCAAAATTCAGAATGTGATAGAGTGGGAGAGACCATAGGCAGAAATTTCATTCAATTCTTTTTTTTTTTTTAAGCAATCGGGGTTAAGTAACTTGCTCAAGGTTACAGTTATTTCTGGGTGTGGTGCTGAGTGTCTGAGCCCGGGATTTGATCTCCAGGTCATCCCAACACTGGAGCCGATGCTCTTACTCACTGAGCCACCTGGCTGCCCCTAATTTCATTCAATTCTACAAGCATTTATTAAGCACACGTTAGGTGCTGAGAGGCAATGTATATTATAATAATAAAGTTGGCAGAGTTCCTTGACCCTGAGGAACTTAAAATAGGTGGGAAAAGACTGCAACAAAAATGAGTGCAATACAAAGAAGAGTGTGATAAGAACAAAGTTCTCTCTAAGAAATGGAGAAAGAGACCAGTTTTTACTGGGGACATCTGGGAAGGCTTCATGGAGGAGGTGGCATCTGAGATGAAAGAGGGTTTAAGAGAAAAGGGTGATTTCAACAAGTGAAAGTAAGGAGGAAGTGTGATCTAGGCAGGAGATAACATGGAAAAATGGGGAACAACCTAGTTTTGCAGGGGTGTAGCATGTGAAGGGAAATAGTGTGAACTAATGCTGAAAAGGGAGCTTGGAACCAGGTTCTGGAGGGTCTTAATTGACAAGCTAAGGACTTTGTAGTTAGGTAACAGAGTGGATAGAGTCCTGGGTTTGGAAACTGGAAGACCTGCATCTGAATCCTGCCTCAATTACTTACTATTGGTATGACCTTGGGCAAGTCCTTTCTCTGCCTTAATTTCCTCATGTGTAACAAGAACATCTACTTTACTGGGTTGCTGGGAAGATCAAATAAGATAGTATCTGTGAAGCTTTAGCAAATCTTAAAACAGTACATAAATGTTAGATATTCTCATCATCATCACCGTCCTTCTTCTCTTCTATTGGCAAAGAGAGCCACAAATATTCTGGGAAGTCAGGGGAGAAATAGATTGTAGAGGAGAGAGAATGAGGCTTATTCTAATAATCCAAGAGAAACGTGGTGAAGTTCTGAACTTCTGTGATGAAGGGTACTGTCTCTGTGAAGGGAGTAAAGGGACAGATGTGAATGAGAACTGTACATGTAATGAACTATTACTATGGTTATAACTTTATATATTTTTAAGTGGCAAGAACTGCTCTACTCATTGATGCTAAGTGTTGCTTACTTTAAAATCTAGATAAATTTATTTTTGTAAAATAAAGGAGGTAATATGACACATTTTATTTCCTTATAAGGAAAATATTTTTAGCTTTTCACACCTTTGATAATCTCAGTGCTTATAGGCCAATCACCTTCTGTTTTTAAACTCTGGATTTTCCTGAATCCCCTCACCTAAAATGACTAAGTCTTTTCCCAGTAATTCCCTATCTCATCAAAACTGGATTAAGATAAACTGAAAAACATCCAATCTCAAATAAACAGTTTGAGAACTTTACCTGAGGCCAGATCTTGGGTCTGAGAACCTTCCATAGGTACTACAGTGGAGCATGGGGAGAATTTCAACCATTTTTTTTTTGTTTTTGAGGATGAGGAAATATACTTTAAAGTTAAACAATATAAAAAGGACCTTCTCCCCCACCCCAAGAAGTCATGCAAGATCACACTAGCAAGAGGAATCATAGCCTTTTTCCCCCTCCCATCTTTAAAAAAAAATGTTTGCATATTGAACTGGGCTGAGCTCAGATAGAGACTTTATTGTAATAGTGCTGAAATAGGAGAAGCCTCTTGAGACTGCAACTGAAACACACTTTGGGAAGTTGGAGCTACAGTACTTCTGCCCCATTCAAAGTTTTTTTTTTTTAAAGGAGGACACCTTGTATTTTTTTTTCCTACTAAACAAACTTCCTTGCAAGGTAGAGAAAAGTAGCTTTTTTTTTTTTTAAATTACTCTTCCTCAAATTAAAATAATGATGCACACCTGTCAAAATCAAGGATTCTGGTCTAAATCAAAAGCCTGTCATAGATGACACTAAAAGGCCATCAATTCAGAGAGCTGAAATTTAACTTTCTTTTTTAGTATGTGTGTCTAAGATTGACAGCACATTTCCATAACTGCTTGTTCCTGTTCTATGAATCAGGTATATATTCACGTTAGGAGAATTCTCTTCCCTACGTGGTATGCTTTAATTTAAACAAGGGAGAAGTAGCATAAAATGTTTGTTTCATACCAAAAGAATATAGCAATGTTAAGGAAGCCAATTCATAGGTGACTTAATATCAGTCCTTTCTAGAATAATACACAGTTATCTCTTCCACATTGCAACTTTCCCCATCATGGTTTGATATATCATGAGTTAGCATAAGAAATTAAATGGGAATTTTGTGGAAGTTGCAATGACAAAGAAAAAGTTTAGAAACTGAGAAATGCATAAAATATATATGTGGTATTATATAATATCAACCCAAATTTTACAAGGTACTGTAAACACCCCATAAAATAAAAAGAAAAAATTCAGACTTCTCTGGTATGAAGGGAGGGTCAAAAAATTTTATGTTAATTTTCCAGATCATGCCCTCTAAATCCTGCAATGTGTAAGGGATAACTATATGAATTATATAAATATATAAAATCAGAATTTATATTGTATCTGAGATAAGAAAGTAGTTTTATGCAACTATAATGTAAAATGAATATTTAGATGAGAAATAATAGTCCTCAACAGAGATGCTGCTTAGAGAAGGCTACATTACAAACCATTTACTTGGTTATTTAAAATCATGATTATAAGATCTTAGATCTAGAACTGAAAAGATCTTAGAAGTCATAGTAGCAGAACCTGAGAGCCTAACTAGTCCACCCTCTTCATTTTACAGATGAGGAAACTAAGGGACAGGAAGGCTAAATGATATGTCCAATGTTACATAGTTTAAAGTGGCAGAGCTGGGATATGGGCTTTACATCAAATTAAAATCCTCTGTGGAATTAATTTGTTTTTCACATCCCATGCTGCCTCCCTTAGATCATCTAATCTAACCTTTTTTATTTTATAACCAAAGAAACGGAGACTTAGAGAGTTGAGTGACTTGACCAAGGGCACATAGGTTGTTTCCTCATTTATAAATATCAATTGTTGGGCAGCTGGGTGCCATAAATTCAGTTTCAGACACTAGCTGTGTGACCCTAGGCAAGTCACTTAATCTATTGCCTCAGTTTCCTTATCTGTAAAGAATGAGTTAGAGAAGGAAATGGGAAACCACTCTAGTATCTTTGCCAAGAAAAATGGGGTCATGAAGAGTCAGACACAATTGAAAAACAGCTGAATAACAAATTACAATTGTACTTGGTTTCTCACTTGTGACACTCTCCATCTCCTAACTCCATGCCTTTGTACTGGCTGTCCCCTATAACTGGAATGCCCTCCTTTCTCACCTCTACCTCATGGTATTCCAGGCTTCCTTGAAGACTCAGCTTAAATTTCACCTTCCCTAGAAGGTCTTTCTTGATTCTAACTCCAGTCCCTTTCTCTGCTCTACACTCCTTCCCACCCCCACCTCCCCATCTACTCCTCTCTTTTCTCTCTGAGGTTATTTTCCATTTACATTGCATGTATTCTGTATACACATAATTATTTACATGCTGTCTCCCTGGTTGGAATGTAAGCTTCTTCTTGAACAGAGATTGTGTTTTGTTTTTCTTTTGTATACCCAGAACAGCAAAAAGTAAGGTTTTAACAAATGCTTGTGGACTGAATGATTACTTACATCACAGGATTGCTGTGAGGATGAAACGATGTAAAAAACTTTGTAATGGTTGTTTTTCAGTTGTTTTTCAGTCACGTCTGACTCTTTGTGACCCCATTAGGGATTTTCTTGGCAAAGAGACTGAAATGGTTGGTCATTTCCTTCTCTAGCTCATTTTACAGATGAAGAACTGAGGCAAACATGATTAAGTGTCTTGACCAGATTACACAGCTAGTAAATATCTGAGGCTACATTTGAGCTCAGGAAGATGAGTCTTCCTGACTTCAGGCCCTTGCAATCAATGCTCCACCTAGCTGCCCACCTTGCAAATAGTGCCATCCAATTGTTAGCCACAATTATGAGCTTTTTGACTCAGTAAAAACCTTTTCTGGCAGGTATAATATCTGGGTTATATGTTATTCATATAATAAAGACAGGTATCCATGACTGTGAGCTGGAGATGGTCAACAACAGTGCCCTCAATTATCATTACAGAGCAGATGGCACAAGATTAAAGGAAGTTTGAGGAGGGTAAGCTGTGGGTGGTATAGATGTGCCTGGAACCCAGTATCTTTTCCAAATTTAGTGTTATCAGTGGTAAATTTAGAGCCTCAAACCCTTCAGCCTTCCCTCCCACCCCCACATGCTTACTGTCCTGAATCACACACTATCCCTTTTATAGGGTGGAAAGGAGTTTGAAAAGTGCCAGTGGAGAAGAAAATGCAAACCACTCCAGTATCTTTGCCAAGAAAACCCCACAGACGGCATGGTGCACAGGGTCAAGAGTCGGACACGACTGACTGACTGAACAACAAGAAGTTAGAAAAGTGGTTCTTAAACTTTATGGCCTCGCCTTTACCTCTTAAAAATTACTGAGGATCTCTCAAGGAGCATTCATTTATATGGGTCATAGCTACTGATATTTGCTGGATTAGAAATGAAAACATCTTAATATTATTCTGAAGCTAGTTTTGACCTCTTGGACCTCAAGGAAGGATTTCAGACTTGGAACATTATTTTTAAGAGTTAGCTCTCATGTTTTAGGAATCTTTGTAAGCCTCCCCTTGGCCCCCTCCACACCCCATGCCTAGAATACAGTATGTATGCAATAAATATTGGTTGAATGGATGTATTTAACTTGTGGTAAATCTCTAACTGTGCACTAAACTATGATGTTTCTGACATAAATTGCAACAAAGTAATTATGAAAGAAGTCCTTTTAGTCTTTGGTGGAAATACAACAAAATCTTAGGAAGATAAAGTAATAGGCATGATGTTAAAAAAAACCCAATTCAATAATAATAACAAAAATGACAATAGAATAATTCAATTGTCACCTCATCAAGCACACTGTTGGCAAAACAATTTTTTTTTCATGATTAAATAGGTATGCTTCATTCTATAATACAGGAGAGGAAAAGAAAGAGAACCATACAAAACAATGGATAATGAAAGATCACTTCTCTTTACAATTGGAATACGTTATAACAGAATCATAATTGCACTCAGAAGGGACTGCAAAGACCACATAATCTATCCAATACACACATGAACAAGAATTCTCTCCATGATATTCTGCCAAAGTGGTCTTCTAGGCTTTGCTTAAAGATTTCTAGTGCAAAGAAATTGTTATGGGAATGGGAATCTGAAGATGTTCCCTGCCCCTAGGCCCTTTGATAGGCTTAAGTGTCTTTGACAACCTTCCTTGATTTGAAAATATACTCTGCCCCCTAATAGGCTGAATGTGGTCACATGGAACCTGTGGAGGGAGGCTTGTTTTTCAGGAATGCCCACACCTTGTTACTTTGTGATTGGGCAGTGGGTCAAGAGGGCTGTGACATTCTCTGACCCAGGATAAGGCTATATATACCCTGATGTGGAGTTTTGTTTTGGGGCTCACTTTGAGAAGAGTTGTGTGATTTGACCAGATGAGACTCTGGGCAGCTGTTGAGTCCCCCAGCTTTGAAAACCCAGATGTTGGTGCTTATCTCTGCTAACTCACTAGGTATGAATGTAATGATCAGACAGCTGGAAGCCTGTCTGCTGATGTCTCTCTATCTGTATTTTTTTGTCTGTTTGTAACCTTTATCTGTATTCTCTGAAGCTCAGGGTGCTGACCTTTTTTCCCTGAACTAGGTAAATGACATATGTTTGATTAAAGCAAAATTGTTAACCCATTTTGGGCTGCTTTCCTTTAGAAAAGTAGATCTAGGAACCTGTGCTAGTAGCTCTCCTGGGTATGCTAGGATGCTGTCTGCTACAGAAATCCACAGTCTCTGGAGTCAGGTCATTCTGATTCTGGATATCTCTATTCATTGGGATTTTTTTTTCTGATATCACACCTAATCTGTTTGTCTGACATCATCACCATTGCTCCTACTTCTCCTCCTTTAGCAGAACAAGTATAAACCTCCTTCCACATGACAGCTCTTCAAATAGTTTAACACATGTTCCAAAACCACCTTCACCATATCTAAACTGAACATCCCCAGTTCTTTAAAACAGTCTTCTTATGTCATGATATTAGAGCTTTTTGACCATCCTGGGCATTCTAAATTTATCTTTCTTAAATTGGGTGAGGAGGGGCTTGCAACATAACACTCCAAATGCGATATCACTAAGGCTGTAGTGGGGATATCATTTCTCTGGTTTGAACTGTCTCATAGTGTAACTATAGATTGCATTAGTTTTCTTGGATGCCATATCACACTGTTGACTCATACTTAGTTTGTAGTTCTCCAAAACTCTCAGGTCTTATAAAAACAAGCTGATATTTTGCCTTCCTTCCTCCATCTGGTTATAGAATTGATTTTTTTGAACCCAGCTTAAGCAAGTTGGAGAACATCCAGAGAAACCAGGATGTTGAAGGGCTTTGAGTTCATATCATATGAGGATTGGTTGAAGGAAAAAAAGGCATCTTCAGTCTAAAGAAGAAAGGACTCATGAGGGACATCTATAGTGAAGACTGCTTTAATGTGTGAGTTGGACTAGATGATCAATGAGGTTGTTTCCAACTCTTAAATTTTGTGATTCTGCAAACTTCCTTTTATTAAATTAGGGATACAGAAACTATGACCCACAAGCCATTATTCAGTCCACCACCTGTTTTTGTAAGCCCTGCAAGCTAAGAATGTTTTTTTTTTACATTTGTAAATAAAATTTTTGGGTGGGAAGATTTGGTCTGTTAAGCTTTAATTTGTCAATGCTTGGATCAGACCAAGGTTCTAGCTTATCAAGATCTTTTTTGAATCACAATTCAAAGTATTAGCTGTCTACTAAATTTTTGCCATTTGTCAATTTAATAAGTATGCTGTCATCCAAGTCTTTGGAAAAAAAATATTAAACAACACATTGCCAACACTAGATTCCTGGCCCCCTACACTAGTTACCTCCTCCCCAAATGATACAAAATCATTAATGATTATTCTCTGGGTCTAGATGAATATCCATTCTGAATCCAATTAGCTGTGGCATATTAAAGTCTATGTTTCTAGATTTTGTCCAAAAGAATAGCATGAGAGATTTTGTCAAACAATTTACTAAATATTATTATCTACATTGTAGCATTCCTCTTTTAAAAAATCTGTGAACTTCCTCTGATGTGACATTCTTAATGAAATCATGTTGACTTTTTGTGACTTGTGCTTCCTTTTTAACCAATTCATCATTTAATAATATATTCTAGGATTTTTCCCAAGAATTGGAGTCAGTTTCAATGGCTGGAATCTTCCCCCTTTTGTAAATCAGGACATTTTGCCTTCTTTGGTTCATTCTCTTCAGATATATATTACATTATTACATATATTACATATATGTACACATACATATGTACATATACATATTATACTAATATATATATGTTAGATTGTAACTCCTTGAGAGCAGAGACTCTTTCCTTTTAGTATTTATTATTATTTATTAGTATTTAGTATTGGCATTATTTGCACAATGTCTGGCACACAGTAGGTGCTTAATAAATGCTTATTAGCTGACTGGCATACATGTTTGTATGCACAGACAGCTCTTTCATTATAGTTCCTCTTAGCTCTCAGAATGAAAAGTTACCAAATAATAATAAACTTACCATTTCTATAGTGCCTACCACATGCTAGGCATTGTGTTTAGGACTTTTTCACATATATATATATTGTCTCATTTGAGTGCCATGACAACCCTGACAGGTAGGGCTATTATTATGCCCATTTTCTAGTTGAGAAGACTAAGGCAAATAGAGGTTAAGTGACTTGCCCAAGTTAACACAGCTAGAAAGAGTTTGAAGCTGGATTTGAACTCAGGTCTTCCGGACTTCAAGTCTAGCACTCTATCCACTGTAGCACCTTAATTGTCTCTAATTCCTGAATAATAGAAAACCAGTTAGTTTCCAGAGCATTCATACAAGTGGACTAACCAAACGGTTTCCACAGTTTCATAATCCCTTGGTCTTTTTCAAGGAAGGGGAAAATTTCCTAGAAAAATTATATTTGTCTTTGCCTTAAAAACTGTTGACCATTATGAAATCAGCTTTAGCAAAGATTTCAATGCCTCTTTTCTGATTTAGAGCTAATAGGGACCTTTGGAGATCATTTAGTCCAACTTCATTTTACTTAGGAAAAAACTGAATCTCAGAGGGGCAAGCTAACCTTGCTCAAGGTCAGTAACTGGTAGGTAGCAGAACTAGAACTCAAACCCTTATCTTTTGACTTAAAAACCCACCATTCTCTATAATATTCCTCAGTTTCCTTCTAATCCTGGGAGTATAATCGCTATATCAGTACAAAGCACTTTACTTATAATTTCATATAATTTATGTATAATTTCAACAAAACTTTATTCCCCCTTTCATTACCAACAATACAAATGTGAGATTAAAAACTTATCAAGTTAAAATGCTAAAGTATACAACAAATAATCAAAACAAAATAATCAAAAACAAAAAAATTGTGAGGTCACAAATCATGAAGGTAAATCTGGAGTCTGGGTTGAAGTCCTTTGGGAAATTCTAACACTGACCTAATTTTGTTAACTATTTAGGCATGGTAAAATTCTAGCCCAGGTAATAACGTCTTGCTGTCATGCTACCTAGTGGGAAAACGGTCAAGGCATTGGCTGAGGTGCTGGAAGTTTTAATTCAAGATTTATTCTTGGCTTCTCAATTTCCACTCTCCTCTTGCCCCATCCCCCCACTCCCAGTTCCTTTGTTCACTGAAGGGCTGCTCAAAGGGTAGGGAGTGGGGTAGGAACTAAGGGAACAGAAGAAAGTTGAGGTAGTAGCCCTGAGGCAGTAAAGGCTAGAATGTGGCCAGTCTTGAGTTTCAGGCATAAGGCTGACTGCCTGCCCTCAATAGAGTTGGATACAGTGTCAACAACACCAGCAATCATCATGAGATTTAAGTCAAATGACATTTTTCAAAACCAAAGGGAAAGAAAATCAATATAAACCTCTGCTTTATTATTATTATTATTTTAAATGTTCGGGTCTACATGAAACATTTTTTTTTCCTCTTCCACCATGGAAATGACTAACAAGGACACTAGTCTGGGCCAAGTTAAATGAAAACATTAAGGTTTCCTGAAGGCCTTTCCCTCCAGCACTATTTGGAGACACACATTATTGTCTTACAAGAAGGATCTGATGGAAAGAACTCTTTCTCCTTTCAGTCAGAGAGTAACACTTCTTGTGTAAAGGAATTGAGAAACTCCAATTCCATACTGTCATTCTAATAAATGACTTCCATATAAGTATCATCCTATTCCACATGGAGACATTTATTGTAAAATGATCTGCAAGACGCTCCTCAGTCTCATCAATAGGAAAGTCAGAGTATGTAAGACAGCTATAGCCTTTCATTCACTGATGGAGAAATCATAAATTCCAAAAATAATTTGGCCTATATGTCACTCATGAGTTTACATGTTAAACATTTTTAATATCACAGAACAACAAAACCTGCCTTGGGTTGGTTTGGAAATGAATGTCAAGCAAGATTTATTTATTATGATGTCATATACATTTTTAAAACAAAATTAAATGCTCTCCAAATTTAGGTTAAAAATGAAAAAGGTTTTGTCAGTTATTGCATAGGCCTCAAAATTCATTTGAAAAAAAAATCTTATCTTATATTGGTTTATTACTCATTAGCCCTTTTAAGTTCACATAGCAAATCACCATTTTAAATACATACCAAGATAACACAAAAGTTACTGGCAAGTCTTCATTCAGTGTACTTCATTATGCAGAATATTTAATATGCCAAAGATGTAGGAGAAAAACCCCCTAAATTATGCAGAGGGGTAGCTGGCAGTAACTTAAGTTTTTATAAAGAGAACTAAGGCCAATACTTTTTTTTTTAAAATAGAGTTCAGATATCACACTTCAGGCTAACCAACAAATTGTTAACCTCCTTGAAATTACTTCTACTGTAGGCTTAAAATGCTAAAAACATACAATTTAAATAAATTAAAACATTCAAGTCCCCTACCACAACACACTACTAATTGGAGTGTGAAATCAGGCATTACCACATCATTCCTGCCTGATGAGATAATTTTGGTTCTCTTAAGAGCATTATACCAATATATTTATTTTTGCCACTAAGTAACATTTTCTTAAAGAAACCAAGTATGACTAATAACAGATTCCACTTCTGTCGTAATACATATGAATGAAATGAAGGACTGAAATGAGCACAAAGATGAACCTACTTATTCAAATACTGGAAAAAACTGGAGCAAGTACCTGGAATTTCTGACATGTGCCAAAGGAACCTATTTGTTATACATTTCAGAACATACTTAAACAAGCCATGATTGACTCACCAATAAGGGGGAAAACCCTAGAGAATCAGCTTTTATAAGACAAACATTTTATGTTTTAGTTAATGTTTCATTAACCTTAAGAACCAATGTTAAAAATTTAGTTCAAATATTTCAACATTGTTCCTTCTAACCTACTTCACTTTTCAGAAATATTCAGCATTAATATTACTTTTAATTTGATCCTATATAAATATTTTTTCCATTATTAAGGCACTAATTTTTAATATACTTTTAGCTTTGGAAGGGCACTATTTTAAGTGATATCTACACACACACACACACACACACACACACACACACACACACCAGTGTGGCTGAAATCTATAAGCAAAAAAACAAAATCTCAAAAAAACCTGACTGATGTGGGGTTAAAATATATATGATGCTACACCAGTTTTCCCAGATTCTCACTTTTCAACTCATTGTTTTGGCATCTTACAGACATAGATTTGCCATTTTATAAACTATAGTTAAACCTTACCAAATTATGGCTAATTTCTTCTTGATGTGTGCTATTAACACCCATTAACATCAATAAGAGTTACATGGTTGTATCAGGACAGAATTAAAGACTCTTCTGTATCATTAGAAACAAATGGAAACTTTGTAAAAGCCATTTTAACTTACTAGTAAAATATGGAATGACTTTTGCTCCTCTCTTATGGAGTGAAACACAACCATGAATCAAAAACATCTTTTGAAAATAAGTATAATTATTAATCTTTTCTAAAAGCCTGAAAATAAATCCTGAACACTTCGCTCACTTTTAGAACATTTTTTTTTGTGTTAAGCAGCAATGTCTTACATTTAGTTTTCTTAATGAAAGCAAACACTCTAAAATGCAAGAAATCTTGTATTTTATTTTAAGTGTAAAAATAAATACTTCACTTAGGAATGGAAGAAAAAATAAAGCACATTTAAATAGTTTTATTGCACTGTAAGTTGCCAATTCGTCTGTGAGTAGTTTCTTTGCAGATGAAAAGAAATCAAAATATAGGACAGATGTTGAGCAAACCACATTTAAGTTCTGTCACACACTGGCATTTTTCAAATGATTTTGGCTCATCTATTAAATAAGGTGCATTTTGCTTGATTTTAAAAAGGGAAACATGAGGAAATATTTAAAGGCCAATTGCTGCCAATTAACTTTGATCAGCAAAAGTTGTATTTGAATCCTTCAGATTCCTTCTCCTGTCTGAAATAACATACATTTATAAAATCTAGCAAAACAACAACTTGATGATTAATGCCTGTTGGCAGCCCTACCACAAGCTTGCTTAACGGCAGGATTTTAAATAAACAACTGTCTACATTAAGATGAGAGTGAAATGTAGCTATGGTCATGTTTTGTCATAATGAAGATAGAAGCAGCAGCCATTTTTTTGCTTTTAAAAGGTGATCTACCCGAGATCATGGAAGGATCAGGTCCCTCAATGGCCATAACAGTTTTCACCACAATCTTTCAAAGTTGTCAAGAGGAAAAAAAAAGTCAATGTAATAAGAAAGTCATTGGCATCTTGACACATGGATTGCTAGTGCAGAGGATACCAGAAGACCAAAAAAGAAACCTCATTATCTTGAGAAATGAGCCTGCTACCAAGCAGAGAAAGTCTGCAATGGAATATACTTCGGAAAGTGACAACATATGAAAAATACATGATTTGTTTCTGGCTCTAAGGCTGAACTTCCTCATACTGGAAGGCAATTGAGAAATTTGTAGCTTCCTATTAAAAATCTGTAGAAGTCAAAGTTTAATATTTAATGTCTAGATATTAAATTTTAATGTTTATATATAATTATGTCATAGACTACTTTACATGCTCATCTATTTAGATAAGAACACAAGAAAGACTTTGACAGTAAAATGTATTGATGTAGTTAAGTTAAACTTGTTTTACTTTATATTTATTTCACCAGCCCTATTTCCCTTAATGCAATACTCCATCATTGCCTGTCAGGCCTACCATTGTTTCGTTTGATAAAATAGGGAACAAATGCTAAATGGCTGACATAAAATAATTACTACTTACTTCTAAATCATTAAAGAACAGATGTGTGTCTGCCAAATTGAAAATCATTTCTTCCATTCTCAGTCCAAGTGAAACAGAAGTAGGTGGATCCTAGAAGAAGAATTTTTAAAAGTCAGTAACATACCTCCTTCTGTTATATGAAATCTTACATGATTTCAAATGTGATCTGGCTCTCACTTCAGAAGAAGGAATAGTAAGACTTTTGGACTGCAAGCAAAATTTAAAATATGCCACTGAGTATATTAAATTAATGAGCATCTAAAACATTGTGTTACAGAAGCAACCAAATGCTTAAAATGTTATTTTATGAGACCTGACTGTCTCATAAAGAAAATAATTCTCAACTACGACACCGTAAATAACTAAAATGTAAAGACTCAGTCACATAAAGTGTGGCAAAGCCAGTTACAGAAACATTTATTTAAAAGAAAAATAAGACACTACATGTTTAATAAATCCAGAAAACCACAACTACCCCATAGTCTCAATAACTTTACAACTCACTGAATTTAAATTCTCAATCATAAATACCAAGAACTAGCTACAACAAAGAGTTGAATTACAAAATGTATTATTTTATTCTCAATATATTGTAGTAAGAAAACATGAATGTCTATAGATAACAGTATTTACACAGAAAGCAACCAGGTCTGAGCCATTATGGGAAACAAGTGAGGACTGCACTGTCCCTACTACGATTGCTGGGAGCCACCCAAGCACTGAACGTCTGCCATCTGGGTGACGGCTCTCCATCCAACACATAGCCAACACTATAAGACACAGTCATGTCTATCAATCAATAGATGGTTGTCCATGACTGAAATGTACAGTTTGCCAAGTGATTCCTAGGAAATCTGACCCAGTAAGGACTAAGAAGAGAGACGACTCCATTCTCCCTTCCCCCTACCATTCCTCAGATTCCTCCTAGCTGGTCTGAACCAAGTGTATCCTTGGGATCCTCTGGCACTGAGGACAAACCCATGTGTTTTTCATGATGTGAAGTCACTGCAACTTCCCCTTTCAGGCCTTTTATTAAATCAAGGAATCAAAGGGCACTGTGTAACAATGTTGACGAACTACTACCTTCTCTGAGAAGGGAATGGAAGAGGCATACAAAGTGTTCTCATATGCCTTTATGACAGTCTAACAACAAGAGCAATGCTACCTTACATTGGCATAGAAGTTTTCACTTGCTTCCACAGCTATAATTTTTTATGCTTCTCTGTCAAGTACACCAGGAAGTGATTATCCCTGTTTGAAGAGGAAACTGAGGAATGAAAAGGTAGGATTTCCCTATATCACATGGAGTTAATGGAGGATTTGTCCAATCACAGCTATGTCTCTATTCCTTACATAAGGTAGATGCTTAAAAAACATGCTGAACTCTGTTAAATTGTGCCCCAAGCATAAGAACATAAATTCAAAGAGCTCCTCCTTTTCAAGTAAAACCATGACTGGCAGAATCATTGCTGAAGTTTATTTTAAATTTCGTTCATCTCCTTTTCTTATTCTCTATCTACCTAAATCCAGCTGCCCCTCCCAGGTCCAGCTGGAGGCCACTTCTCCTTCAAGGATTTGAGAGGAAGGAGTGTGTAATGTTAGAAAGAATTCTGAATAAGGAGTCATGAGATCTGGGTTCAAGTGCTGGCTCTGCTGCTAACTTGCTTTGTGTTCTTGCCAAAGTCTTTTTATTTTAATGGGTCTTATTTCCCCCCCCCCCCCAATTATAAAATGATAGGGTTGGACTAGATAATTTCTGAGTTTCTTTTCAAATCTGAGACTATGATTTTATGATCCAGCTATACCAACTTCACCCTTTTCTGAATTCCCACAGAATTTATCGTCTATATAACTAAATTCAGCATATAAACATACACTGCAATGCAGTTTACCATATTTCATGTGTGCATTTTCCTACAGTTCAATTCAATTCAACAATCACTATGTTGGTCCTGGGAGTACACAGAAAAATGAAAACCAGTTCCTGCCTTCAAGACATTTATAGTCTGGGGGTAGGAGTGGGAGAAACTTGTAAGGACATTATAGATATCTAAGTTACATGATGGATACTGCTAGAGCTGGAGTCCAGAAGACGAGTTTAAATCTTGCCTCAAATGCTTATTAGCTGTGCAACTTTGGGTAAGTGATTTTACCTCATGTCTGCCTCAGTTTCATCATCTATAAAATAGGGATAACCAGAGCAACTGCTTCCCTGGGTTGTTGTGAGGATCAAATAAGAGTTTTGCAAAGGGCTTTGCAGACCTTAAAGGTCTATATAAATGCTATTATTATTAGTAGTAGTATCAGTGGGGGTTGTGGTGGTGGTGGGAGGAGAAGGAGGAGGAGGAGGAGGCGGAGGAGGATTGGAAGCTAGGTGGCCCAGTAGATAGAATGCCCAGCCTGGAATCAGGAAGATTCCTCTTCCAGAGTTCAATCTGGCCTCAGACACTTACTAGCTTTGTGACTCTGGACAAGTCACTTAACCCCATTTGCCTCAGTTTCCTCATCTGTAAAATGAGCTTGTGAAGGAAATAGCAAATCACTCTAGTATCTTTGCCACGAAAACCTCAGATGGGGTCACAAAGAGTCAGACATGACTGAAATGACGTAAAAATAAAAGTAGCAGTATTATCATCATCATTGTCATTGTTATTATTTAACAGCTAGATTATAAGCATCTAGTGGTCAGTAGTATAACTCATAATAATAGTAGCTAGCATTTATACAGGCCTTTAAAGTTTGCAAAGAGGATTACTTATGTTACCTCATTTGATCTTCACAATAACCCTACAAAGCAGGTACTCTTATTATTCCCATTTTACAAATGGATAAACTTAGGCTAACAAAAGTTAATTTACTTGTCCAGGATCACACAGCTAATATATGTCTGAAGTAGGATCTGAACTCAGTTTTCTTTCTTATTCCAAGTTCAGCATTCTATCCATTATGCCACTGAACTGTCTCTACCATTTTTATCCCTCTTGATAATTACCAAAGTGCTATGTAGACAAGGAGAAAATAATTCTATGTAACAGAGAGAAATTAGATATTTCTTCCCCATTTCCTTTGAAGTGTGTCTTTTCAAATGACTTTTCAAAACTTTTGTTTTTCTTACAATAGTAGGCAATAATGAGGATATTACCTGATGGAACCAAAATTGTTGCAATTAGAGGAAGAGACTTGGCTTACTTATAGCTTTACTGCAAACAGCATTCTGCTTATATGAGTTCAAAGTCAGGTACAGAGCAGCCAATACTATCAGGCACCATGATGACATCATGTAATGGCTTCCTTGCTTTCTAAACCAGAGAAATTTTGAACTACTTTTTAGAATATCACTCTCTTCCGCACCTCTTATCATACTTAGTCTTCTTTGAACACATTTGTTTGACAATAGAGAAAAGTGAAGCAATGAGAGACTAGAGAAGAAAAAAAAAAACCCATCAGTGTTGGGTAGTGAAAATAGAATAGGCAAAGTAAGAAAACAAGGGTTTTGTGAGTTGATGGAAAGGAAGTCAAGAAAATTCAGGAATGACAGTGCACAGCTGAACCTTAATGAACATAAATGATCCACATACGTAACTAGGAATTGCCTCTATGTTAACAAAACTCCATTTTCCATGGAGTTTTGTATCAAATTTCAAGTTTAAAAGTATTTGAAAGAAATCTTAGAATTTTTCAAGGCTGATAGGGGATTGAGGGTCTAGTTCATCTGCCCCTCTCAATAAAGAAAAATCCCTTCATCAGTATTCTTACCAAGTGACGACACAGCCTCTGATTGAAGGCTTCCAAAAAGAGGAAATATGTCACTTCTCAAGATAGCATATTCCAGGGGTGGCTAGGTGGAGCAGTGAATAGAGCACCAGCCCTGTAGTCAGGAGGACCTGAGTTCAAATCTGGCCTCAGATACTTAACACAAAAACTAGCTGTGTGACCTTGAGCAAGTCACTTAACCTCAATTGCCCTCCAAAAAAAAAAAGAAAGAAATTATGTATTTTGGGCAGCTAGGTGGCACAGTGAATAGAGGACCGGCCCTGGAGTCCGGCCTCAGACACTTGACACACTTACTAGCCGTGTGACTTTGGGCAAGTCACTTAACCCCAATTGCCCTCCAAAAAGAAAAAAAAAGATAGCATATTCCACTTTTGGATAGTTTTTCCTTATATGGTAGAATTTTAAGGCTAGTGACACAGCATTTACTGTAGGTGGGATGGTCACCTCATTTTTCTTAATAATTCTTATGCCAAGTTGTAAGGCAATCATAGTAGTTATATTTTTATATTTCCCTATGAATTAACATAAATGTACAATCTCTCTTTAATTATTAAATAAATCAAGTCTAACTTTGTATATTTGCAACTCCTTACCCACTGTTCCTAGTTCTGGAGCCAACCAGAGGAATTTAAGAAATGCTGATGAGTTTTAAATATCTGTTTATAAATTTATTACAATTTGAAAAAACTAAAATGTTTTTATAAGCATTTTAAAGTGAAAGAGGGCTCTCACAAAACCTTGGTTTTTTGGAATGTTAGTCCTTCAGGTGAGGCAAGCTAACTTTCTAAGGGCACAAGATATCCTTAAGTACACTGGAAAATTTTAAATGATCAAATGGTATGTTAGAGCAAAATTAGCTAGTAATGAAAACTCAAACAGCTGTTGCTCAAACAACATACCAGGCTGCTATGTGGACTTACTTCGATTCACCATAGAATCAGGCTAATAAAATGACATGGTGTCATAACTATGTTAAAAATTATTTTATGTGCCAACAGTATAGGGACTCATTACATTTAGTTAAATGCCAGTTCTGAGATATATATATTCCCTGATGTTGTTACTTCTTAACATAATTCTCTAAGACATAGTCTTATTACTGATTCTACCATTAAATGAATTACTCTACCATTTTAAAGTATGCAACACACTTCAACCTTTTGATATAACTTACTTCATAGAAAACAAACCAATTAGTTTTTGGCCTCATGGTTACCAAGCTTTGGATGCTGACAAAGACTTTAAATGATTAACAGGGAAGTGATACTCAGATAAAAAGGAAATAAGAAAAGATCTCTAACTTGTCCATAATAAATGGTAAGTTACCTATAATATATACCTACATCCTCTGATCCTGAAAGAACTGGCCAATGTGATTGCAGAGTCACTCTGTCAGTGATATTTGAAAGCTTGTAGGAAATGAGAGATGCTACAAGATTGGGGAAGGGCAAATGTGGTCATTATTTTCAAAAAAGGAAAAAAAGTAAAGTCTGAAAAACACAGGCTAGTGAACTTGACTTTGGTTTCTGTTCTTGAAATGATCTTTAAAGAGATGGTTGCTAAATATCAAAAATGAGAAAACACTTAGGTGGCACAGTGGATAGAGCACCTGGCTTGGAATCAAGATGACTCATCTTCATGAGTTCAAATCTGGCTTCAGATACTTACTAGCTGTGTGACCCTGGGCATGTCACTTAACCCTGTTTATCTCAGTTCTTCATCTGTAAAATGAGCTAGAGAAGGAAAATGGTAAATTACTCCAGTATCTTTGCCAGGAAAATGCCCAATGGGGTCATAAAAAGTTAGACATGATTGAAATGACTCTAACAGAAACAAAAATTATAAAGAGCCAATGTGGTTTCATCCAGAGCAAGCTATGCCAACCTAATTGCTTCTCTTTTACTGACAGGATTAATAAAGAAGTAGATAAGAGGAATTCTGTAGATATAACTCCTCTAGATTTTAGTGAAGTTTTTGATAAAGTATACTCTAGGGTTCTTTTGGAGAGGCATGGATTATACAATAATACAATCAAAAGGATTCCAAACTAGGTGAATGCCTGGTCTCAACAAGTAGTTCCTGATGGTTGTGTCAAAATGATGGAAGGTTTTCAGTGGATTATTCCAGTGATCTGTACTTGGCCCTGTGCTGTTTAATATTTTTATCAAAGATTTGAATAAAGGCAGAGAAGGCATACTCATCAGATTTGCATATGACAAAAACCAAGTAGGGACAGCTAACTCACCGGATGACAGAGCCAGGATCTAAAAGGATCTTGAAAGGCTGCACAATTAGAATAAACATAAGATAAAATCCAATAAGGATGAATGTAAATTATTACACTTAGACACAAAAAATCAACTCCACAAATAGAAGTTAGGGAAGGAATAAACAGAGAACAAGTGTTCAGAAAAGGGCCTGGGGTTTCAGTAGACTACAAGCTCAATATAAGTCCACAGTGTAATGTAGAAGCAGAGAAAAAAAAAGCCATAATGAAATCTTGGGCTGCATTAAAAGGCACATGGTTTCCAGGAATATGGTAAGCCCACCATTCTCCTCTCCTTCTCAGAGTAGATTATTATGTTGCGTTCTAGGCCCCACAGTTTAAGAAACGGTATTGGTATGGTGGAGAGATTTTAGAGAGGGCAAGTAAGATGGTGACAGTCTTTGATTGATGTTTTATGGGTATCCATTGAAGGAACTGGTCATATTTAGCTTATGAATGGGAAGGGAACAAGCATTTATATAATACCTACTATGTTGCCAGGCATTGCGCTAAGTACTTTACAAATAGACCACTTGACCCTCACAACAACCCTGTGAGGTAGGTGCTATTATTATCCTCATTTTAAAGCTGAGGAAACTGAGGTGAACTGAGGTTTAAGTGACTTGTTCAGGGTCACACAGCTAGAGGTCAGATTAAAACTCAGGTCTTATCTGTGCGGCATGATAGCTATCTTCAATTTAAAGGGTTGTCTTATAGAAGAGAGTTCATAATTGTTTTGTTTGACCCTGGAGGGCAGAACCAGTAGAAAAGGATGGAATTTGCAAAAAGAAAAATTTAGGCTTGGTGTCATGAAAAACTTGCTAAAAATTAGAGCTGCCCCAAAGTGGAATGGCTTGCCTGGAGAGATGGTGTTCCCTCCTCCTTTGAAGTCTTCAAACAGAAGGAAGACCACTTATTGGATAAGTTCTAGAGGGTATTTTTCTTAGTGTATGAATTGGACTGGAGAGGGTTGCTGAGATCCCTTTCCAACTGTCAAATTCTGCGATTCTGATACCTTGTTTAAATAATTTAAAGGATTGTTTCTTTTGATAGGTATTTGCACTTATTCCCAATACTTCTTGATTTTCCTGTTAAGAATATCTATTATTAAGCATTCAAATACCCAAGATAACAGTTCTGAAAGTCCCTTAAAACCATATAGTTTTAAAACAATAATGAATAAACCACCCCTTTTTGGTTGCTCAGTCATTTTGTTATGTCTGATTCTCCATGACCCCATTTTAGGTTCTCTTGGCAAAGAATAAATCCTCGTGATCATGTAATCTGACCATCACATTTTACAGAGAAAATGTAGGTTGAGAGAAATTGAATGATTTGCCCAAGGTCACAGAACTAGTTAATGATAGAGCTGCATTTAAAATCAAGCAGTGACCATCAGACCACTCAAAAACTTTCAATGGCTCTTCACTGATTATTGAATGTAGTTCAAATCTTGCCAAACTTGACTACTTACCATTCTCCAAACTTGTTCAACATTTCCCAAGCATCTGTTCCCACTGTCTTTTACTCTTAGAATGTACCACCTCTTCCCTTATTTGCTTATTAAAATGCTTATTTATCCTTCAATGTCCAGCTCTAAGACTCCCTTCTGCAGGATGTTTCCCTTAATTCCCTTTTCTCCCCTCTCTGGAAGAACTGTCAGCACTTCTCTTAAAGAATTTCATTTGTACCTTGTGCTTGTCACTTCCTATTTTGTTTTTTATTCATTATTTGTTTCATCTTTTCCCTTATACTGTAGGAATGCAGCATGATTACTTGAAGGCAACAATCATGTATTTTTTATTTTTGTACTTCTGAGTGTCTTAGCACAATACCTTAATCAATCTTAGTAAATTAGTAAAACAAAACAAAGAAACTTAGAGAAAAAATATTTGTCTTTAAAAAATATCCTTACATTCTTACAACCTCATATCAGGCATAATTTTAATTTTTTTCCATCTCAAATTTACAATATTTTTATATATTTAAAATGCTTAACATTTTTCTGACCTGAGGAATAAGATAAAACATACTATTAACAACAGTTATCAAGTAAATATTAGTTCAAAAACAGCTTGGAAGAAAAATGTACAAATCAGTTATAAATTTGATAATTTTCACATACTAAGTCTTTAAGCTAACATTTCTTATGTCTTTTAAGACAACAAATGCTGAAGTTGAAGCCAGGGTTGCTTCATATTTAAAGTCATAGTAGGACATCCAACAAGATCAGAGGACAGTTAATTATTAGGTTCATCCACTCTGTGTACATTAAATTCCTACTTAGTGAAATTCCTATGTTTTTATAGAAGTGGCACAAGGTTCTATGAGTAGCTCCATAGGAAGCTAAATGATGGCTGACCCTCCCTGACTGTGATTGTCTGGAGCTAAATCTAGCCAGGCATTGAATTTCTGTCCTTTTTGGAAGGGAAGGAGTATTTATAAGCACCTACTATGTGCCAGGCACTGTGCCAAGGGCTTTACAGATGTTATCTCATTTGGTCCTCACAACAACCATGGGAGGTAAATACTATCCTCATGCCCATTTTATAGGAAACAGAGGCAGATAAAGGTTAAGTGATCTGCCCAGGGCCACATAGGCATTGTCTAGGGCTGACTTTGAACTTAAGTCTTTCTGACTTCAGGCCCAGAATTTTATCCACTGCCCCTAGGAATCTTCAATGTCTTTCTGTTGTCTCCAAGGAAAATATAAACTCAGTCTGTGATTAAGGCTTTTGCTATCTGGTTGTAGCTTGTCTTTTCAAGTGCACGGCACCTCTCCCTCACACATGCTCCTGCCAAATTGGACTATGAGTCTTTGCTGAATTGGGCATTCTATCGCCTGTCTCCACCCCCTTGCAGTGGCTGTCCACATACTTGCAATGCAATTTTCCTCTTCAGATCCTGAGCTTCCTTCAAGGTTAAGTTCATATGCCACCTTCACTAGGAAGTCTTCCCTTATCCCCCCATCTCTAACTTCTCAAATAATCATATTTCTCCTCACCATGTCTGTCTTGTAAGGCCTCATAGTGTTTGAGACTGGGTGCTGCTTTTCATTGTTGTCTTTGCCCCTCCCACCCCCCAGCATGGCCTCTTTAACACACAAAGCATTTAATAAATTCTTGTTGGGCGGAACTGGATTGGTGCAAGATTGGGGTGGTTTCTACAGATATCATTGTACAAAATATATAATTTTGTGCTATTCATAGATCCTTCTTCATGAAAGCAAAGCAGTAGAGTGAAATGGCTTGAAAAGAGAAAAGAAAATTGAATGTTACATTATTTCTCCAGAAAAAGGATGTGTGAATTACTGTGGCTTTTATGCAAAATATAAAAAAAATCCTGCTGATGAGGGAAGGCATTATTTTAAAAAATCAGCGACAGTTACTTCTCCCCACTCCCTGTTTAAAAAAACAAACAAACCCAAACTCTATTAGTATGATATTAAAATGATAAACTTCCTTTGCACACATTCAAGCCAATAAAACAACTACTTAAGGAACTTGCTGTAATTTTAACTTGCCCTTGTTGATAGTTTCATTATTTCAGTACAAAATTTGCATTTGTGCATACAAATTTTAATTGAGTATGTGTTTCTATTTTACACATATGTGTAAATGTGTATATATACATACCAAAAGA
>NW_027186304.1:82716583-82719505 GCF_028583685.1 Petaurus breviceps papuanus
GAGAGAGAGACACACACAGAGAGACACAGAGAGAGAGAGAGACAGAGGGGGGGAGAAGAGGGAGAGAGAGAGAGAGACAGAGAGAGACAGAGACAAAGACACAGAGAGAGAGACAGAGAGAGAGAGAGACAGACAGACAGACAGACAGAAACAGAGACACAGAGACAGAGACAGAGACACAGAGACAGAGACAGAGAGAGACAGAGAGAGGTCTTGGAATTGAGATTTACACTGAAGCCCTGCTCTTCTGACACTTCACTGACAGTGTGACCCTGAATAAGTCACTATATCTCTAAGGACCTAAAGCAATTCTATAAGATTATAAATTGCAAGATATTTGCTGGTTTATAGTGATAGCGAGAATTTCCTCATTAGAACTTTCTCCACACCAATGATAGGTTTGATCAAAGATAAAACCATCCAACTTAGTAAGCAGAGCACCAACTCTGAAGTCAAGGAGGGCCTGAGTTCAAATCCAGCCTCAGACACTTGACACTGACTAGCTATATGACCTTGGGCAAGTCACTTAACCCCAATTGCCTTGCCTTCTCCCCTCAAAAAAAAAACCAAAACAACAAAACAATACCATCCAACCAAAAAAATTTACTGACTCTATACTTAATCCTTGATAAATATTCTCAGGAAGATAGCAATAACGCATATTTGTCATGTAAAGGTATATTTATGCTTTTTCTTGTTGTTGTTGTTGTTTTAAAGCAATCAGGGCTAAGTAACTTGCTCAAGGTTACATGGCCAGGTGTTTCTGGGCGGGTGCTAAGTGTCTGAGCCCAGATTCGATCCCAGGTCTCCCGACTCTGGGGCCGGTGATCTTACTCACTGTACCACCTGGCTGCTCCTATTTATGCTTTTTTGATTAGAGAAGTATATAGGTAGCTACTTGAGTGGGATGAATGATCAAGGTAACCTGTGGCCTAATAATATGGCAGTAATAATTATTTCTTGTCATGGCTTTAGATGTTTTCAATGATTATTTTACTACCCCAAAATGAATTACATGACTGTTGTCAAGCCTGGTACACTTATTCTCATACTTTAGTGCCTCCTTTTGGTGTGGAGATCATCCTGGATGGTTGAGAGATGGGCCAGAGGAATACCAGTTCTGGCATCAACATCAATCAATCAACATTGTGTTATCAAAATACACTGTCACATTGTTACTGCTTTAAACATGGGCCTGGCAATAGATTGCATGCCTATCACTGAAAGACTAGTCTGGCAAAGCTTTCAGAACCTTGTTATCAAAAGGTTGTCAACTAATGTAATTAACTTATGTTGGCCACAGCAACTCATACAAACTTCCTAGTAAGATGCTAAGTAGATTATTACCTACATGGTGGTGCCCACAATAATGAGAACAAAAATCCTGTAAATAATGAAGTATCAAAAGCCAAACTAGACCAATGTGATTTCAAAGGATAAGGTAATAGCTCATATGATATCACTTCTAGTTGGGCAATTTCCTGTACCTGGTTCATGAACTTTATGCAAAACTGACATTAACAGCAGAAAGGCTACTTAGGATTGGCATAAGTTCCTGCCAAAGGGAAAACAAAGTACTTTTTGCGTTTCTAGGCACCAATGGCAGGTTGGCAAAGAGGATGCCTTTATTACATTGTAGTTTGCACCCTGGTATGGGTATGGGTTTGGTTGGAGGAAGGGGGGGTTTGAAAGCTGTGCTGATGAATATATTCTGAGCCTTAGGCTTGCTTTGATGTTGGACAACTATTCAGTGGTGAGTTATCCTACAATTTTTAAAATGGACAAGTCTGCATGTCATTTGGCTACAATGGTCCTTAAAAATAGCTTGCTCTATTCCTTTACTGAGACAAAAAATACTACATAAACTATGGTTATGGAGAGGCATTATTGAACATAGTTTTATACAATCTAACAACCAAACAATCAATAAACATTAAGTGGCTACTACGTGTTAGGCATTGTGCTAAGAGCTGGGGACACACAAAAAAGGCCAAAATACAGCCCTTGACTTCGAGGAGTTCACAGTCTACTGGAGAGTAAACACATACACTTTGTTTTTCCTAAACGCAGCCAACAAGATCCCTATTTGGTCCCATGTGAATTTTCAGCACCGTTTCCACCCAATCCCTGAAATACATTTAGCGTTCCCTATTGCCTAAAGCATCAGCTTAAACAAATACTTACATTTCTTATTTTATCCTCTTTTTATTTCTTATTGGTCCTTCCTTTGTGTCTCTTCCTTACATAATTCATCATTGTATTTGCTACTATCTAGTTGTTGTTTGGTTATTTACAGTTGTGTCCAACTCTTTGTGACCCCATTTGGGGTTTTCCTGGAAATACTAAAATCGTTTGCCAATTTTGCCAGCTCACTTTACAGAAGACACTCAGGCAAACAGAGTTAAGTGACTTGTCCAGGGTCACACAGCTAGTAAGTGTCTGGAGCCAAATTTCAACTCAGGAAGAGGAATCTTCCTGCCTCCAGGCCTAGCACTCTATCCACAGCACCACCTCTTATCTAAGCACAATAATAACCCCAATATGAATAGTTTTTTATAATTTTATTTTGGCTTTGTCATATATCAATCTCATCAGGTCAACACAATAACCCTAATGAAGTAGGATGAGAGATAACCTTATTCTAATTTCATAAAGGAAGAAACTGAGGCTGTCATTAAAGTTCAAACAGCAGGGTGATTAAATCAATACTAGAATCTAGTGATGTTTCAAATAAACTAAGTTGTTTCCATTCCAGCACCTGTGAAATTTGTACAATAGTAACAATATTCTAATGAAATTCACACAAGCTAACCTACCAAGGAAAGAGAAAAAAGAATGTTATTTGCTAGGGAAAACTATTCCAAATAGAAGACAGCAGTGTTAAAACGTCCCTCCCTCCCTCTCTCTCTCCCTCTCCCTCTC
>NW_027186304.1:82719605-82843228 GCF_028583685.1 Petaurus breviceps papuanus
TCTCTCTCTCTCTCTCTCTCTCTCTCTCTCTCTCACCCCCTCTCTCCTTTTCCCCTTCTCCCCCCTCTCTTTCTCCCTCTTTCTCTCCCTCTCCCCCTCTCTCTCTCTTTCTCTTCACCTCTCTCTCCCCGCTCCCCCTTTCCCTTTCTCCTCTGTGTGTGTGTATGTATAAAGGCTATGAGGTGTAGTATATGAAATATGAGTTTGGTGTCCAGAAAATGTCAGATTAAAAAAAATACCTGCCCAGAAAGACCTGGGTTCAAATTCCTCTTCCTATATATAGTATCTGCTGCATTACTCTGGGTAATTAAACCTCTAAACCTCTTGGTACCTCATATGTACCTGGCTCCTTCTCTTAGACTTCATCATTTCCAGAAATTCATTTTCCTGTAAGATGGAATCAAGTCTGAAACTCAGCTCTCCTCAGTATACTCTTCCCCAGAGGCCCTCCCTCTCTCTGTTTGGAAAAAGTGGAGAGCGTGAACATGGGAGACCTCCTCCTTCAGCATCTGCTACTTAAGAAGGGGGCCAAGGGCACCAGCCAAGCTTCAGGACTGAATCATGCCTTGTGTCCACAGGGTACCCTCTCTTTTCAGCTTTTTTAAAAAATGTATTACCTTTCCTCATTAGATTGTGAGTTCGTTGTGGGCAGAAACTACTTTTTACCTTTGTGTCTTTAGTACTTAGCTCAGTGCCTGGAACATAGTAGGTAATTAATAAATGTTAGCTTGACTGCCTAGGATTTATGTACTAAGACATAGATTAATATGTAGATTGTTGATTGAGTAAGTTGCCCCACACCAGTAATTCTCCACACTATAAAATCATAGACACATTCTTGTATAGTATGCATATCTAATTTTAAGTTATAATATATGTTGCATACATACTCATATAATAAATATAAACACACATTATGTTATATACACATAATATGTACTTATAGCTACATCCCATAGTAACTGTGACAAAATTCATGGTTGCAGGGTTTATTTTTTTTTTAAATCCAATTTCAGTTGCTTTCTCTAGAAGCCTACTTTTGATTCAAACTGTCTGTGGCTCTTTATGTATCCAAAATGAATGCTGTGGAAAATTTAAAGAAAAAACTTCTTAACTTTTATGAAGTTTGGAGAATGTGAACAAAATTATTTTTCAATGTAAAAACAAAGAACCATTCTCTCCAATTTTAAGAACTAAATATGTTCACTTTTAAGAATTTTAATAGGGCACTTTCTAAACTTGTTAGTATTGAATTAGCAATGAATTAGCTAAAATTGAATTAGAAAAATACTTAGCAAAACTAAGTATCGCATTCAGATTATGTGCAGTCAAGAGAGTCAATGACAAAGCCAATTTTCACATAAGAATAGTTCATACATAAAATAAAAAATAAATGCCAAAGTCTCAGGTCCTTTCTCTTTATGTCTTAAAAACAATAGCCTACATCAATACAGAACTTTATGGTTAATACTGCCCTTTAAGCATTTATGGTTAACAGTTCTTTAAAAACTTTGTTTCAAAAATCAGGAGTGTAGAGAAGCAATTTAGTAGATCAGTCAAGTCAGACAATGAGCATCTATTAAGTGCCTGCTTATCCAGATGCAAAGAAAGAAAAAATAATCTAAAAAAACCTAAACAACATAAAAATCAGTCCCTGTTCTCAAGGAACTAAAGTCTAAAGGAGGAGCCAACATGTGACCAACTATGTACAAAAAAGATAGATACAGGATAAATTGACTTAATCTTAGAGGATTAAGGAGGTCTAAAAAAGGCTTGTTTCAGAAGGTACAACTTTAGCTGAGAATTGGAGGGAGGCAGAGATGAGGAAGGAGAGAGTTCTAGACATGGAAGAGAATCTTAAGACTCATAGATTAAGAAAAAGTTATCAGCAAATCATTTTATGTAAATAAGTAAATCAATAAAGCATTTTAAGGAATATTTTTCCTTTTTGGAGGGCAATTGGGTTTAAGCAACTTGCCCAAGGACATGGCTAGTAAGTGTTAAGTGTCTGAAGCCAAATTTGAACTCAGGTCCTCCTGACTCCAGGGTCGGTGCTCTATTCACTGTGCCACCTAGCCATCCCCTTAAGCAATTATTTTAAAAATTTTAGAATAACTTTAATATTTTTTAATATTTTAAATTTATTTAATTTAAATTTAATTAATTAATTTATAATTAATAATTTTAAGAAAACCATATTATTATGGTTCTATTTTTATTCATGCACTTAAATCCATATCCCTTCCCCTTCCCTATGCAGCTACATTCATTTATACCCTTAGTCCATCTAAACTTTTTTCTTTTTCTTTGTTCCTTTGCTTACAAAAAAAAATTCAAAACAAAAGCTAACAAAAATGACTATGACCTTGTAGATTTAAGAGCATAGAAGCTGAGATACAGAAAAATTATAATTATGTCAATATAATAGTTTCAATTCTAGCAAACTAATAGTATTTATTTATTTTTGCTTTTTGGAGGGCAATTGGGGTTAGGTAACTTGCCCAAGGTTGCACAGCTAGTTGTGTGTGTGTGTGTGTGTGTGTGTGTTAAGTGTCTGAGGCTGGACTCATACTCAGGTACTCCTGACTCAAGGGCCGGCCCTTTACTCACTGCACCACCTAGCAGCCCCAACAAACTAATAGTATTTCAGAATAGTACTGAGGCCACGTAAAGTACAGGTAATACTGGAATTAAATCTTACTGGAAGAAAATTTATTTTAGTAAAATTTTTTTAAATAGATAGCAATTTGAAAAAGGTTAATATGCAAACAATTGCTTCTTATCTCTCTTGAAGATATGCTCCATTAGGGTAATTTAAAGAAAATACAATCCATGAAATTTCTATCTTGTACTGTTAAATAAAAAAAAATCTAAATATTTCATTTTTTTAGAGTTTAGTCTTTGTCTAAGGATATCTTATTATCAATTTTTCTTTAAAATGTAATTAGGCTCCTGGCTAGAGTACTGGGTGTAGTGCTGGTTTTGCATGTGTGGGATCAAAGATAAGGCCCATAAAATACATTACATTGAGCCTTTCTTTGCAATTTAAAGCCACCAACTGCCAAGTAATTACTGAGCATGGTAATGGTACCACAGCGGAGCAGAGTTAACAATGAGGGCATGTTTATTAGGATTTGCAGTTCAATGTGAATATCTTATAAAGTGTGCTCAAATCAGGTGCAAACCTTTGAGGGAGGTACAGGTCAACTGAAAGAAGAAATACCTGTGCTGAAACCCCTAAACAATTCCTTGTTTCGAATGCTGATATTACAGCCACAAACACTGCCTGAATGACATCTTAAAGATCTACCCTCTCCATGTCTTTGTTTTTTGAAAAAAAGAAGCTGAAAAACAGGAAAGGGCACTGTGGGGACCTGACTTGCTTATTTTCCACACAGTTTGACAGCTAACAATGGAAGGATTAGGGATAAGCTTCAGAAATTTCTTCCCTTATATGAGATATAAAGAAATATTTTATGCTGAAAGTCATTCTAAAAAAAAAAATGGTGTTATAAATGTTATGGCAACCCCACCATGGACCATGTTGAACCTGATGAGTATATGCTCTCTTTGCACATTGAAAGTACTTAAAATGTTTTTGTTGAATTGCATTTCAAGATAACCATCAGTTGGGCCTTGGGAAAATGGGGTGAGATAGTGAGGCAATAGTTTACATTCTACAGAAGTCATAACTCTCAGCAGGTAGGTAGAAATATAGGCACCAGGTCCTCGTCCTTGTCCTCCTAGAGTTTATAGTCTCATAAACCAGTAACAAATTTCAAATATCATGCTTACTGAAGAGTAATTTGTCAATCTCAATTAAGATAGCATCATAATGGAATAATAGGCAGATTCTTGTTTGTTATTTCTTTATGCAAATCAAAACACTGTTAATGTTTTTTATCTTTGCATTTCTATTACAACTAATACCTGAATGTCAGACTAGTGAAATGTCCTAAGTAAGGAAAGTAAGAATCAGGGCATTTTTCCTACTGAGTTAAGTGATGCCTTTTAATACTTCGTTTTCTTTACTTAGGACATTCTCTTTAACATCAAAAGATAAGCACAGAAAGAAATTTGGCATTCTAAACTTACTTGTAAGTTGGATTTCAGGTACTGGGTAACCATACAGTACAAAGACAGAGAGGGAACTGACAGAAACCAAGATAGAGGGGAGCTAGGAAAAACCAGATCAAAACCAGACTGGATAAAGCAGAGAGAGGGTTGAATATTTTCTTATATACAATCAGTAATTAAGTGCTTTCAATTCTTCATCACGCCCCTTTCTTTTCATTTCCACCTGCTATCATCCTACTTCCACCCTTTATTATTTCATATCAGGATGACCACAGTAGCTCCCTGTCATCTTCCAGTCTTTGTCATCAGATTGCCCCTCTCCCCCTTCACCTCCACCTATGCTGTAGACTTCCCTTTGTCAAAAAACCTTCAGAAAATAGAGGATATATATATATATATAACCCAATAGTACCTTGCACCTGCACTTCATAAGAAAATCTTGGCATTCAAACTATTCCACAGAAATTACCTTTCAAACTTCATCTCCCATGACTCTTCTCCTGATGATCTCTCCTTACTGTCTACTTAATAAGGTTTATGCATCCCCAGCTTTTCTAATGATGTTCCACTAGCTGAGGATGTCCTGTATTTATCCGAATTGTAACCATCTCTGAAGAATCATGACTCTACTTTTGTTCATACATATTCTACTTTTTTGGTCATACACATAAATGCATATCTCTTTCCCTTTCCCAACCACCCACATTCATTTACACCTTAGTCCATCTGAACCTTCTTTTTTTCCTTCCATCTCCTGTGAACCTTTCCTGGTTCTTCCAGTCCACTTATGCTTATAACAACTTACATCACTTGTTTGAATCACTATTTGTCACATATATTGTTAGGGGATAGAGAGGAAGCTCTATCAAAGTAGTCCAGCATCTTTTCTTCAATTTCTAGTCTTGGGGAGCTGCCTATATCACCAAGAAGTAAATGACTTACCCATAGTCACACAGCCCGAGGACAGAGGTGGAACTTCAATTCAGGTCTTCCTGGCTTTTAGGCCAGGATCCTACTATGTCATGCTGCTTCTCGGTAACATAAGCTAACTTTTTCACATATATATGAAATCTATAAATGGATTTCAAGTTCTTTGAGAAAATTCTTCCTTTCTATTTCTTTATATTTTGAAAAGCATAGTAAACTAGAAAGAATACCAGCCTTGAAGACAATAAGACCTAAGTTTGAATCCTTCCTTGATTTCTCAATAGCTCTGGATCCCAGGGAAATTTATTTAATTTGTCACCTTTAGTTACCTCATAAGCAAAATGTAGATAATTGCAGCAACTCTTATATTTCGCAGAGAAGGTGACAAACTTTAAAACATTACAGAAATGACAGTTATAATCCTTATTATTCCTTACAGGCACAGTTCAAATCCATCATTGCTCAATAAATACCTGACTGATGTCTTGGTGAAGCAGTAAATTCTAAAATATATGGCAAGAATCAAACTTCCTCTATCTTCTAAACCCAACAGCCCTTTGCCGTTTACCTTTTGCTGTCAGTATAAGAGCCAGCTTCAAGAAGGAATAAAAATGGTTAAACACCAAATACTTTCTCACTGTGTAGCTAACTGACTGAAGACTATAACCAGCAAGGCACCTGTAACTCAAATTAAGTTTACTAATCTGACTAAAAGATTCTGATGCTGTTGGTATTGGTGTATGAATGGCTATTCTATTAATTCAATTTAACAAACTTTTATTAAGCAACTGCTCTTTGTCAGAGGTCAATGAGTAAGAGTGAATAGAAAATAGGCCTTGGAGTCACAAAAACCTGAATTCAGCTCCTTCCTCTGCTACACACTCACTGTGTGACCCGGATTAGGTCACTAAACCCCTCAGTGCCTTAGGCAACTCTCTAACACTAAAAGGAAGCATGATTTGCATTGGTAGGGAGAGTTTCCTCATTGGGAGTTCCCTAATCCAGGGAAATCACAGGTTCAGTCCAAATAGAAATGTTTAAGGATCTGTGCTAGCCTCTGTATTCCTACACTTATGGAATCTTTTATGAAATAGCAGTGAACATCTAGGGAACTCCTAAATATGCAGGTTGTTTGGGGATACCTCAAGGGCACAGATTGTAGTCTGGCCTCTTTTTGTATCCGTAGTGGTTAGCACAATCCCTGGAACATACCAGGCACTTAATAAATGTCGATTGTTTGACTGGACAAATTTCAGGAGATCCATACACCAAACTGTGCCTTCCTAGGATCCCTGGAGCACAAAAATGAAAACAAAACTAGATCATTGTTCTCCTAGGATATGTATGTGTGTATATGAATATATATGCATGTGTATGTCTATCTGCATATGTATATGTATGTGTGTATGTATGTATGTATGCATGTGTAAATATATATATACACACACATTAAGAACCCTAAAGTCCTGCTCTCCAGGAGGTTACATTCTAAGAGCAGGAATAAAAAATATGTGAGAGGAATGGTGACCAGGTAAGGGAATTTTATTCTGAGAAGGCACAGGGATAGTAAGTAGAACAATAAAGGTCATCAAATGCCATGTTCTTTCCAGAAGAAATGGTAGTATTGATTTGATAGAGCAGAGGAAAGAATGGGATCTGCACAGGGATAAAAATAGTTGGGATGAAGATGAGTAGAAATGGTCCCAGGGTGTTCAAATCTGAGTGTCTCAGCTCCTTCCCTGGAATGGTCCCTGGAGATCTAGTCTGGAGAATGGAGCAACAGCAGTAAGGCAGAAAATGACTGGGGTGAAGATCAGGATATACTGTCCCAGGGAGTTCAGAGCTGAGTGCCTTAGATTCTCCTGGGCATGATTTATGGAAGTCTGGTTTAGAGGGTAGGAATATCAGCAGGGAAGAAACAGAATAGGAGGGGTTGCATTTAAAAAAAAAACTTTTCTTTAGCTATCACATATACGTACTTGAATGCAAATTCTTAGGTATCACCTATGTAACAGTCAATCATTTTCATGTTGTTCAACAGCCCTCTTAAGTGATGTCACATATGTCCCCTTCAGCTTTGATATTGAAGGTCAATTCCTATAGCAAGTCACGGAGAGTGATTTAGCAGAAATCACAGCTATTCACATTTTCTAGGGGAAAGAATATTTGTACACACATATATATGTAGACATATTTATACATACATATACATGTACATACATACACACATATAGAGTTTCAAATTTCAGCATTAAATAGGAGGAAAATAGACCTTGACTGATATGGTTCCTTGTTATTCAGTCACCACCTAGCTGCTCTGTAAATTTACTGGTTAACTTATGGACTGCCTTATCTTGCCTAAAAGTTATACTTTATTACATCATTTCAATGTTTTGTGGCTCTATTTTCTTAATTAAGTCCATTTAAAAATTTAGCTATATTGTAGTGAAGGGAACAAAAAGAAATCAGGTAAGTACAAGCACAACCAGCAATGACAAAAATCCTTCAGATCATTCTAAATCTGTGATTTTTCAATGCTATCTTGTAATTAAGGTAATGGTTTATTTATTCATGTTGCCACCAGAAAAAATGTATACTCTACAAGTCTCCTACTGTTCATTTAGAAGCACCAGAGTCAATGCTAAAGTCCAAATACCTTTGTTTCTGGGTTAGAAAAATGTTGGGATAAATAATGGAGATGTGGAAACAGTCAGAAGACTTAAAGATAGAAGATACAGAAACAGGAACAGATTGGGAGCCAAACTGAGGGAAACACTCGGAGTATTACTACATATAGAGTAGGCGCCCCATAGAAAAGTTCCTATTAAAGTCATATTGGGCAGATGTTACATTGTATTAGCTACAATACAATAACAGTTATGTGGTGCATTGGATAGAGTGCTGGGCCTGCAGTCAGGGAGACTCATCTTCCTAAATTCAAATATGAAGCTTACTAGTTGTGCGACACTGGGTAAGCCACATAGCCCTGTTTGCCTCAATTTCCTTATTTGTAAAAGGAGCTGGAGAAAGAAATGGCAAACCCCTCCAGTATCTTTGTGAAGAAAACACCAAATGGGGTCATGAAGAGTCAGACATGTATGAAATAATACAACAACTACTTTTGTTTTAACTCCTACATAGCCATAAGTTTGATCCGCTAAGGAGATCAGTTTGGTAAATTAATTAGATAACCTAAAAGTCAACGCAAGCTTTGGGCACCTAGTTACTAAAGCACCACCTCTGGTTACACAGAATACTGGGTATCCTTTATGTGCAGAGAGGTAAGCTGAAATGCTCTAGAGTTTTGTGGATTTTTGGTGCTTTGCACTATTTTTAGGAGTTTAATAGTTAATACTCTAATCAGTAGCCTTAACTAGACTATTTTAGTGAATTAGTTGAACTGTTACATTCAATTTCTCTACCAACAGTATTATAGAAGAAGACTAAGTCCCAGAATCTTAGAACTCTAATATTGTAAGGCACCTCAGTGGTCATCTAATTCAAAACTATCTCTATTATAACAGTTGGTTATTCAACCTCTTAAAAGCCTTTAATGAGGGGAAACCTATTGTATCACTTACCAAGACAATATTTTCTACTTTTGGACTGCTCTAATTATTGGAATTTTTCCTGACATCAAGCCTAAATTTTACCTCTTTGAAACTTCTAGTCATTGATCCTTGCTCCTGCCTTTAAGAATAAAACAAAGCAAATCTAAACTTCTATACCCTTTGGAGATCTGATCAACAGAGAAATAAGTGTTTCTTAAATTTACATGCTTTGGATACACAGGTACACACACGTATATACACATATTACAGAAGGTAGACATTTCCTAAATTACTAGACACATTACTAGACATCTATTAGAGGAAATTCCATTGTGACGTATTTGTTTGGTAATTACTAGCAGATGACATGAGGAATTTCTATATCTGTGAACAATGTCTGGTAGCAACATTCAAAGAGGCTTATATCTTGGGCTGCCTTTGTTCCATAATCCCCAATTAGTACACGCTACTCAGGTTGGGTGCAGCTAAATGGTAGTTGTGGATGCGGGCCTGGCCATGCCCCTGTGACATTTAGGTCTATGCAATAATTTCATTATTCCTTGTCTTCCTTGAATGATTACAAAGTTACTAGTGGTTGTCCTTAAAACCTGATAGATAGCAATTGATATGACCTTTTTAACCAGAAGAAAATCATAATGCTCATTTAGTGTTATAAATTTTTTGTGCCACATTTTCTTTAATAATGGAAGTTGGATTTCATGATCTCCAAGTTTTCATTGACTTCCAAATTTCATGTTATGTGTTAATGAAGTATAAAAACAAAGTTCTCAAAGATGTCCTAGTTAGTTCTCCCTGAAGCACCACAAGTCCTACACGATCTGAGAATGATGTGGCAATACCAGTATGATCCTGCATAGAAATATTGACCTAATGCCAAATTGCCTAATAATTACTTTTTTGATGTGTATTTCGATATTTACATTGTTTGTATTCTTGATAGGTATTACCAGTGTCAACCAGAAGAAAAGAGGATGCTTTTAATTTTGTAAATTGGCATGTACCTTAGTAACTATGAAAGACAGATGAACAGCAACACTTATGCCCTTCATTCTTCTCATAAGATGCTGTGATTTTTCTTCTCCCTACGTGTTGTTCTCTATACAACATTCTTTCTCTTTGTTCCCATCACCTTTGTTATAAAACAACATTTCCTTATAATACCCATTATGTGTTCTTCCCACAGATAGGATTACATTGAAGGAGAGACATTCTCAAACTTTTTTTTTTTTTGGAGGGGGGAGTTCATATTGCTGTAACATGCCCTAATTTTGTATTATATCAATGAGATCCAGTATCAACTTACTGAATGGCCTTCTCATTCAATCACCTAACCCACTGTGACTAAGCTAGCTCTCAAGTAACTGGTTCCTATAGAGACAGAACTACTACTCCATTGTCCAAGCATTCATTTCCTTATAACATACATAGTAAAGTACAACCACATATTTAGTAAATCCAAGATCAGTTCAATCAGGCTTGCTCCTAAGCCACCTGAGCCCTTTTCCAAGACCTCCCAAATCACTGAGAGGAAGAAGGGAATCCTAATAAGTCATTTAGCTTCTAGGTCAGGTCAGAGTGCCCTTTATTAACTCCTGGAAGGGTCTTTTAGAGAAAAAAGTTTTTTTTTCCATGTCATGTTTATTCTAGGCTTATTGAACAGAAGCCCACTTACAAGTCTTGCCAACTCTTAAGATTTTCTGAAGAACTGAACACATCACAAGCTTATGACATATTTCAAGCTATGATCAGTAACCTCAAGAATATGTCAGAACTCTCTTAGCCTTCTACTTCTATCCAAAACATACAAAAGAGTACAGTATGAAGATCCAATAAGTTAACAACCCTGTAGTACAAAATAAAATATGGTGATAAAGTTAACAGCAAGATATGCACATTTTAAATCATAAAAAATATGGGGAAAACATCTTCCTTGATATTCTAGATTAGTTTTCCTTAAACATTTGGGCTTAGTGAGGAAAAAGTTCATGTGGACCACTTACCCTAACTTCTAACTTGTCACTAAATAAAACAGCAAGATTGGGGTGAGGGGTTGTCTTTCCTGGACAAAAAAGCTTTGAAAGAAGACATATTTTTAAGTGTTTATTTTTCTGATTTTTTAGGAATAGATGCTCTCACTTCCAGATTACACAAAAATCATGACATTTCTTAAATATTACCACTTTATGGATCAAGAGATGGAAGCTTGTGGACAGTAGGTACCCAATGCTATAGTAATTCATTCAGTATCAGACCCAGGATTACTTTCTTGGTTCTAATCCCCTGGAAAAATTCGGTTTAAAGAAAGGAAAGATTTTCTCTTAAAATAAACTCAGAGATTTTGTATAGCTTCTCTAAAAAATGCTTCCATTGTGATAAATGTTTTTGAAACCACTGATACATACCTATCCCAATGAAAAATCCCCAGACCTTGTCTTAAATTATTATCTGTAGCTAATTTTGTCACTTGAATCTCAAGATTAATCCTCAATTCAAATTAGTTACAAATTGGCACATTTATTTCTTAATACTCACCCTTCCATATCTGTTAGCATAGGACCCAGTAAGCAAGGAATGGAAAACGATGATTGTCTCATCCAAATCCCAGATGAATACCCTCTGGAAAAATAAAAGCAAATCAATGTGTTTGTGTACCAATTACAGAAATGTATGACTCAAATTAACATTGATATGAAAAGTTATATTTAAATGTCTGATATACTTAAAATATTTTTTCAGTATTCTTACAGAGAAATCAAGCTGTGTCAGATATACCTTCTAGATGCCCATTAGTCCTACTAAACTAAATGACCAAAAAGCTAAAAATTGTATTAGTAATGAAAATTTATATATAGGGGAGAGTGCTAGACAGCAATATGTATACAATTATTTATTTGTGCATCTGTTGAATGGGCACAATCTCAATCTTAGTTCTGTAACAAAGAGGAAGGATTACTCCATCCTTTGTTCCAATAAAAGACAGCATTTGATTAAAAAGTAGACCATCAGTTTCTCTTTTGTTTCTCATATTTCTCCTCATTAAAATATGTATATGGGGCAGCTAGGTGGCACAGTGAATAGAGCACCAGCCCTGGAGTCAGGAGGACCTGAGTTCAAATTTGGCCTCAGATACTTAACACTTACTAGCTGTGTGACCTTGGGCAAGTCACTTAACCCCAATTGCCCTGCCTTCCTCCCTCCAAAAAGGCATACATATGTATTGGAAAGAGATAAGTTAGCATCCAATTCCCCCTCCCTTTTTTTTTAAAAGCAAAGTAGCTACATAACTTGAAGAGCCTCTTTTTATAGCAGATCCTTACCTAGAATGATATAAGGGTTGCTAACTAGAAATAACAATGTGCTCTCATTGGATTTTAAAGCCTTCAAAGTTGGAGTTATTGGTAAATTATTTAGACAAATTTTAAAAAATTACATAAATCCTGTCTCATTACCTATATACCAAGGTTGAATTTGGTGATAGGAACTGTAATAATAATGAAGATGACCCCATGGAATATAGTGCTTTCAAATGATCCTCTCCTTGTCCCTCGCATCCCCAACCCCTGACCCCAATCACCACTACCACCATATAAAAAGACTAGTAGACTAAAATGCTTTCCATTGGACTTTAGTTTGGCAAGCAATAAATATTTTATAGTAGTAGACTCAGAGCTATGAAATCTCCTTCTCTTTTAAGGTCTTCTACTTTTTAAATAAACATGCTAATGGTCTGCCTTAATATAGAACTATCCTCTACTCTTTGTATAAAGAATCTGTAACATTATTTTTGATGGCATTGTGCTAATTTCCAGAATTCATGCTGTTTAATAGGAAGTTAGGGGAAATATGAAATTTAATGAATAATATTGGCTTTTTAAGCAAGCATTAAAGAATTTGCCATCATACTCTGGGGGAAAATAAAATATCAAGAAGACAATTGCTTTGCTATATAATTTCTCTGAGAGATATAGCAGTAAAAATTATTCTGTGGTTTACCTATGCAAATACACCCAGTACCACCATCTAGCTGTTTCTTTTGGGCTCAGGCACATAACATACCTCAAGGTCAGAATCTGGTGGTGGTGAAGGGTTATTGTTTCTTCGGCCCCTCCCACGTGATTTCCCATCTGAACCACGGCGCAATCGATCTGAATCTGAATCTTTAATAGGTGTTGAAGGACTGTGGATTGTACTGTACTCTGCTGAAATACACAAATGACTTTCATCTTTTAGTTTTAATTCTATGGTAGCAGTTGTTTTAATTCAAAGGGAAATTTTAATAGCTATTTACACTTCATTTAACTTCAATTCTGGATTAACTTCTAATGATAGAGGTAAAGTTTTTTTTAGAAGGCAATTGCTTTGCAAAAATGTGAGATAGGATCATAGATTTTTTTAAAGAACAAAAACCATTAACACCAGTGTGATCAGACTACACTATCTTAATTTGAAATTCAACAAAATAAGCTGTATTCTACCTTAATATATTTCATTTTTCCCACCTGTGGTTCTGTGATACAACAATGCATGTTCAAAGTCATAGAGTAGCAAAAATACTTTGTCAGTTCCCTCTCAAATTCTCCAAAGGTAACTAAATGAATAGTTCCTAAGTCAAGAAAAGGATTAATCTGTCATAATAGTTGTTCTTCCAGTTGCCTAACAGTCCAGAGAAGACTTTTTGGTTCATGGAAAATGATAAACAGAAAATTAGACTCTAGGTTGAAGGTAGAAGTATGATAGTATATAGAATTGCCTCTCTACTGTCAGTCCAGGGAAATCACTCAACCAGGTATATATGACTCAGGTCATATGAGATGAGTATTAAGTGCAGGACTGTTCTTCTCATGTATGAGGGTAGAGAATATAATATATACCCTCTTTCCTTACACAAATCCAAAGTGTTTTCTCCATAGATTTGTGACACCCTGCTTTTTACTTACGTGAAATTACTTGAATATTTAAAAAACAACACATTAGGATTAATTACTAGTATTCTTATTCAGTTGGAGAGAATATGTTTTATGAAACCACTAATAAATTAAGAAACTCTTCATACAAAACTAGTTTTCTACTCTTAAAATATATTGTATAATACACTTCCCCAATATTTTTTCAAAGAATACATTAGCTTTCACAAAACACTAGGTCTTATAGAAGATCGCTACTAGCATGAAAATAAATATTTGCTTCAAGCTCTTAATAATTTACTTCTAATTAATAAATAAATGAGTAATATTGAGTGAAATAAAATATATTTTTAAATTGGGGAATGAGTATTTAAGTATGGTCTTCTATTGAAGGATAAAGCTATAAATAATCATTTAATGTTTATTAAAATAAATTTATAAACTATTTCTTTAAACAAGACCATAAACCTGAATTTTATACATATGTATGTGTGGTAACATGATTTACATTAGAAACATGAGCACATATTTCTGCTATATTTTCTATTATACCAACATTTGAAAAATGCTCAATACAAATCAAAGTACAAATCAATCATATCAACAACGTTAAATTTTCTAATTATATAATTTGCTTTCTTTTGTTTTCATTCTCAGTCTTTTTCTTACATTCACCACACACACACACACACACACACACACACACACACACACACACACACACATACAAAGTCAAGCCTTGTTAGTTAAAACAAAATGAAGGGTAGCAGAAACAAGATCGACAAAAACAACTGTCTTTAGGAAAGTGAGGATTCTTGAAGGTAGAATGCTGCCTTCCAGTCCATTTTCCTGTTATTTTAAAATATTAAATATTTAAAAAAATAGGGCTTCAAACAATCATCTTCGGAAATCAATTTTTAAAGATTTAGTCATTTCCATCATGTTGAAATTTGTCTGAAATTTTCTGCTTCAGAATTTTTCTTGCTTGTTATACATCTTGACATTGAAATATATGTTTTCTTTAATCGGTAGAGTTTACACCCTTCAAATATTTAATAAGAGATGGCAATTATCTTCCCTCAGTAAAGTTATTGCTTAGCTCAACTAAATTGTATAGCACTTATTGAGTTCTTTTTAAGCTTTCTGCAAACATTTTTTTCCTGTGGTCTGTAATGGAAATGCAGATTTAAAGATCTTCCCTGCCCCTAGGCTAACGTGCACCTGGAGCCTGGGGTGGGAGGCTTGTTTTTCAGTAGATACTTTTTGATTGGCCAGTGGGTCAATAAGGTTGTTACATTCTCTGAGCCAGGAGAAGGCTATATAAGCCCTGATGTGTAGCTTTGTTTTGGGACTCACTTTGAGAAATGTTCTGTGATTTGATCTGAATTCTGGGAAGCCGTTGTTGAGAGTCCCCCGGCTTTGAAAAACCCAGGATGTGGAAACCCAGATGTTGACTGGGTATGGATGTAATGGTTGGACAGTTTGGAAATCTGTCTACTTGATGTTTCTGTCTTGATAATTATGCCTGTATACTTTGAGGTTCAGGGTGCTGACCTTTTCTCCTGAACAAGGTAAATGATATATGTCTGACTGATTAAAGTAAGCTTGTTAACCCATTTTGAGTTGCTTTCCTTTAGCAAAGCAGATCCAAGAACCTGTGGTAGCTGCAAACCCTGAGGACGCTTGGGGTGCTTGCTGCTACAGGTCTTAGACAATCATTTCTTTTTTTTCCTCTCTGGACATCATGCAGAGTCTACGCCTATTTTTTTTTCTCAGAATTGCATCAAAGTGAAATAATACCCCTCTTTAGACTTTAGCTTTAAATTCTAGGAACTCAGGTGTTTAAATTTTAAATTTTGATTAATTTTAAATAATGTTTATTTTAAATAATAATTAATTTAAAAATTAAATTTTAAATAAACTATTTTATCACCTTTAAAAATATGGTTAACATTGTTACAAAAATAGCAATATACACACATATGATACATAAAGATCCTATGATTTTGTATACACAAAGATAAAATGAAAGAAGCAAAAAAATATTAATTTTTTTGTTAACATTTTTGTTAAATTAAGAAATACAGTGTGGTTGTTAGTACAGGTAGAGAGCTGGTCTTGGAGTTGGGAAGATTTTGTTTCAGGTCCTGCTTCTGATGATGCAGGCTAGCTGTGTTACCATAAGCAAGTCAATTAGTATCTCACTGTTTGGAGTGATTCTCTAAAATCATATACATCAGATACAAACTGCTATGCTGAATCAGTGGAGACAGTTTCTGCACCAGGAATTCCCTCCCTTGGTGAAAGCACAGATCTTGACCTCGCCCTACCCTGCTCCTTCCTATTCTCCCCAAATCATCAAAGTCAGTATGGCATGCTGAAAAGAGAACGTCACTAGAGGAAGCTCTGGGCCTGATGTTGCCACTGGGTGCCCTTCAACAAGCTCTTGAATTTTTTTAGTTCTCAGTTTCTTCCTATATAAAATGAAGAGCTGTATGAGATCATCTCTAAGGTCTTTTCCAGCCTCAAATTATTTGCTTTTATAGTGACAGAAATTGTCAAAGAATTATACAGTTTTAGAGTTGGAAGGAATCTTAAGAGTTACTTCATCCAATGCCCTACCTGATATATGTCATAATAACATAGTTAATTTTTCCCTCCCTTCAAGAAACACATGTTCTCTGGACAGAGAGGCCACTCTTCTCCTAGTCTGTTCATAAGCTGAGTGCAGGTCTAAATACATAGATGTCTTTCTGTTGAAGTTTTATGTTGAAAGTCTCAATCCACATGTCAGAGAGTCAGAATAACAATGGATATTTAAAAGATATTCAACAACTTTATACAAGCTGAAAGCAGATTATATTTTTACCCTCCCTGTTTCCATGTAAAGACAGCAAAACCTTTTACCCTCAAATTTCTCCAAACAAAATGGTATGGAACACAGGGTTGCTTCCTACCTTTGGGGAGACAAGTACATAAGGCACTTCAGGGTATCTGTCAGTTACTTCTTCAGTTATTTTGCTTTCCTCTCCCAGACACAATAATGATTCCAAATCAAGATAAAATGCCTGCGCAGACTTGAATGTCCTCTACCAAGTGACTTCTCATTCCTAACTTAATTTCTTGCTTCTGTGGAAATGTTTCCTCTTCAGTCAGAATGGCCTTTCTCTCATATTTACATTGCTCTTTCCCCTCAGGCTGTCTTTATAGATATCTGAAATAGTTTCCAGGATTTTTTCCAACCATTTTCCTTCCATCCTCAATAGCAGAACAGAAATACCACCTTCAGGAAAACCTCTCCAGCTTCAATCCTTCCTTAATTTATTTGTACCATTACACAATGTTACTCGTTCCTACTAAATACTATATTACATGTAACAGTATCTTCAAAGGTCTCTCCCACTGAGACTATAGATATTGTTACCTTATCTTTAAGAGAGGCTATAGAATCTTCAATATAGTTTAACTGCCAGTCCATTAAGAGTCACCTGTGATGGCTTATTTTCTTGTCATGATTGAGGAGAGAGTGAATAAGGTATCCGGACACTAGGTGGGGGGGGGGGGGAAGGAAAAAATGAAGAGGACTTTTTTTTTTTTTAAAGAGAAATGTTTTAATTTTTGTTATTCAAAGGAAAGGAAGAAATTTTTGAGAAGATATTTACCTGGCATCTTGAGATAACTGAATGATGGGACTACATCATATAAGTGAAAAGAAATCAATGTAGTAATACAGACATTCATCTGTCATATTTTTCACAGTTTAAATATTGTGAATAATAATTTCTGCTTGCATTATTTTGTATCTTGTTAATGAGTTGCATGGATAGTAATAGTAACTTTGCCAGAGTGACTAAGAGGTCCACAATACACAAAAAGGGCTAAGAACCTTTTATAAATCACCCTCACAAATTTGGTTTACAAAGAGTTCTGCAAAGAAAACATGGATTGAAGATAACACTAATAATTTAGGCACAAGTAAATAAGAAAATGATAGATCTAACTCTCTCTATTCCAAGAGAGCCTTTATCATTCACATCATGAGGAAAATGCAATGATGACCTAACTGGATCTTACAAGAACTTGGCTAAAAATAAGTAATTTAATGGATAGTAATTTAAAAAAACTAAATTTTAAAAAATTACTTAAAGAATGAACGTTGAGACAGAGAGAAACAGAGAGACAAAGGGAGAGACTATGTATATTTGTGTGTCCACATGTACTGATCCTCATGAGAAAAAAATCATGCTATTCAAAATATATTTCTCTCTTCCAGCTCTTATATTGAACTTATAGTATACACACACACACACATTTATCTTCACTAAACTAAACTAACATTCTAACCACATCTCAGATTAATTCATTTTCTTATAAATCAATTAAATTGAACAAACAGTCAATGACTACTTTATACAAGTTGCTGTGTTTGGTGTCGGGGATGTAAGATAAAAAACAAAACCAAACAAAATGACCCAGTCTCTGCTTTCATGGCTCGTAGAGGTTGATAAGATCGTAGAGGGTGATAAGAGCTGTGTTTAAACAAGTGTTACATAAAATAACATAAAACATAATGGAGGAGAAAACATTTTCATTTAGGATGGAAGAGACTTCAGAAAAGAGGTAACACTTGAGCTGAGCTTTAAAGAGTAAGAATGATTTTAACAGTATGGGTGAGAAGACTGTGGTAAGCACATTGCATTTGAAGTCAGAGGGCTTGGATCTTATCCTGCCTCCATCACTTACTAAGTATGGCTTTGGATATGTAATTTTGCCTATGTGCCTTAATTTCCTCATCTAGAAGATGAAAGAATGACTTCTGGCATTCAGTTTCAGCTTGATGTATTCATTATGCTGTTATTGAACTATTATTGCCAACAGAGGTTTCTCAGCATAAACTCCTGCTTCCAGAATATAGAATGGAATACCTTATCCCTTTTACTTTAATATGGAGAAGATGGGGAACAGCATCTGACACATTCTAACAACTCTCCCTCAAGTTAGCTATGTGGGTATTAGCTTCTGAAGAGATAAGTCCATTTTAGGCATGAGGAACAGGCTGAGCTAGGAGGAGGAATCTGGCCCTGTCAATTTTGACTGAAATTTAGAATATTTCAGAGGGAAGTATTATAAAATAAGGGTAAGAATATAAGCTGAAACCAAATTGTGAAAGGTACTCAATTTCATTGACCAGTAATTTCTAACGTGTCGTGCATACAACCCATGGAATGTTCAAGATGGTCCTTTGAGATTCTTAAATAAAAGAGATGGAACTTTTTCTATTTATTTTTATCTAAGAAGATAAAGAAATTATTCTGTGATAATATTTAATATATACATTATTAACACTGGTAATCTCATTCAATGATCATATGTTATGTATGATGTGAGTATGTAAGGCATCTTAAGAGAATGGAGTGAGTTCCACGGAATGGAAATGTTCAAAATGCCACCCTCACTTGCTTGTTCACTTGTGACATACTTCAATTTATACATCCTGGTTTAAATGATTATATGCATTATATTCCCTATTTTTAATTAAACCAGGGTTCTTAACCTGGGGTACATAGATCCACAAGGGGTCTGTAAAGAGATTTGGGGGGGTCCATGAAATTGGATAGGAAAATGATGACTTTATTTTCACTAACTTATCATTGAAATTTAGCATTTCAAATTTTTAAAAAGCATTATCCTAGGAAGTCTATAGGCCTTGCCAGAGTGACTAAGAGGTCCACAACACACAAAAAGGGCTAAGAACCTTTTATAAATCGCCCTCACAAATTTGGTTTACAAAGAGTTCTGCAAAGAAAATATGGATTGAAGATAACACTAATAATTTAGGCATAATTAAATAAGAAAATGATAGATCTAACTCTCTCTATCCCAAGAGAGCCCTTTATCATTCACATCATGAGGAAAATGCAATGATGACCTAACCGGATCTGACAAGAACTTGGCTAAAAATAATGAAATGACAAAGAGTACTTAAAATATAGATTCACATCCTCTGTCATAGTGTGTCTTGAGATAACAGCTAATGATAGTGTGACATCCTTATGATTAATAAACTTAAGAAATTAAGCTTTTGTTGCTGAAAATAATACGTGTCACTTATAAAAACTCTCACATCTACATACTTCACCTTTACAAGTCTTCCAAACAAAGAAGTTTGAACACATTATTTTACAAATATACAAACATAATGCCTTATGATCAGTTTGCAAGAACAACTGGTGGATATAAAGGAGATGGAAATTTACTAGCTAATTTTCCATAAAATTTTTTTTATATAATTGCTAAATGGAATTGAAAGATTAACATCATGGGAAAGGTAAGCAGGACTGAATGCTCAATTTTATTTTCTGGGAGGGGAGTATGATAAAAAAAAATAGGGGATCATTGTTCCAGACAATATGGAGTCATCGAATACTTTTGAGATGGGTGATGATATGGGTCAAACCTATTCAATGAGAGGATGATGGGTTCATACATTTACAATGACCAAGAATGGGAGAGTTACTGTAAGCAGGTAAAATGCACAGAATACATAATAAAGGAATAATTATAAGTACTATGGTTTATATGTTTGTGTATTTCAATGCCATAAAAGTCCATTTTCCATAGAATGTATTTTATTAGTATTATCAATCATCCCAGTTATTAGTGTGAAAGCTAATGGTCTATAGTGGACAACAATATTTTCCAGCCTTGCAAACAAAGACCTTCTCCAGCTCTGTGGGCCAGCTAGTAGACGTTTCACAGATATCTCTTGATTGATTACAGTAAACTATCAATTATCCATAAGTAAAGACTCTACTAGGTGTGCTATTTGTGGTAATTTAGTTGAATCCAATGTTGCCTTTCCCTAACAAATTCATGGTTGGGATCTTCCATCAGTCACATGTGGCTTAGTGAATGTACACTCATTTTTCTATAGTCTGAGCAAAACACAATTAGGCTGAGATATGTACTTTTGGGGAAAATCATAAAAGGCATTCCAAAGATAAATAGATTTGATTTTTGGTTTATGTGCTGTTTTGAATTTTCTAAAGTAAGTATAGATATACCTTCCATTACCATGGATAATGAAATGTTGATTATATGTACTTGCCTGTTACCTATTTTAGACTGTAAATTCCTACAGGGTGGGACTATGTTTATTTCTCGTATAGCACTATGCCCATCTGGGAATTCAAATACTTTTTGATGACAACTCAAAATTGGAAAAACATGTAAAAATATAGACAGGAGACAAGTGACTAAACACTATTAAACATAATATTTAAACACAATTTAAATGTAAGTCTTGGTCATTATTTGGTTATAAACTGTCTAAAGAAATCTGTTTGTACAGCAAAAGTCCCTGGATCAGATGAACAGAAATCTACTAAAGATGTTTTAAAATTCATTTACTCCTACTCTTAAGAAACTGAGGCCCATATCTATCTGAAATTAGTCTGTCCTTAAAGGTTCTTCTTGGACTTTTCCTATCTCTACATAAGTCATCTCCTGCCCCTTCATAGGATTTCCTCACCTTCACATGTCTTATAGCACTTATTAGTTTGCAGTCTCCTACTCCTGATTCATCTTAGGTCACACAGTGAATAGTAGGAGACTCAGGACTAGAACAGAGATCAGATTATTCTCAGTCTAGTTTCTTTTCCACTATGCCATATTGCCTCAAGTAACTTAATTATGGCTTGGTCAAAAATTAAAATGTTAGAACCCAAACTGAATTTTCATTACCTTGTAAGATTTGTTTTGTTATAACTATTGTTGATGAGTCTGCTGCATATCTAAACATCCAAGATACTAGGTTTATTGGCATTGGCGAAGATGAATTTGATTATTTTAAGAATTTAGCTAACTTTTGACTTAGCATAGTCTATAGTCAGAATGACATGATAACATATTACTAACAGAATATCTAGCAAGCACCAAATGGAAACATTATCAAAATTTTAGAGTCATATTCCCTAAGTAAATATCTGCAGTTTAAGCAGGCATGTATATTAGATGGTTTCATTGCAGTCCTACCTAAAGGCAGGGTGCTGAACTAGAAAAATTCTGGATCAGAATATGGAGAATGTAAATAATTTGAAAGCTAGAGGAATTCTAAGTTTATATTTTTAAAACACAGGGAAGAACAAGCACACCTCACATGTGCAAAACAGAGGACATAGAAAAATTAAATATTTCAAGTACATCATGCCATTTAGATGAAGGGGTATAATTTTATACAATTGCTTTGGGGACAAAATGAGTTATTCTGTGGGTCAAAATGTCTATCCAGAACTAGAAGATGGAAGCTGGGTTTTAAAACCAGAATGTCTCCCTCTTGAATATTCAGGACAGGCAAGAATTGGAAAACTTAAAAAAAAATCTTGAAGATGGCAAAGTCCAAATGTAGGGTGGATTACAAATTTTTCTTCTGTTGATATTGGCACTCAACACAACCATCCTGAGTAGTTTTCAGAGTTTCAACATACGATAGACTGGATACATGCTGGCATTAGGCCTAACATAACTAAAGTAAACTGAGAAGCAGCCTGGGCCTATGACCTTGTGGCTAAGGAGGATTGCTTGTTTACTGGACTCTTTGTATTTGAATCTGGAGGAAGCAAACACATTCAAATTATATGCAGACAAGAAATGATGTTGATGACAGTGGACAATGAGTTAGGCTGCATTTCTGAGAGAAGGGGGCAGCCTGAAAGTTTCTGCCACTGTAGATTCTCTCTCCCCAATAGCTCCATATGGAGAAAATTAGGGAAAGCAGAGGAAATGGAAGATGGAAAAGTGGGTCCCAACTTCATTTAAATGCAAATTTATCCAGGTTAATAAAATTGACTTATCAAGTAAGACTTGATAGGCTTTAAAAAAATAAAAGATTGTTTTAGAAAAATAATTTTATAGAAGTTAAAGGAAATACAGCATTTTTATGAGGAATATTCCCTTTACTAGATTGGAGGCCCTTTAAGGGAAGAGCCTACAATCATTTAGATTTCATTCATTTAGATATCTCTCCTAGCATCTAGTATTATACATTGTATATTGTATAGTGCTATACACTGTATATTTTCTTTAAAATATTTGTTGAACGACTGTTGGATGAACACTTGAAACTTAAATCTTAACTATAAGCAGCCACATATTGCTAGAACTAAAAAAATATATTCTATAAAGAGACAAATATATTACTCTAATCACTACAAAAATGCTTCCAAAACTAAAGGAGATCAGTACAGTTGGGAGCTAGAAAGTACAGTGAATAGAGTTCTGGGCCTGGAATCATAAATTCAAACCATTCAAATCTGGTCTCAGATATTTACTAGTTGTGTGACCCTGGGCAAATTACTTAACCCTGTTTGCCTTAGTTTCCTCAACTGTAATATGAGCTGGAGAAAAAAATGGCAAACTACTCCCAGTATCTTTGCCAAGAAAACCCCAAATGGGGTCACAAAGAGTTGGATATGACTGGAATGACTCAACAACAACAATTTGGGGAGGGACGGCAGTGGAAATAAGAACAAGGCTTGGTTCTCACCCTTTGTCTTGGTTTCTCATTCATTGCTTCAAGAATCCACGATTTCATTGGTGTGAAATGAGACATTTTCATGCGTTGCAATGATTGGAAAAAAATCCATCACCTCATGATCAACTTTCTAGCATTCTGCTCTTCTAATTTAACTAGGTAAGTTCTCAGACAACAAACACAAATTCCACCATTATGTCTTTACACTTCCGTGGGATCTGACACAACTTTGACCTCTATTGGTATAACTTTTGAAAACCCAGGTAATTGTTACACCATAGCAAGGAATCAGCATGAAATATCAGTAGAGACATTGTAGTCAAGTAATAAAAAAATGTTTGCTGTTGACTAAATTCCATTCCAAAGAAGAGATATCAGAACACATCACCTTTCCTTCATTATAGAAAGAACGAGGGATATGGAGCATTTCATAAATTGTTGGATGCAGTGGACTGCTGTTTTGTTTTTTCATTCCAGAGATCATCTAATCTAACCCGTACCAGAACAAGAATTCCTTTTTATAATATATTCAACAAGTGGTCATCTAATCTTTCTTGAAGATCTGTAATTAGAGGGAAGTCATTATTTCTAGATAGTCTATTCCACTTCAGGACAGCTGTAATTCTAAGGAAATTTTTCCTAAATCCTAAATTTGCCCCTATCCAACTTCTATCCATTACTCTTAATTCTGTCCTTTGGGGCAAAGGAGAATATATCATATTCTTTTTACTACATGACAGCCCTTCAAATATTTGGGGAAAAAAGTCATGCCCTGCTATAACCTTCTAGCCAAGACAAAACACAAAATGTTCCCATAAACTTTGAGAAAAATTCTCCTCATTTCTTAATTTTATTGTCTTTAGCAGCAGCTAGGCTTTAATTTGCCATTCTCTATCCTGAATTTCTACCTCCACATCTACCCTAAATTTCAGTTACAGCGTCATATTTATTGATTCATCAAACTATTTAAAATGTGTGACAGAATGTTAGGACTAGAATAGTTACTCTATCCTACCCTCTGTCTACGAACAACTGACATTTATGTAAATTTTTCAAGTTTTTGAAGTGCTTTACATATCCTTTTAGAGCATTAGAACATCCCTGTGCAATAGGTAGTCAATGTATGGCAGTTGGTGGCATAGTGGATAGAGTGCTAAGTCTGGGGTCAGGATGATTTAAGTTCACATCTGGCATCAAATACTGACTATCTGTGAAAGTCACTTAACCTTTGTTTGCTTTGATCTCCTCAACTGTAAAATGGGGAAAATAATAACATTTTTCTCCCAGGGTTGTGAGGCTTGAATGAGATGATATCTGCAAAGTACTTAGGACAGTGCCCAGCAGGTAGTAGGGGCTGTACAGATGCTTGTTTCTTCCTTTCCTCCCCTATGGTCTATAAGGTTTTGTTTGTTTGTTTTACCAATAAGGAAACTGAGGGTCAGAAAGGTGAGTGATTTGCTCATTGTCATAGTCAGGAAGTTCTGGAAATGGAACTCAGTTTAAAAAGTCTTGAGTGTAAACCATGGCTTGAAGATGACTATTTGGACCATACTGAGAAAGTAAATGATCTTTTATATGAGTCATTTTCCTCATCTGTAAGAAAGAAAAATGCTCTGTGGAATTCAAAGGATTATTGAACTACAGAGGCAGTGGTGCAATGGTTAGACCACAGGACTTTGAGGCAGAATGGCAAAAGATTGAATCCTACTTCAGATGTTCCATTGCTATGTGACCCTGAGCAAGTCACTTAACCTGTATGTGCCCCAGATTCCCAGTAAGATAGGATGAATAATAACATTTACCTCACAGGGTTGTCATGAGGTTTAGCCAAATTAAAATATGTAAACAGATTTGCAAACTTTTAAGCTCTATATAAATGCCAGATATTACATTGTGAGATATTGCACATGAAAGTACTTTTAAAATGGAAAATATGATACAAATATATGGTAATAGCACTGTGTGGTTGGCATAACCTGCCATTACACTACCCAGTAGACCACATGTTCATAATCACACAATTGACTGAGGGGTATAGATAATACAAAAACAGTTTCTGTGGTTTATTTTGTTGTTGATTTTGAAAAAGCACTTGAATTGGACAAGCAAAACGTAGTCTTATAGGATATCTTTCAAAAAGATGTCTTTGATTCATGTGAATATGATATAATTTTTTTTAGAGATTCAACTATACACTTATGGTTGTTGAGTAATTGATCATTTATAATAGGTGGCATTTATATAGTGTTTGAAAATATGCAAAGTGCTTTATGAATATTCTCTCATTTGATCTTCAAAACAACAGTGTGAGGTAGGCACTATTATTATCTCTTGTACATGTGAGGAAACTGAGGCTAGTCGAGGTTAAATGGCTTGACCTTAAGTGACTATTACCTCCAGAACAAATACAAGCCCTCTGTTATTCAAAGTCCTTATAAACTGTCACATTTCCTTTTCAGAGTTCTTATACCTTATGCTCCTGCCCCATGTACCCTGCAATCCAGTGATGCTGGCCTCCTTCACAAAACATTTTATCTCTTAATTTTTTCATTTTCATTGGCTACCTCCAATGCCTAGTATATTCCCCCTCCTAATCTCTGCCTCCTGGCTTTGCTGGATTCCTTCAAGTCCTAGGTAAAATTACACTTTCCACAAGAACCTTTCCTTGATGCCCCTTAATACCATTGCTTTCTTGGGGTGGCTAGGTAACACAGTGAGTAGAGCACTGGCCCTGGAGTCAGGAGGACCTGGGTTAAAGTCCTGTCTCAGACACTTAACACAAAAACTAGCTATGTGACTGTGGGCAAGTCACAACCCCAACTGCCCTCCAAAAGGCAAAAAAAATACTATTGCTTTCTTGACACTGATTATTTCAAATTTATACTGTATGTGACTTAAACAAGTATGTTTCAACATAGTTGCTTGTATCTCATCTACCCCATTAGACTGTGAGCTCCTTGAGAACAGGTATTTTTACCTTTCTTTGTATTACCAGTGCTTAGGACACTGCCTGGCACAAAGTAGTTGTTCAATAAATTTTAACTGACTGGCTGACTTGTCCAGGGTTACACATCTAGAAAATGTCTAAGACAGAATTTGAGCTCATGTCTTCCTGACTCCAAGCCCCAAACTAATCCACTGTGCCACCTAACTGCCTGGTAATCAATTGATTTATTGGTAATAATAAACAAGACAGATATATGATTACTGAAGGTATTCACCTCTTTCTTGGAGTATATCAAAACTTAAGAGTGATTTCCCATAGATTACATGGTTCTTCAAATGTTCCTGGTTTGTGGATTACATTGGTTGGCTGCATCAAACCCAGGAATGCTACAAAATCTTTTCAATCAGATCCTTGGCTACTCAGAAGAGAAAGGTACAGCTACTCACAAAGGAAAAACCAAGTAAAGAAAGAAGGCTCCCCCCTCTAATAGTGACAAGAAATTGGATGAGTAGCCTGCTGAGTTTAGTCTATCAGTAGCTGTATCCTGGAGTATGACTATAGATGACCAATGAGCAAGGCCTAAGGTAGGAGGAAGAGCATAGGCGAGATCACATCTGGTAAATTGTATAATGTTTTGAAAGATCATAAGACATTCTGATACAAAAACCCCATCTTTTAAATGCCAGCTATATATGTATATATGTATATGTATTTATGTATACATATATATGAAACACATAAAATACTATGGTTTCTGAAGAATCAGAATTGCAGTTGACCTGAAAACATTAAATGAGACATAAAAATAAGAGAACTTCAGAAGTCCCAATAAGACATGGTAAGTGGAAATGGTTTGTGAAATGTGATTGATGATTACTTGTGTGAGAGAATTGGCATTGAAAATTATTTCAAGGACATGTACAACTGGAAAAGTAAGTGAACTCATCATGCAAGGAGGTAACAGTTTAAATATTGCAAAGATGTCCACAAAACACTTTGAAACATAAAGGAGAGGCTCTTGTATATTTGGTAGATTTTCTATGGAAACTTTATGGAATGACATGGACAATAATTGTAGAGGAAGAGAAGGCATGTAAAAATTTCAGTAGAGAGAGTGACATCTAAATTGTTACAAGTCTCTATTAACTAGAATGGATACACATGTACAGTATAATCGTAATTCATATTCATCATGATGAACCAATTCCTGGCACATAGTAAGAGCTTAATAAATGCTTGTTGATTGATTGATGAACCTGAGGTAATACAAGATCTTAAAACATCATCTGCATCATTAAAGAATATCAAATTATGTCTAGCATAGCTTTAGGGTTATGCATTTTATTGGCTTCTATTTGTTTGCAATTTGACAATTTTATTACCTTAATAGTTCTCATTAACCAGAATATTTGATTGCCCAAAACAGTATTTTCTGGTATTCTGTGTAATAAATCTGCTGTATTTTTCACCTTATAAGCCACTTATGTCTACTATGAAATTTAACATACGTGCACACATATGCTTGTTTTGTTCTCGAATTGCTTCATGTTTTATTTCTTTCTGCCCAATCAATTAAGATTGGCACTTAATTGAGGAGGGCTGTCTTCTTTTATAGTATCCTCAGAATTCAGCACAGTACCATAAAAGAGACTCAGTAAATATAGCTGACTTGCACGCCATCAATCAATGAAGAGGCATTTATTAAGCATTTACTGAGGTAATTCTGTTAAGAACTGGAAATAGAATAGCAACAAAAAAAGAAAAAGAAAGAAAAATTGCTATTATCAAGGACCTTACATTTTAATGGAGGAGAAAAGAAGCACACATATCAGTATGTACAGAACACATTTAAAGAAAATAAATACATATAAGGTAAATAAAAGTAGTTAGGGAGACAGGTGCAAGTTGGGTGGGATAGTGAATAGGGTGCTGGGCCTAGAGTCAGGAAGATTTGAGTTCAAATCTGACTTCAGACACTTACTAGCTGTGTGAGCCTAGGCAAGTCACGTAACACTATTTACCTCAGTTTCCTCATCTGTAAAATAAGATAGAGAGAAAATGGCAAACCACTCCAGTATTTTTGCTAAGACAATTCCAAATGAGGTCATGAAGAATCAAATATGACTGAAACAACCGAACAACAACAAAGAAGACAGGGTACTAGCAGCAGGAGGTGGCATTCAGAAAATGTTTCATGTATATGGTTGTGCTTGTTCTACATGTTGGAAAGAAGAGAGGGATTCTTTGAGGTAGAGGTGAGGAAAGGGTGCATTCCAGGTATGGAGGGATGGCCAGTGCAAAAACAAAACCAAGAATGGAGTGCTGTATGAGAGAAACAGGGACAAGTTTTGTTTTAATCATAGAGTGTACAAAAAAAGTAATAATTAGGTTGGGAAAATAGTTTGGATCCAAATTGTAAAGGTCCTTAAAAGCAAAACAGGAGTTAGTTTATAGTTTATCTTACCAGCAACAGGAAACCACTGATGTTTATTGAGTATGAGAGGGTCATAGTCAGAGATGTACTTGAGGAAAATCCCTTTGGCATCTCTGAGGAGGTTGGGCTACACTGGTGAGAGTCTTGAGGTTCTGTACTTTTTTTTTGCATGAGTGGCATGACATAGTGCCTCAAAGCCAGGGAGATCAAAGTATAAATCCTGCCTCTGCCATGTACTGGCTGATTGAGCCAAGCTCAAGTTGTTTAACTTCTCAATGCTAGACAATGTTTTAAGACTGCACAATGACGGGAAAATGCTAGCTTGTATTGGTGGAGGAAATTTCCTATATGAATGAAGTCACAGATTCTCATTTCCTATGTGTCTAATGTGTATTCATCTTTGACTATGTTTTATCGCTGTGGTAGAATATAAACTCCCTGAGGGCAGTGACTATCTCACCTTTTACTTATATCCCCATTACAGAGTATACAATAGGCATTTAATAAATGTTTGTTGACTACTCAATTTCATTAATGATCAAATGAAATGTGGAAAAGATTGTTCTTTCTTATCTCTTAGGCATGTAAAATAATGGAAGATATACAATAAAACATTGACTTTAAGAGAATGATTCAGCAAGAAATTTCAAGTGAAGCATGCTTCCTTTTCTACTGAAGAAAAAACTAGAAATTAGTAGTCTTCATTAGAAACATGTAAATCAGCAGAGAACAGCAGTTAATTGGGCAGATGGATCATAAGAGATACTTGCAAGACTCTGGTTGGGAAGTACTAAGGCACAGTGCCTGACACATAGCAAGTGCTTACTAACTGTGGTTAGTCAATTAACATACGATTTAATAAGTGCTAACTGACTAGATGGGAAAAAATTTCTACAGAATATTCTGTAATCATTAGATCATATGAAGAAATCACTTAGAACAAGTAGATAAGGACAGATGATAAATAAGAAAAGGAAATTGGTCACAGACATAGATGAAGATCCTGTCTGGAATAAAAAAAGGAGACAGTCTTTGTTGAATTTTTGTTTTGAAATATATGTTTACTTTTCTAGACATGCAGAGAATTACAGAAGTAACCTGAAGGATATCATATTTAAGTTGAAGACTATTAACTGAAATGGCAATAATTTTAAAGTTAGTGGTGTGGTAGAAATTGTAGAATATAAATGCGGCTTGAATAAGAATAGCTGAGGACAACTTTTAAGTTCTGTCCTCTGCTCATATGCTCTGTGGGCAATATCACACACTTAGTTTATGATAAGCTAACCTGTGATTAGTCAATAAATACTGATAACACTGAATTGAACAGAACTGGATCCAAGGGAATTGCATTTGAGAATTGACTTTGGTATATCCAGAGACATATTATGGCATAAAGAAGATAGGTCTCACCCTTGAGACCAGGAACAATTGGGTTCAAATCCCATTTTTGATAGATACTGACTCTTGTGAGCCTGGGCAAGTCATTTAAGTTCTCAGTACTCTGGTCTATAAGGTTATCAGTAACAGAAAAAGTACCAATATGTATTAGTAGAGGGGATTTCCTCACCAGAGAGCTCCAGTTCCAAATGAAATCACAGGTTACATTATTATTTTTCACCTGAGGTAGATCTACTCATACTCCATTCACCACTAGATGCTAAGGTTTCTTCCTTTATAGATTAATTGTTAGCATACCCCTTGGTCTATGCCAATATATTAATCATTTTAAGGAATTATTGCATTTTTTTTTTGTTTTTAGATCACCTACACTTCCCAATACATTCCTTCCCTCTTCCCCATGGAGAATTTGTACTTTCTTACAACTGTATTTTTTTTTAAAAAGCTCAGCAAAGCCAACCCATTAGTGAAGCCTGGAATGTACACTACATTCTACACACCCTTCTGCAAAGAAGGAAGGGAGATTACACACTTATTGAAACTTTTTAAAGACCAAGCTCAGTCGTTATAATTCCATAGAATTCAATGTCTGTTATTTTGTTAATGGTGGTATTTGCATTTATGTTGTCATAATAATTTGTATATTATCTTCCTGTTTCCACTTATTTTGATTTGTGTAAGTTCATATAAATCTTATCATGGTTATCTGTATTCATTATATTAATAAACTCTTAGATTGCAGCAATATTTTATAATAATTATATATCACAACTTGTTTAATCATTCACCAATTGATAGTTGTCTACTCTGTTTCTAGTTCTCTGATACTATCCTATGAATATTTTGGTGTATATGAATCCTTTCTTTTAATCATGAACTTCTTGTAGGATATTTTTTAGTTACTTGCTTAGAATACTTCCGAATTGTTTCCCACAATATTTGGTACATCAGTGTGTCTATCTTTTCACAACTCCTTCAACATTGACAAAAGATGAGAATTCTTAATTCTAGGTCTGGTCCCTTGATTAAAGTAGACTTATGAATGAACTCTATGTTTCTACCCACTTCACAGTAAATTGCATTCAATGTTCAGGAACTAATATTCTTCTCAAATATTACTTCATGCTTGCTGATTTCTACCATTTGAAAAATGCAATTTGGGGCATAGGCAACCCTACTTTTGGAAAACGTCCAATGGAAGAGATGACATCACATGAATATTCACAAAACTTACATGCTAGTTGTGTAAAATTAGGTGTCACTCTTCTTCTGCACACACATTTCTTTCTCCTCCGATCAAAGATGTTGGACTAGACACCTCTGAGGTCTTTTTAAATTAAAAAATCCAGTGATTTCCCAATCTTCATTACATGAAATTCAAACTTATCATATCAGATTTAAAGGCATAAAAGAGTCCAAGTTATATGTGGATTGTTCCAAAAGTTCATTTGTAAGTTGGTCACCTGGAAATCATAACTCAGCTATGAGGAAATGTGACAGTTTCCTAAATAGGGGTTAACTTCCAAAGCTAGGTCACACAAGCATATTTCACTTTTAGTTTAACTGATAAATACTGCACCTTTGAAAAAGCAACTTCCATTAGCAGATAAGGAGGTAGACAGAAATTCTAAATACTTTAAAGGGTTTTGTTTCATTTTTTTTGTCTAGAGATGTGTTCTTTTTATAAAGAAAAAGCCTGATTTCATTTAAAGACTTGTAACCTTCCTTGGAATAATTCTAATATTTAGCTTTCATGAGCTACAAGTTATGGAAGAGAAAAGTGAAGGGCATGGCATGTGCATGATTCTTCTGAGGAAAGAAAAAGGAGTAAATATTGGAAGAGTGACTAAGAAAATCAGTTTTCCATTTTGTCTCAGGGTAAATGGTTGCTGCCTGGATCATGAGGAAGAAGGTTTTGGGATAGGTGAGAGGAAAGTACAAAAAGCTACCTACCTACCTATCTACCTATTTATATATTTCTCTGTCACCTGCAAGTTTAGTAATTATAATTTGAGGAATCCCTAAAATACATGATTTGCATTTCATGTCACCTTATTTCTTAACTGTATTACTCATTTCAACAAGTAGATTATTTTATAATTCTGTCCTGAATTTCCATTGCTAATTCTACATGAAACTTCAGTCATAGTACTATATAGCTGATTCATCAACAAACATTTTTGTTTAAAACCTCTCTTATAACTGTGCTAAGACTTTGCCAGCACTACCTTCCATCCAACTATCAATTTTACTTTACTCTAAATTCATCCTCACATTCATCAATTATAATCACATGCAAAATAAGTGGGGCAGATACATGATATGCAGTACAAGACAGAACTGTTAATATTCTTCCATTCACTCCTTGTATATTATTTTTTCTTTTTGCTTTCTGGAGGGCAATTGGGGTTAAGTGACTTACCCAAAGCCACACAGCTAGTAAGTGTGTCAAGTGTCTGAGGCTGGATTTGAACTCAGGTCCTCCTGACTCCAAGGCCAGCGCTCTATTCACTGCGCAACCTGGCCACCCCTCCTTGTATATTCTTAACTTGTAAATGACAGAGTATAAAAACCCCTGAAATTATAGTCTAAAACTCTTCTAAATTAATTTGTAAGGGTCCTTTATGATTCTCAACAAATTACATCTTTTCAGACACTAAAACTAATCAACAATTGAATAATATTCTTTGTTTTGTTGGATGTGAATTTTTATTGCATACTGGGTCTATGTATGTTTGGATCACTGAAAATTACATAAAAAACCCATTTAAATCAGTTAAAAGCAAACTCAGACTGGTTATCTGGGCATCATGTAGATAAAATGATGATTTAAGTGTATGAGTTCTCACTCTCCTTGTTTCCTCAAATTGAAAGACAGCAAATTCTTTTTAAAAGTTAAATTTCTTTGTCAGTGGAAAATAAAGGGTAAACTTCATTTTGCTGACTTCTGAAAATTTTACTGACAAAGCTACAGTTCCATTGGAAAAAATAAAATGAATGCCTTTAAAACCCCACTCCAACAACAACAACAAAAAACAAACATCTGTTTTGTTTTCTCACATCTTACCAGCTCAGTTATTTTAGCTACAAATATTTATTTTGCTGACAAATGTTTCCAAAATGTTTATTTCATTTTTTTTTTACAGTGAAATGGTTTTTTAGCTTAACAAATTGCAGTTTTGCAAATGTTTCCATGGATTGACTGCTGTTCACAGGCCCATCTGTAAAAATGTGCAAATATGTACTAAACATTTTCAAAAATTTTCACTCAGCAAAAACCAAGTCAGCATGCAGACCTTTGGAAATGTTAGGACTTTTGCCACAGTTAGCATTTGGTAGTGTAGACATAGCCTCAGTTTCCAGCATATACCATTCTATTAGTAAAGACAGCTACCTAGTTTTTAACCCTCTCTTACTGAATTCCTTTGAGAGTCTAGTGTTCTCATGGAACTCTGCACAAGAATGTTTCAGTGTTGTGAGACTCTGCTCTACTTTCTAATGCCTTGGCAGGGATCAAAGAAGTAGAAGGAGCAAATGGTTTCCCATGCATATTGAATTCCCTCTTATGCTGATTTGCCTTCTCATTTGAAATTCAATATTAGCAAGATTTTACTATACACCACCTTAACCAGTTAAGCGTATATAGGCAATAATTGTATTCTTTTCACATCTATTTCATTATCACATTTTTCCATTGAATACTTGTTAACTTTTTGCTACATGGTTATGTTGTTTCTTAGTCAATGTGTAATCAGTATGTACTTTACTCAAAATTTTGTGACATCATTCATTCTGAAGGAAAAAGGAACGAAGGTTGCTTTTTTATTACATTTCCAAAAGGGCACTGAAATTTAAGAATTGGGAAACATGCTTTTTTGGCAATTCAAAATCTGTCATTTAATTTTATCTGTCATGAAAATAGAAATTTTAAATAATCTTGTTTATTTGGAAATTACTGTATAAACACCATAGACATATCAAACTAAAGCAAACTAGAATTATAGTTTTTAGGTTAAGAGATCTTTTAACTCTTGTAGGCGTAATACTACCAAAATAACAACAAATCATAAAAGTAAACATGATTGCAGTTGTAGATAATATTAATTCATGCTGGCAATAGAATTTTGCAAGACAATGTTTACATCATGTATAGCATAATTTGGTCCTTTAACTTTTTTTATCTTTTTTTTTAAAAGCAATTGGGGTTAAGTAACTTGCTCAAGGTTACACAGCCAGTTATTTCTGGGTGTGGTGCTAAGTATCTGAGCCCAGATTTGATCCCCAGGTCATCCCAACACTGGGGCCAGTGCTCTTACTTGCTAAGCCACCTGGCTGCCCGGTCCTTTACCTTTTAAATGCATTTGTTGCTGTTTAGTCACTTTTCAGTCATATCTTTATGACCTCATTTTGGGGTTTTCCTGGCAAAGATACTGGAGTTGTTTACATTTCCTTCTCCAATTCATTTTACAAATGAGGAAACTGAGGCAAACAGGATTAAGTGATTTGACCAGGGTTGCATAGCTAGCACATGTCTGAGACCAGATTTGAATTCAGGTCTTCCTAACTATAGACCTGGCACTTTATCCATTGCAACACCTAGCTGTCCAGATTATATACATTATTTAGCTATAAAAGAAAGTTGTAATTTTAAAATATTAGGTTGACAGTACAAATTACTTTCTATACAAAACACATTTGACATTGGTAAACATGGGGGAAAAGACTTAGGTGACTCTTCAAGAAAAAAAGAATTACCCCCCCAATATTCTTTTAAAGACTATTATGCTTCTACCTAAATAGTTAAAATATTTTGATTCACTGAAAAATATTAGGTTAATTTGGTAATGATATGCCTTAAGCTTTAAGGGTTCAGTGCAAGGTAACAACATGCTGTTTACACTTCAGTGGTTAAGGAATGATATTCTAATATACTGGTTCAAATCTCATCACAAAAGGAAAACATCTTAAAATCCATTTTTCTTATTTTTTCATTTTTTCATATTTTGAAGGGATAAAAGAATACTACTTCTCTTGTAAAAAGAAGTAAGCTTTTCAGGAGGACATTTTAAATGAGGGAAAATACTTTCATTAAAAAATTAAAAGGGGGAATTCTATTAAAGTTGGTCCTCTCATATCTATCATTTGTTGGAAGGGAGAGGATAAAGTAATAAGGAGGAAAGAAGGGAATGGAAGAGAGGCGAGGAAGCAGAGAGGTTGAGGGTGGGAAGAGTAAAAAGAGTATGCCTTATGAATATTTTCCTAGCCTTAATATTCCAAAGAGTATTGCCTTCAGAGAATTGCAAGATTATTTTAAATGACTCCAAGCTGCACTCTAAAAACAAATGTCCATCTTTTCAGTACCGGCATTCTTTCAACAGAGAGGCAGAATAGTGTGATAGGCTGGCCTCAGGGTCTCTCTGTTTGAGTCTTGTTGCTGACTGTGTGACCCTGGAAAAGTCATTTAATTTCTCTGTGCCCACCAGGGAAGTGTCTATGAATAGCAGTTGCAAAACAGATACCAATTTCCACTAGGAGTTTCCTCCCATTGAATTTCATATATCAATGAAGTCAGAAGCCCCTCAAAAGAAGGGGCTTCCAATGACTGTTTATGGTTGTGATTACACTACAGTTTGAAAAGATGAAATTCAAAGCATTACAGATATTAAGCTGGAAAAGACCTTAAAAATCATCTAGTCCAACTCTCTGACCATCACGGTGATTAAATAGTATGCTGAAGATTCAAACCCATATCTGCCTGAGGAGCCAGTGTAATGTAATTTCCATTTTGTGCTTTTTTCTTTTCACTATACTTAAAAGCATCAAATCTTTTTTTTTTTTTTAATAATACTTAAGAAGAAGAAAATGACAGCTGGTGACTGCCATTTCATTTCTCTGGCTCTCTGTTTCCCCATTTGCAAAATGAGAGAATTAGACTAGATTATCAATGAAGTACCTTTTCAACTCTGCAATGCAAAAAATATTTAGTGATTTTAATCACACACCATCAAATTACATTTTTCAAGTAAAGTGGCTTAGGACTGAATCTTAAAGGATCTAGAAAGTAGCAGCAGAGCTACTTTAAAAAAATTGTTATATAAAAACCCTAATTAATTTACAAACTGAGGCATCAGTCATATATTCAACTCACAGGATTAATTTAGAACTGAGGGAAAAATCCTTTTAGAGACCACAAAGGGTTTCTTTTGGTAGTGGTTGTTTAAAATCAGATAAGGATCAGATATGGAACTAAACAAAGAAGTGGCTTTGTATAAAGTCCTTTTAAATAAGAAGATTCACTAAAATTCTGGTGGCAGGTTAAGACTGGCTATGTTTCCTATGTATTTCTAAGTGATGTGATTTTTTTTGTCATGATATTTAATATGTCACTGAAAAATATTAAATACATTGTAGTAAGAACACTGTATTCTTGAAAGAGACCAATGATGTATTTTGGTCTAGACCTTTATATTCTACTTATGTTACTCTTAATGGATTACATATGCACATCCAAAGAACACAGATTTCAATTTAACTATAAGCACATTCTTCATAAGAGCCATACTTAGAATGACGGACTAATATGTATGTACACTCACACACACACATATATATACATACATATATAATATAGAGACATGCATATACACATATTAAAACATAATTGAAAATTTTATAGAGGTAACAGATTTTTAAAACAATATCTCTATAAACTGTTGGGAAAAAAATCATCAAGACATCCTTACAAGTTCATTAGTCTTTAAAAGATGCTGGTAAAATAGGTAAAAGTTGAAAATTTCATTTAAAGAATTAGTTTGAGACATAATAAGCAGAAAGGAAAAAAATAATTCCCCTGAGATCTTGGATGGAAATATGACTAGAATCCAGGTGTCTAGGACTGAGCAGAATTCTAAATCCAAATACCTCTTGAGACTCAAAGAAAACTAAAATAATTTTTAAAAAGCCAAATCATTATCTTAGTATTATTACTCAGGAAAGAGGATTTCCCAGATTTTGATGGCAAAACTTTTCACAGATAATAAAAACAGAAGCACACTGCTCTCTTAAAATCCATGATTAAACATTAGTTTCATTTCAACTAAAATTTAGTAAGCACCTATTTTATATAGAAAATTATATAAGGTTCTCTGGTAGAAGACATTGCCCCTACCATCATGGAGCTTACATACTTAATTCATCATTTCCCAGTCTTAGTTGAATGAGCCCCTCACAGTGTGCCTCTTAAAAGATCAGTAAACTCTTCTTTCATCAAGTGCATCTGGTCTTTAATTTTATGTAGAACTATGAAGAGACAACTTGATGGTGGCCAAATTAATCGGGGTCTCTTTCTTTAAAAAAACAACACCAACAAAAATAAACCTCAACCAAATTTTGCTTTAACTTTGAAAATAATCTACTTTTCAATTTGTAAACTCACTGAAATTCCTAGGACTAATTATGAATAGAAAATTTTGTATAAAAGGAAAGATGTTTCTAAATATTTCCATCGACCAGAAACTGCAAAATAAGGCATTGTGTGTGTGTGTGTGTGTGTGTGTGTGTGTGTGTGTAGGTTGTAAGAGGATGGAATCCTAAAATATCAGGTACATATTAATCATTAAGCTAAATATCTATTTGTAAATAAAACTTGTTTTGAGGCTGGTTTAGAAGATAAAAGAGGGTCTTAAAAAAACCTAGACGCTGTTCTTGACATTACGGATATGAAGATGGCTCTACTTCCATAAGACATAAAGACCACTGCATTGTGAGTTGCCTATGAGTAGTGGTGATAACTGTTGTACTAAACCACCCATACTGTATCACTTCATTTCCACTATAACAATAGCTATGGAAAAAAAATTGGTCAGGGTTCAGTGTACCATCCCACAGAAAGAAAGAACCACCCTGATTTTTTAAATCATGCTTCAATCAGCTCTCCTTGATGAAATGACAGCAATTCCTTTTGCATTGTTCTCATACCCTCTTCCTTCTGTGCCATCCAGATGAAGTGAAGTGATCATGTTATATAATGTTGCTTTTTCTCACTTTATGGCTTCACGTGCTCTTAACAATAACCTTCAATCCAATGAGTGGATTCTGCTCATTTAGTCTTTCTCAATCCCCATGAAATTTTTCAAAATAAGATAAACAGTTCAAAAATAACTGAATGATCAAGCTACTGCAAAGGATGTAAGACAAAGTTACAGTCTTTCCCATGGAAATCCACATCAAATCTAGCAAGTAAGGAGAATGGTAAAATCAAGATAGAAGGGGCCCTAAATTAAAAAAAAAAAACCCGACCCTACTCATAACTTTTTATACACTTGAGTGTGATGTGTGTGTAAGTTTATGTGCTAATATATTCCTTTCAAGCTTAAAATGTAGCTTATGAATGAGAGTGTCATGTGCTTTGATTGTGTACAAAGGCAACATCATTTATTGAATGCACACTCCTGTGTGAAGATCACTATAGCAGCCTAATACTCTGCAAGGAAATATAAACAAAATCTTATAAAAGACGAGTATGTAAGAAACTCTAGCCTGGAAGGATACAGCAAATATATAGAGCTGTTAAAGTCAGGTCAGGGACATGTTTACACAGGCCTTTTTTTTTTTAACAAAGTGTTTTTCTAGAGACATTCAGTTTTCCTACTTCAGTATATAAGGGACAAGGATTGGAGCTGGGATTTTGCTGGTATAGAGATTTCTAGGTTAGGAGATTCTCTCTACCAGCGATGGTTAGCACCTTATATAATCTTAGGAAGATATCTAGAGCATTGAGCTGTGAAGTCACTTATCAAGACTCATGGCATCAGTTTGTTTCAGAAGTGGGACTTGAACCCAGGATCTTCTTAGCTTCCATAACAATGTTTTTCCCACTACACCACACTGCCTCTCATTTTAGCAGAGAGCAAAATATTGTTTTTAAGAACAAATGTCCAACTTGTTCTTTAAAAACATTGGAAACTCCCAAGGTTTGTAAAGATAATAAAATGCGATCTGTCATTTGATTTTTAGCCATCCAGATAATCACATCACAAACCACAGTAATACACACACATTTTATATATATGTGTGTATGTGTGTGTGTGTGTGTGTGTGTGTGTGTGTGTGTGTATGGAAGTTGTCTCTCTTTTCTTATTTTAAGGACCATTCAATCTTACTGGGCAAGAGCATTCACAAAAAAGTGAAAAAGAATAGATATTCTCGTTCCTTTAAAGTTGGTGTTCCATTTTCTAACATAGGAGAAAGCATTCTCCCAGGCAACATTACCCCAACAGTGACTTTGTCTACTGACCAATGAACATATTTGATTGATTGGAGTACTAGTAGTAAATCAGACTTGGAACTGGAAGAGACCTGAGAGGTCACTAAATCTAGTAGAGTGGAAAGAACAGGGGGTTAAGAGTTGGAGGGGGTAGGTTCAAGTCCTAGGGCTGTTACTTATTATCGATGTGAACTTTGAACTCATTTTCTTCATCTATAAAATCAAAAGGTTGGATGAGATAATCTCTACGGTCTTTTCCAGCTCCAAAAATATGATGCTTTAGGCCAAGCCCTATTGAAATCATGAGTCACATCTATAACATGGATTCTAAAGCTGAACTTTTCTATGGCAGATGCCCTCTACATTTTTTATGTGTCCTGAAGCAAAAGAAAATTGCAGAATACTAACACATATACATATATAGAGAAATATAATATATAGAATTCTAAATATTATATATAGAAGGCTTATATATAGAATCATATACATTATATATAGGATACAATGCAGAGAATTACAGGATTCTCTGCATTGTATGTAGGATGCAATGTATAGAATTATATCTATGTTACTAATATATTTTCCTATTCCTAAGATATTTTGTGTCATCTCTAGTCATGTGTATTATAGCTTTTTTAAAAATGGACAATTATTGATAACAATAACAAAACAATATTATAATCATTACAAATTAGTATTTCCTATATTTCAAACTTTAACATTAAATAAAAAAATAGAAGAAAGAAATCTATTAAACAGCACAACACAATTTCCTGTTAGCCAACTCTAGTCCTATTTCTTGCCAAAACTGTGCTAACCATCGAAATACATGTGAACCAGCAAAAATATGGCCTGTAGGACTAATAAAATTCCTATAATTACCTGCAGTGGGATCTGTAACTGCTTGACTGGTGATGCCAGATGGTGGCTCTTGAAGCTGGTATGTTGCATTTGTAGAAGGTGTTGTTGGACTGGTGTTGGTGCTTGTCATGTAATGAGATGGGTACGGTGAGCTATTGTAATACTGTGCATACTGACCCTGGCCAAAGCTGGTATAAGATGCATATTCCTACCAAACCAAAAAGCAACATGAGAGAGTTCTATCAAAATATTGCAGTAAGCCTTCCAAATCATAACAGCAAACACATGTTTATATTACAATGTTTTCTCTATACTTCACACAGTAGGGCAAACAAAATAAACACAGGCTGATTTGTTTATACTTGCAAACATAAATATTATGTAAGACTGGGAATGTTTTTTTTGACACTTTTCCATCCAACAAGATGCATATTACTAGTAAAAATTAAAGCAGTCACTAAAATGTGCACAATTACATTAATACAGATTTTAAAGTAAAATACAAATTTAAAGAAATTAGGGGAAAACCTAAAATCAGAGTTCACTTTAGAAAAAAAAGAGGAGCATCTTTTACATATTTTATATATTCTAAAATTTTTCTCACTTTTACTTTACAAATTTACCTGCTGTGAACTATTAAATCCAGAAGAATTTGTGAGTGAATTATTTCCTGTGTATAGTCCTGATGATGTTGTAAAACTGCTACCTGGAACAAAATGTATTAAAGAAATCATGGTTACTAAAAGTTTCTAGAAAGTATTTAATCTTTCAGGGCTATTCTGTGGAATAGTTGCATATGCTATGATACACTAATAATTTCATGTATTAGCCTTATTATGGTTAAAGATTCATTTTAAACATTTAACTGATTATTAATATCTTCAATATTAAGAAATATAGTTTATTTCTTTGATTCTTTTTAGTTCCAAACCCATAATCCTATAAGCCTAAAATTATTAGAATTTGAATCCAACGGATTTCCTGGTTCACCTGAAATTCATACAAAGACATTATAATATCTTAATTCTAAACCACCAGTCATGCAATGAACTTTTTTCTTTTAGAAATAATATTTATTTGGTTTTATTTCCTTTATTCTAGAGAACCCCAAATGCTCATACATATATATTTACCTTTCATAATACCCTCATATATTCATTAGTACATATGCTAATATCCTATTACAAATATAGGTAAATTAGAACTGTCAGGGAGATTTATTATATGTATCAATCCTTGGAAAACTTTGCCAGAGTTATCTCTATTGGACCTGCTACACCCTTGATCAATTAATTATACATTACATCAATAACTACTCTAGAGAGATATAATAAGTGCAAAACTTCTATTTTTAAGAACGTGTCAATAAAATGTATTTGGTGCATAATATCAGAGGAAACCTTGAAAAAGTCATCACAGGAGATTTTTAAGAAAAGAATATACTCCCTTTTCTTGTTCTCAAGTAGTTTGCAGCAAAAATTAATACATTTTAGCATGGGCATAAAGGGATTTTTTTATTCTATATTAACATATATTATTATATAGCTAATAATGATTTTAAATATGAAAGTATTATCTTTTACACAAAAAATGCACAGGATTTTGAAATGACTACAAATCAACATTTTCTATGAAAAGGGTGTGAATTTCAATGCAGCACAAAGACATCAGTTTGTTCTTTAGCTATTATATGCTATTTATTTAGCTATTACATACATATAAAAAGTATACTTTTAGAATAATGACTGCCTAACCTCCCCCCCCAACTCTCCCCTGCTTCTTCTCCCCAGTAGCTTACTCTTTTGGAAGAAAGGCCAGCAGGTAATTCTGAAAACTATTTGTGGACCTATAAGGTCACTGGGGTATTACTGAGAAAATTATGCTTTGGCATACCAAAATGGTACCCAAGTGACCAGACAGACTTGAAGGTACTTCCAAGACTCTATATTAGCATGTGATATACATTTGCTGCCTGACTGCATATTTCACTGCAATACCACTTAGAATGTTGAAGTAGTTATTTACTAAATGGTCCCCCAGTGGCATGATAGAGTTAATGCAACTTCCAAAAGTGAGTTTCTCCCAGGGAGAGTACACAGTGTAGTATACACTTACAAAGTGGAAAATCTTGCTTAAATGACATTAAATTTTCCTCTAAATTATAGCCTTTTCTAATACTCCCTATTTGTCTGGAGTGAGATTTAAATTAACCAGAGACAATCACTGGCATTTCTAACAGTATATGTATATGGATAGGAGATATATAACATGTTACTGATTTAGTGCTTTGATTTTTTTTAACATAATCTCTTCTTATATACTGTGACTAAAATCCTAAAGGGAATTTTAGGATTTATCCAAATAATCCATGATCTGTATCAAAGCTATGGTAACATTCAAGTAGTGTGACTAAAACTCTTGCTTTATGGCAAGTACTTGAATATGTCACAACTTTTCCAAGCACTGTGGCAGTTAAAGATCGAAAAAGAAGATGGAAATAAGAAGACTATCCCAGGAGGGTGCAACTGGTTGGAACAAACTTCTATGACCACAGAACACTTTATCTAATGGGTGTTAACAGCAAAGTAAACAAAAAAAAACCAAATGTATAACAGTAAATTCTTTCTACAGAGGAGAGGAATTTTCTCTTAACCAAAAAAAAATTTAATCTATGCATTACTAGGTTCAGGTAAAAAACAAGATCACTTTCCTATATCTGGCAATGTAGGGTCTTCAGCATCAACACATTTCAACACACAATTCACAGATGCTTAGAAACCTCTTAAGAGCATGGATAAGACCATAGTGATTATGCAGTCTCGAGTATCATGCTGTAACAGTTGCCAAACTGTCTTTACCTTGTCTCTGGCATTGCTATTCAACAACAATTGTTTATGATGACAGCTATTTGTGCTTCTAAACAGAATATATAGAATGTAAATGGGCTAGAAAGTTATTCTGCACTCAATTCCAATAATATAGAATGAGGCTAAGGGTTTTTATATGATTTGAATGAACCTTTCCCCCAAACTTTAAGTCTAAGAATTAGGTTTGACATGAGTACAATTCCTTTATGTTATAAATTTATAGGTTTCCCTTTTCATTGGTGAGCAAAAGAATTACATGATCTTACATATGCAAGAGAGATTTCAAATGTCATCTAATCCAACCTCCCGTAACACACACAAATCCCAGAATCCTGTTTCCAGCACCTCACACTTAATTTGTCTAGATTTTGTACATATCTAGTAACAGTGAGCATAATAATTATGGAATGAGCCCATTCCTTTAGGGTATAGCTTTGTTAGAAAATTCTTCCTTATATCTCCTCATCTGCTCCCTTGTACCTTTTGCCTACAAACTTCAGTTGCTTACCATTGAATTACACAAAATAAGTCTAATTTCTCTTTCATATTATGATCCTTTGAATATGGGAAGCTGTTTCCTTAAAGTTCTTCTTTTCAAGGTTATATATTTCCAGTTCCTACTTTCCCATATAATTGTTTTCATCTTAGTTACCTTCTTTTGAATTTGATACTACGTACTTGTATCCATTTCCTTTTTTCTACTCATACAGCCATTGCCTTTGTTCAGGTTCTTATAACCTCTCACCTGGACTGTTGCAAAAGCATCCTAATTAACTGCCCAACATCCAAACTCTTTGCTCCCCATCCATAGTCCATGCAACTGCCACGTTGATACTCCTAACATAAGGACACACAATTCTGATCATTTTGCTACATTTTGTCCTCCTTTCAACCCATTAGTTTGAGCTTAGCAGCTCAAATGACTCCTTCTAAAATAAACTGCACATCATCTGTCTGGCTTTTAAAGCCCTTCACAATATCCAGACAATCTTTTTGGATTTACTGCACACTCTACCACCTGCCTCTGTCTCTGCACAACTTTTACCTCATCCCTAGAATGCCAAATTTTCTTCAAAACTAGGACTAAATATTCCCTCATATAAGCAGACTTTCCTGTTCACATTTCCCTAGTTTCTAGTGTCCTCCCCCCATAAATTACTTTGTATTTATTTTATATTTAATTTTTGTCCCATTGAATATAAGTTCCAAGGGTGAAGGGATTGTTTTGATTTTGTCTTTTTATTCTCAGCACTTAGCATAGTGTCTGACTCACAGGAGATGCTTAATAAATACTTGTTGAGATAAAAAAAAATGATTCTCTCCTGTTTGTGAAAATATCCCTCTTAAAATGTGTCATCCAGCAATGGACTTTAGATGGCAGTACACGATACAGTAGGGCTGTTACATCCTCTTCTGGACACTAGGATTATTGATACAGTGTAATTTTAGAGTGGATTTTTGGTAATTATTATTATTATTATTGCTACTAATAATAACTAGCATTTAAATAGTGCCCACAATGTGCTAAGCACTTTACAAATATTATTTCATTTGATTCTTATAACCACCTTTGGAGAGAGATGTCATTATTATCTCCATTTTATAGGTAGGGAAACTGAGGTTGATTCATCTTGAGCTTACAGACCACTAAAATCCATAACAATTATATTCTGGTGATATACTTCTTGTGCCATGATTATTTAGCTGATTTGTTAAATTAATACCTAAAATTTATCGTTTTTACATCTCAACTTGTTAGGTTAGGCCCATAAACCTTGTCTTAGGATATTTTTTTTGAATCTTGATTATGCAAGTCAATTAACTTTTTGTCATCTGCAAAGTTAATAAGGATATCTTCTGTATATTCATTTAAGTTATTAATAAAAAATTTTGAACAAGAAGGAGCTGGAAGGCACTTGTAAGGCCATCTAGTCCACCACATCCTTGTCCAAAGATCTCTACTACAATATCCTCAACAAGAGGTTATACAGCACCTGCAAGAAGACTTCCAGTGAGGAAGAACCTACTGCCTTCTCTGACAGTCCATCAGTTTGGTGAATATTTTGAAGAATTTCATATAGTCAAGGTCTGGAACATTTTCTTTATCTATCCCCACCAATAAATCTAATCTTATATAACCCTACCAAAAGTTTAATCAGGTAAGAATGGTACCCCTACTTACACACTTGATAAAAAATTACTACTAGGTGACCAAGTTAAGCAAATAATCTTAGGCACAAAGATTATATAACACAATTTTAAATCCAGTATTATTTGAACGATAATAAAAACTCCTCAAGGTAAGAAGAATAGTAAATTATTAGTTTTATTTCTCCATGTTAATTTTTATGGTTTTGGAATAATAATCCCCCAAACAACACTTATTATGAATAAGTAAATGATATCTCACATTTATACAGTGACCTGTCCTTTAGAAGTCAATTCTGTCATTTACTTGAATCTTACAATTATGACATGATATAGGTAGTACATATTACTCCTACTTTAGACACAGCAAATTGAGCTTCAGAGTAGTTAAAAAGACTTGCCTATGATCAGAAAGTCATTAATGGTGGAATGAGCTAGGATTTTAACCCAAGACCTCTTAATTCTAACTCTTCAACTATTTCTAAAACCCTGCTAGCCTCCTACTATTAGAATTATATATTTTCTGTCATCTGTTTAAGAGGTTTACCACTGTGAAACTCCTGTGTATGTGTGTAGATATATGTAATTATATGTTTAATTTACCTTATATCTATTTTACATACACAGATGCAAATGTCTTCTCCCCTAGCTAGAATGATAGCGTCTTGAGAGCAGAGACTATTATTTCACTTACGTTTTTGTATCCTTGGTGACTGACACATAGTATTAACTTTAAAAATGCTTGTTGGTCAATTGACATTATCTAGAAGGGACTACTATAATGTTTTTTTAGTACTAAATTTCTAATTATAAAAATATTTTTATCATTGTCCTCTTGTTATTTGATGGCTTTCTATATGTTTTGTAGGCAAAATCCTACATGTTTATAATAAAAAAACCCACAGAAGAATAATTTACTAGATGATTTCTCTATCAATCAAATAGTCTTAGAATTAGTGATTAGGAATTCATTAGGCACAGTACTGCTGTAGGCAAGGAAATAAAGTAGAGCAGGAAATACAGCCATGGCTACTTCTTTTGAATGGAGTTAGGAAAACATAAGACAGAAAGACATCATGATCTAGTGGAGAAAGTGCTAGCTTCAAATCCAGGAAGACCCAAATTCAAGTCTTATGTCAGATATAATGGCTCTATAACATTGGGGCAAGTCACTGTGAAAATACTATGTCAAAACAGAGCAAGTTTTAGGACTAGGGAAAGGATTGAGGGATAAGGCGACTGAGAAGGAAGAAAAGGGATACTAAGCAGATTTTATTAACCAAATATGTAAGATTAAAGGCAATAACAAACACTTAGAAGAATTTATATATTTATTCCATACAACATTCTTTGAACAAGGATCAAAATTATTTACAAACCAATTTTAGCACCTTAAATTTTCAAATTGAGAACTAGAAAGTGATTTTCCTTCCTTTTCATCTCTTCAAGGGTTTAAGTTGGGGAAGATAAAAAGCTATGATAAAACCAAGAATTAATTTTCTATTTGTAGGAGATATGGAATGATATATATATATGTATATATATACATATATATATATATGTAAGTGAATGAATTAATAAAAAAAATATTAAGTGCTTACTATGTGCCAGGCACTATGTTTTCTGCTGGGGATACAAATACTAAAAGCTAGGGAATCTTTCCCCTCAAGAATATTATATTCTTAGGGAAGAGGATACACACACCACACACACAAACATACACATACATGCATACATATATAATATACACATATGCACACGTGGAAATGTATATTTGTATACATATATACAAATGAATATTTATCAAAATATCAGTATCAGGAAAGGGATTTTTCATCCAGTAAGTTACTTACAGGGGATAGTGAGATAGAACAATCAACCGATATGCCATTTTCCAAAGCAAAAGTTCCATTTCATTACTATGTTGTTATTACTATGTACTAAGGAGTAAAAAGCTTAGAAAAGGACTGGGTGGTGTGTGAAGGAAAGCCAACAAAATTGTGTAGGTGGTTGACAGAGAGATGTGCTTTGGGAAAATTAACTTGTTGGCTGTGTGGAGAATGAATTGATATAAAAAAGAAACTTGAGAGAATGAGAACAAATATACTGCAAGCCATCCATGCTTGTCTATCCTATGTGACTACCATTTATTGACCTCAAGAGATCCACTTAACATGTTAGTGACTTCCTTCAACTGGTGACATCACAAGTATAATAATAGAGTATGTGGGCTATCCATCATTTGTCTCTTGCTTTCATGTGACTGACCCATTATGTTTTCTAGTCATATATTTCTAAGATTACATCTTTTATATCACTTCTCACTTATAATTCCTCATTTATAATGTGTCTCAAGTTGTTCACATCCATCATGAATCTATTCACTGACCTTTGAGTGGTCCTCAATTTCAATTCTTTGGGAACTTTACCATTCCATAGCTTACAACCATATATCATCATCAGAAAAAAATGCTGGTATTAAAAAGGTAGACCCCTGTTTCAGGTAGAAACTTATTCAACAAAAGAAACATACAATCTCTACATGGCAATGAAGGCTACTTTCTTTCTCCTGTGATCTTCTGGATCTAACTAATTTTTCTGTCCAATGCTATGGGTTGCTAACTACATATCATTGTCTGAACAATAAACATTCTTCATCCATATGCTGTGGGGAGCAGGCAGTCTTTTCTAGAAGAAATTCCAGAACGTACCACATATATGTTCATGTTTTTGACTGAAAGGTACAGAGAATACAAGTTCCACCACATTCAAGGTTTAACAATAAAAATGCATTTAATTCAGTAGACCAAGATAGATTGTCTTAAAGAAGAGTTGTCAAACATGTGTCATGTGGCGCACAACACTTCCCAGTACAGTTGAGACCAAATTAAAGTGTAATTGGGAAAAACAGTAAATAAAAACAAAATAAAACATAGATAACATCAGATTTTAAAACTATACCAATATGGGGCACATGGGGATTCTTATCTATGGGGTTAGTGGTTCCCATTTATATCTGAGTTTGATAAAACTTCTTTAAAGGATCTCCTTCAACCAAATGAACCTGCTGCATACACAAAATCATATAAAATAACTTGAAAGATGTAACAGCAGAGACTTTTTGTTCAACAATTCTGTGATTATTAATCTTAATCGAGGCATAAAGCATGGAGGCATACACTTGACAAAGGTATTTAAAGTTGTCACAGATAAGGTTGAACATAAAGTCCAAGTCAAATAGAGATTTCCTGTAGATGACTAGTTTGCAGACAACATTATTCTAAGAATAGCAAGCCCTGCAATACTTCAGTCTCTTAAATGAGGCATTCCTTACACTGACCCATATTGAAACCCTTATTTACCTTAATAGAGGGTCTTTATTGGTTTTTGTGTCCAGAATAATTCAATGTCTGGTGGCCAACCTTTGGGTGATAAGACTCTTCTAATATAGTTAGGATAACAATCTTTCATTAGAAAATGCTTGAAGTTTCCTTTTCAGGGGGAGGTAAGGAGGACTTTTCACACCATCTACTTTGCTGACATAGCCCTTGAAACTTCAGTCACTACCATATCAAGATTAAAACACGAGGATACATATTTCATTTTTATTAAGGGTACAACAACATAACATATTTGTGCACTTTATACTTTTCTCAGGAAGTCTGGTTGGGCAAGTATTTTAATGTTCAATTTACAGCTGAGGAAATAGTCAAGGAGGGATTAAGTAGGGTTCCAGTAGAATCTAGATTTCTTGAATTTAGGAAAATATTCACTGTTGCATTCTTATTCCCAATGACAATCATCGTCCTTGATACATAGAAGACATTTTATAAATGCATTTCACCTGATTAAAGTAACTTAGCCATGGTCACAAAGTGAGGTAATAACAAAATTGGGACAGGAAACTGTATTTGGAGCTCTTTTCCTTAAACTATATTGACTAAAACTTTGAGACCCTACGTTTCATGTTCATGAACAATGCATTTGTTAGGACTGATACTCATTTATAGTAACAAAAAAGTATAAAGAAACTTACAGAGTTGAAAGCAGGATGTTTACAGGATAATATTGATAAAGATAGCAACTCATATTTATACAGTGCTTTAAAATGTATTATTAAGCAAAGATATGAAGGAAAAATGTCACATTCAAAAGGTGAGTTTTTAAAATGTTCTTATCTTTTCAAGCTGACAAATTATTTAGGTAAATGGTTTAAAATGGTAAATAAATAGACTCCCTATTTAGTATATCACAAAAAAATTCTTTTTCATCTTGTCAACATCACAGATTCCTACAGAGAAAGGGTAGTAGTTTCACAAAGCGTAACAAACAAGAAACAGCCTTAGAAGATGCTGTCTGGGCCACCCAGGATTATGGTTGCCAAGAAACAATCGAAGGAAAAAAAGACTTGATTTCACATTTAAAATAAATTTTGTCAACACATAGGGTATACTGCTATCTATGAAGAAAAAAATCTGAAAATTTATGAATAAAACATAACAGGGAGTTTTAGTGATTTAACCTAAAGTAAACTGCCCAGCTATAACTTCAAACATGATAAAAGCAGTAACTCCTAGGTCAAAGGTCTATTTAGAAAAGAACAAGGACCCACATTAAAGCTAGGAATCTCAGCCAGGGTAGGAAGAATGTTGGAACCTGCTGGGGCTTGTCTGTAGTTCCCATGTGGAGGACCTTTCTCTAGTACTTAATCAGCAAGCAGGAGGCTGTTGTCTCCTGTGTATTTTCTACAGAAGTCCATTTGCTTTCCTTCACTGGCCTCTTTGCCATAGGCTATGTCTATCATCAGGGCACAATATACGTGGCAGACGTTAGTGAAGCTCTCTGGGGAAAAGCTATGAAGGCCAGATGGGCTATTGAAAAATCAAGGTTTTCCTGCTTGCTTATGTCACTTAAAAATCCTTGTTAAAGTCTTTCCACTTGGCCTATAGCTTTTCTACCCCCCCCCCAATTTTACATTGGTGATAAACATTATAAAGCCTTCACATGCATTTTTATGGATAAATTTACAATCTTATTGGCTTTAGTATTTTGACAAAAACTATTCAAATATAGTTACCTTAGCAGGTTTCACTGGTTAAATATCCTATTGGCTGAGAGCAGGAGAGGTTCATTCAATATTTAAAATTTAGTGATGTTAAGAATAAGAGAAGATGCTTCAATAACTAGATATGTTATTAAGTTAAGGTAAAAAAAATTACATTAAATTCCTAGTAAGCTGAAAAATAATCACATAGCTCAAGGTACTGAAAGGAAAAGCAGGTGACTATACATTTTAAGCATTAATGAAAACTAATAATTTACCTCAAACTGAAGTTTTATTCATCTAATTCATTTTATGGGGGGGGAACATACTTTCTATTAGCAGATCTCAGATACTCCATCATAACCCAATAGTACCCAAAATTATAAAAACAAAATTTCTTCCTGGGATTATAAAATTACTGTTCATTTTGATTTTTAAGAAGTATATGGTTTATCACTCTGGATAGCTATTTGGGGTTATCCAAAGAAAGGGATTAAAATGTCCAGATCCTTTGATTCAAAGACTCCACTCTCAGTAATATGTTTCAAGAAAGCCAAAAATGGAAAGAAAAACCCAATACATTGCAAAATATTGATAACAGCATTTTTTATGCTACCAAAGAATTGGAAGCAAAGTTCATCATCATTTAGGGAATGGCTAAAGAAATTGTGGTACATGAATATGCTAGAATAATATTGAGCTGAAGGAAATTATGAATATGAAAAATAAGAGAAGTAATCAGAAAAGATATGAAGTAAGTAGGAACAGGGAAACAATATATACAATGATCATAACAATGTAAATGGAAGGAAAAAACCAGCAAAGCTGAGCACTAAATCATGAGCCAATCTCGTCCCAAAGAAGATGAGAAAATCACCCTCCTCTTCTTTGTAGAGATAAGGGGCTATGGGCATAGGATACTGCATATACTGTTAGATTAAATGATTTATCTGTTAATTTTGCTGAACTATTGGGGCTGGAACCCAAGGGAGGGAAGAGGATAAGGAAAGATAAATATATACATGCATATACAAACATATACATACATATATGAACAAATATATAAAGAAGTGAAGGTGATTTTTAAAAGACTCTCCTTCCCACACCCATCTCCTATATAACATAAACTCTATGCCTCTGCATTTGCCTTCCAGAGAGGTGTATCCTGGGTCATCACCCATTGTCTTTGACTTTCATCTTGTCACTGTACTTCAATGACTCTGGAGAGTGAGATTGATGGCTTTGTGCAGCTCTGCCTCACTTAAATCCAACTCATGGACAAGTCAAGACATCGCCCTCATGATCTCATTGTTCTTTTTTGAGAATGAAGGATGAACTACAGCAATGGACATTCCATATAATAAAGACTTTAAAAAAATCACTAAAGCCAGTCAATACATGGGGGCGGGGTGGGGTGGCAATGCTATCTGTGCAATGTTCTAGACCCTTGGACACCTCCCCACCCCCTACTTCTACTAGGAAAGAGGAGACCTACATATTTTACATTTCCTTTTGAAATGTTAGGAACAATGTTGAAATGTTAAGAAAATAATTGTTTTTTTTGTGTGTGTGCTTTACTAAGTCATACTGCTTTTATTTATTTATTTTTGCTTTTTGGAGGGCAATTGGGGTTAAGTGACTTGCCCAAGGTCCCATGGCTGGGTTTTTTTGTGTTAAGTGTCTGAGGCCACATCTGAACCCAGGGCCTCCCGACTCCAGGACTGGCGCTCTATTCACTGCACCACCCAGTGGCCCCGACATTCTGCTGATTTTATAGCTATTAAAAAGTGAACTTAATGATGGCAAATACCTCCATGTAGCCTCTATCTCCCTTCAGAGAAGAATATGAATCCAATCCTCTACTACCACAAATCTTACAGTCAAGTTTTCTACATTTGGGCAAATCGCAGGAGTCAGACCATCCAGAGTACAATGGATAAGCCTTGGAGTGGTGAAACCACTTTCCTGATTCATCTCTGCCAGTTAAGTATTCCAAATAACTTTAAAAAACAACAGCAACACACCCCCTTGTTCATTTACTTTGAGTTACAAGTATGAATGGCAAAGTACTGTTTAATGTTGTTAGATGATTCAGAGTTACATGATATTTGATCGCTAAACCCCTATGTACAATTCCATCAACATTTTCACCAATTAGCTGGGCATTTCAAGCCCTTTACAATATGACTCAAGTCTTCTATGCCAGGATTATTCCATATTTTCCCTTTCACTCAGTACATGTTTCAACCAAACTGTCTTGCTTGCTGTTCTCCATACACATCGACTGTCTCCGTGCCCTTACTCAGGCTGTCCCCAATGTCTAGAATCAATTCCTTTCTGGCTCCTGCCTCTCATGATTCCTCACTTCCTTCAAAGCTCAGCTGAAGTACCACCTCCTCCATTAGACTTTTCCTGATTCTTCCTGGCTGCTAGTGCTCTTCTTCTAAGTTATTTAGAATCCATCAGTATTTAGCTATCTTTTTTACAAGTTGGTTTTCATGATACCAGGAGAGTTACTTGAAGAAAAACACTGCTCTATTTTATGTTTGCCTATATGGCACAATATGCCGAGTACATGGCCACAACACCTAGTACATAGTTGATACTTATTATCTGTCTATTGATTTTGCTTTTCCTGGAATTACTCTGTTTCAGGTCTATTTTTTTACATTAGATTAATACAGAAAAACTCTCTAAAAGTATAAATCACAGAGTCTAAGTTACAGCTGCTGATGCAGGGGGTTTCTACTCCATGAGTTCTTACCACACATGAAATTATTGGTTCAGTTCCCTCTATCCAAAATATGTCCCTTCCTTTCTCCCCTTAACAAAGTTAGCACAAATCTTTTATGTTTCTTCCCTTTGTAATTTACTAGAGGAAGTTTGGAAGTCTATCATAGGAAGGGTATTGACCAGGCTATATATACAGAAAAACAGAATTCTCAAGCACTGCCTATTTCAGGATTTATAATGACCTAGTCATTGCCCTACTGCATCCAATAAATGCCTGTGTGTTGAGCTGCACTGATTGACCTACAACTAGGAGATCTATCTCTTAAGTGTAAGGCCCAGTTGAATGTTTGGAATACACATGACATGCTGATATCTTATCCTCAGTGGAGATATTCTGGGCCTTCAATGATCTTCACTGAGTAATAAAGGCAAGTATTTCTATGTTACCCTGGAGAATTTTAGCCATTTAAGCATTTAACCTGGCACGTTAGTAAAATAATGGAAGATGAATAACATCAGACCACATTTTTAGAATATATTAAGATTGCAAGAATCATTTTTTCATACAACTCCCTCTGGGACAAGGAGGGATATAGGAATTATAAGAATTATTTTCCCTATTTTTTAGATGAGCAAGCATATGCTGAGAGAGATTAAGTGATCTGCTAAAGGTATATGTAGCTATTAAGCATCAGAGGTGAGATCTGAACTCATGTGCAGAGTTCTTACTACTATTCTACACATGACTAAAATCTTTCTATTCTTATTTAGTTCATGTAATAACTCCTAGAAGATGTTAAATGTTGCTGAGATATTTACTGTTAAATTTATTTTTATTGAGTACATGGTGAGTATTATTGGCATTCTTTAAAATGTAAGAAACAGACATCTCTACAAAAATTCCTTTAAATAAGAATTAGTTAGATAGAATCACCAAAAATATTGGTTGTCTCAAATGATAACTCCTAAATATAGTCAAACAAAATTATTTAACAACAGAGGTAGGCATTTTTTTTGTTACCAGAAGGGAATAAAATGAAAGTTAAACAAAACTAAGTGATCACAAGAATCTAGGTAGAAATATCTCTGCAGAGTATTATGCTAACCTCTTTCTCTTGCAATTTGCTAATAAATGAACTTTCTGGTTTTGTGTGTTCACTACTTATCTAGATTTTTGGAAATAATTTTCTATAATTTAATAAGCTGATTAGATCTAATTAGTCTGTAATCTAATCTAAAGTACTTTTCAATACTCTAATCATACAAGTGACTCACCTTATAGAAACTTTTATATGTAATGGAATCTCACACACAGAATTACAGTGTCAAAATCAGAGAATAAATTCCAAAACCTCACTGGCAATGACACTAAAACTAAGACAACAAGCATTAAAAATCTGGGGAAGACCTTAGCTGAAAAAAGCCAAGTTCTCCCACTGCATCCAGGGGCATCTCCAGTCATCCTGACCTTTGTCTTGCCACTGGATGACTCTGGAGATGAGAAGAATGAGGCCGATGACTTTGCACAGCTCTACCTCACTTAAATCCAATTCACTTGCAAGTCAAGACATCACCCTCATGGTGTCACTGGTCCTCTTCAAGAATGAAGGATTATCATCATCATCATCATCAACAACAACAACATCAACATACCAGGCACATGCTAAGCACTAGGGAAACAAAATTTAAAAGAAAATCCTACTCTCAAGGAACTAACAGTGTAATGGATGAATTTTATCAAAACAAAATTTTATTGGCCCACAGATGCTCCTGAACAGGAAAAAAAATTATGAAAATCACTAAAAAGTATGCTAGTAAGAAAGGTAAAAAAATCTCCATGTATTAAGTTGGCACTATCTACATTCTACTTGGTCTACACCTTTATTAAGTTTGGAAATTAATCAATCAGCAAGACTCACTAGACATTTGATATGCTAGATACTGTCAATCCAGTAAAAGAATTCCTTTCACCCACTTTGCATACAGGAGTATTTGAAAGAATAGGAAAGAAAGAATTGAGTTGATTTCCCACCTTAGTTTATTATTTGTATTTTATCCTTTCTTCATTTGCTGTTTTTTGTGAGTGGAAACAATATGAAACAAGCCCCCCCCCCCAAATGCAATATAGATTAGAAAGGTTTCAAAATATGTTAAATGGGCCTATGATGGGGAAGGTGAGTGGTTATCAAGATACTTAAAATAAGTAATACTATACATAACATCACTCCTCTGAGACATCTTTATGAGGCAGTTTTTAATGTTGAAAAATTCACATACAGTAAAATTTCATAGTCAAGATTCTACTCTTCCATAGGGGCTAAGATAGAGTTCAGTTACGTAGTTTTTATAGAAAAAAAAAAGATTGGAACAGCTAGGTGGCGCAGTAAGAGTGCCAGCCCCAGAGTTGGGAGGACCTGAGATCTGTTCCGGCCTCAGATACTTAACACCCACACAAAATAACTGGAGGTGTAACCTTTGACAAGTTACTTAATCCCAATTGCTTTAAAAAAAAGATTAAATTATTTTTGAACATATTTATAACAAAAACAATATTTATAACAAAGAAGAAACATTCATTCTCAAGCACTTTAGTACATGCAAATAACCTGCTCAAATCAATTTGACAAACATTTATTACAAACCAAAATTCAGTTTATTATCTATATTGTAACTCAGTTACCTGTCATTCTGTTGGAGAATAATGAACCATGTCTGCTACTAAACCCATTTGTGACTACAGCTGTTAAAAGGGAACACAGAACAAATGGCTTTGGCTAGCAAGATCTTAAAAGTTCATCAGATGGCAATGAACTTCTAAACAACATCCCACACCCTTTCAAGACCACCTAAGATTCACTGGTTTCATTGTTGAGGTTATTACCTCTACCTAATCAAATTACAACTTCTCTATGCCTTAGTGGACCATCATCACAAGTTATTGTAGCAAAACCAAAACAACAGCTAAAAACTATCAGAGAATCGTCGGTACAGAGCTGGAAGGGACCTTAGTGGTCATCTAGTCCAACCCTCTTAAGTTAGAGAAGAGAAAACTGAGGTACAGAGGGGTTAAGTACTTTGCTCAAGACCACATATCTAGCAAGTGACTGAGATGGGAAAATCATTACCATAATCAAACATTATCCTTTGAAGGTTAATCTTCTGGTGATAAAAACTTAGGAACTTAGCTAGGCTGGTGCTACTATAAACAGGTAGGTGGGTGGCACAGAGGATAGAATGCTGTGCCTGGAGTCAGAAAGACTCATCTTCCTGATTCAAATCTAGCCTTAGGCAATTACTAGCTTTGTGACCCTGGGCAAGTCATTTAAACCTGTTTTCCTCAGTTTCCTCATCTGCAAAATGAATTGGAGAAGGAAATGGCAAATCATGCCAGTATCTTCTCTAAGAAACCCCAAATGAGGTCATGAAGTGTTTGACATGACTCAACGACGACAACAACAACATTAATAGAGAGAGTGCATGATCAGATCCATACCCCGACCTTTCCAGATTGGTAGGAACTTTCAGAGCTTATATTTTATCTGCATAACTTTTGAGAATTTCCACACCACTGTGGGGCAATAGAGTAGGGCTTAAACAGTGGGCCTCTTTTTTAGAGCAATAGCTTAGTTTGCTTTCCCCCACCCCAAGATGGTTTTATTCCAATACTTCAAAGATTCACAAGGCCATATGTACATGGCAGTATTTCCCAACATTTTTGTTCTGCAAACACATTTCAACAATAATAAAAACAAAAATTTCTCATGAAGTCCTAAAAGAATTTCATATATTACATATTATACTTTTAGATTTGTTAAGTGCTTATAATATAACTGTGATAATGCAACAAAGAGCAAAGGTGGAATTCAAACTCAAGTCCCCTGGCTCTGACTCCAAAGCTCTCCCTCTTACACAGCATGAAATTTTGTTGTTATTGTTGTTGCTGTTAACATATGGCAGAGGCATGTTGCATTTTCCTTACTTGAAAACTATACTTCATTGAAGATATTCTAAAACATTCTTTTAAGTTAATCAGTCTAACCTCTCTGAATTTAGTCATAGTATGTTATGTGGACATGTGATTACTATTACAGAATTAGCTTACACACAGCACCTAGCATGTTGTCTCTCCACTCCCCAAAATAAATGAAATCAGAGAAAATACAATGCCAAAATGGATACAAACCTTGCATTTGGTAGCTGTATGGTGCCTGTCCGGGTTGAGGAGTACTAAAGCTTGTGCCATAACTTAGAAATCCTGTCTGTCCAGGTGTCTGTGATTGGGACAATCCACCTTCTGTCTTGATGCCTGCCCACAATGCACCTAAATCAGTTAGTAATAGCATATCTATTTGTCCAGATCCAAAAATCGGTAGAAACACAATAGCATACAAATAGCAATGGTTTAGTCACAAACCAACTGGTAGTATTTATACTGTTTATTAAGAACAATAAAGGGAATGTAAATTTACAAGTACATACTATCATTTCACCTTCAAGTCTGAATAAAGGATTACTCTTAAATGGAATATATAAAATGTTCAAGTTCTTTCTTCCAAAATCTGTCCTCTAGAAAAACAAATCTACCTTAATTCCACATATCTGTGTTCTTTTGTAAAGCAAGTAATATTAATGGATGACCTTTGATTTATATGGACTGTGTTTATTTTTTTAAGGAGTTGGAAAAATACATTTCTATTATTCTGTTTTGTCTGCATTATTCAATAAGAGATTTTGGATGAGGCCAAAAACAAAAACCCAACTGTCACCACAGGTTAAACAGGGCATGCACAAAAATGTCATTCTTGCTTCTTGCCAGCTGTCTACTAGCTTAGCACTTAGGAATTTTGGAGGTGACAAAACCCTTGGCTGCTTTGTCTCAGCAACCAACTTTAAAAATGACTAATAATAACTAATGGGTACACAAGATTGCCCTATTTTTCTCTGCCCGCAAAAAATGTGACTCTACTAGAAAATTTCTCTTTGAAGTCAATGGGAATTTTGTCAGGCATAGAATTAAGAGGGCAACCAAACTTCATATTAATATTTTCCTGGAACACAATTGCTATATTCAAATCATGAATATATGGTTTAGAGGATCCAATAAATAATGGTTTAGAGGAAACTTGGAACAAAAATATTTACCTAATTTTTTTTGGGGGGGTGGGTGGGTAGGGAGGGAGAAGACAGAGAATGTGGATCTATTATTTCAGTAACATGAGGAACCGCTGTGGAAACTCCTCCTGATACATATCAGCAACTTATCTGTGAATTATTTCCTTAGAGAGTAGCTTGGGGAGCTTTGATATCTGTGGTTTATGGTCATAAAACTAGTATGTTTCAGAGGAAGAACTTGAACCCCTATCTTCCTGACTTGAAGACTACTCCTCTACCACATTACTGAGTCTCTAGAGAGCGTACAATTTAAAAAAAAAATGCATACGAAATACATAAAGTTTGTCAATAGTTCTCTTGAATTCCCCCTTTTGCCCAAATCAGAGTTCACAGCATAAAATAGAAATTTTGAATCCTTTGCTTTTTCTTGTTGTTGTTTTTGTTACAGATCAGATTTCATTAAGGTTGGGAATTCCCTTATTGTAATAAGGAAATCTCATGGACAAAAACCTATAAATAGAAATCAACAACTGTTTGGTAATTTAAAGTCTTAGAGGGTTGTCTAGAGCCTCAGTTAAATAACTTGCCCAGAGTTGCCTAACAGGTAAATGTTAGAAGGAGAGCTTAAACTCAAGCTTTTGGGAGTCTAAGAATGACTCTATCCACACCATGGTGACTCTCTATGCATTTGTAACATTGCAAAGTGGTTCCCAATGTTAAAGTCTAACATCACAAGGTGAGGACTAGAACTTGGTAATAATGGAGCCCAGTCATTACATCTGGACCAGGATTAAGGATAACTATAAATCTTCAATTGTTTTTAGTCACAGCCTAAGGAAGAGAAGAAAATAATTCTCTGAAGAACTACTTGGGGGCAGAGAGATAGGGAGGAAGGACATGGGGAAAATTAGAAAGAAAAATTTTACTTTTACATTAAAAAAAACTACCCTTAGGATCTAAAACTCATGGTAAATGCTGTTACTCTTATTTCATTTTAAAGTGAATTCATCTTTATACTGAAAGCAAAGAATTTTCCCAAGGCACTGAAAAAACCAGACTCAAGTCAGAGCTTCCTATTCTAATTCCTATTGTATTTCTAAATAATATACTTACAGTTTTAAAATTAAAAATATTTAAAAGTAAAACATTTGTCACTGAACTCAGAACAAATAGAGGATTAAACACACGAAGTGGGTAGTGACTAAGATATCTGCATTACTAATGCTTAAACTGATGCTACTACATTGAATTCCAGAGTTAAGCCCCCTCCTCTCCCTCCCTTTATCTCACTTGTGTAATAAAAGAGGCACTTTTAAATAAATTAAAATGATCAATATTTAAAATCATGCTATGATGAAAAATGACCAAAAACCCACTTCCAAACTGACTAAAATGTTTTGCTGAATGCATGTACTAAATTAATGTAGGACCTTAAAAGACAGTTTTCAATTCATATGGACTAGAGTGAATCCCAAGGTCCATATTTTCCCACAGATTGAAGTTATGAATAAATCTTCAAATATGATCATTTTTAATGTACACATAATCTTCAAACATTTCTGGTTTACTTTCTTGCCAAAATACACTGTAGAAGGTAATGTTTGCATCATTCTCCTGACTGTTGACTGCTCTGACCTTCTTTTTTTGCTTTTTGGAGGGCAATTGATGTTAAGTGACTTGCCCAAGGTCACAAGGCTAGTGTGTCAAGTGTCTGAGGCCAGATTTGAACTCAGGTCCTCTTGACTCCAGGGCCTATGTTCTATTCACTGCGCCACCTAGCCACCCCTGACTGATCTGACCTTTGATAATATTGTCATAGAAAAGAATAGGGAAAACTTATTAATTCTCTCTTCTACTTCCCCCAATAAAAGTTGGATATCTGAGAAATAGAAAAATGACTCATTACCAAAGACCTCACCCACAAAAGTGCACAAAATTACATTTTATGAGTGCAAAAATAAAACAGAAAAATATTAAACAGCTAATGTATAGAAAATGACAATTTAAAGAGTACATGTAGAATACAGAGCCTGTCACCCATACTACCCAAATAATCAACATGTAGTATGATCAATACATACTGAAATTAATCTTGTGGGGAATTTGGAAGCCGAAGGGTAAGAAAATAATACTTTCTGAAAATTTGGCTGAGAGCTAAGACTTCCTAAGGCTCCCTCAAGTGAATCTTTTAAATACACAAGCATACAATACTACATAATGTTGCTAATAATGTACTCACCATACGAGGGGATTCCATATGGCTGTCCTGGCTGTGGGTATGTGGCATATGCTGTAGCCTGTTGCATTCCTGTGGTAAACTGTGTTTGCCCATATGCAGCCATAGTTTGTGAGGAAGGGGTAGGGAGAATATGTGGGTATGGTCTGCTATTTGTCAGAAATGACAGAAAATAGAAAGCCCATGCATTAGATGGAAACATGCAAGGTTTCTGAGTAACAACTATATCATAACTCTGCTATTTGACATTGTAATAGACTGTACTATAGAAAAGAAAAATTCTTCTAAACAACAGTTAAAGCAAATTCTTACTTTTAGTAAGAAGTAAACATATTAAACTCCCTGAAGAACAAGTTCTGATTTTAAATTATGATTTCACACATGGACCCAATTATGATGTGAATTTAGGTAAAACTTTTCTTATTAAAAATATTTATTAAGAGAAAATACATCTTACTTGGAAGGATATATCTGTGGTGGGGAAAACTGATGTGTTTGTCTTGGGCTGAAGCCACTACTTCCAATTGCTAGAAAGAAGGGAAAAATATGGATAGCAATATGGATATATACATACCTAAAGTAATCCACCTAAAATGTTAACTAAGCATTCCTAAGTCTCCACATGTACAAAACTATATTGTTATTATACTTTCTAAGTGACTGTTAGCAGAACAGAGTGTGATGTCTTGTGTAAACATACACAAAACTAATTGTTGATGGAAATGTAATAAAATCAGAAGAAACAAATTGTTTTGAAAAGAACATAACAGGCTATTCAAATTATCATCCAGACCTAGGTAAGAATACATTAATTTTGAAATGGATTACCATTGGAACATTATCTAATTTCTAGCTCTAAAACATCATTAGATATATACTACAGATTCTTATTTGTCTACAATGACTCAGAAACCATGATAGCTAAGATTCCTTTATGTATGCAACTTACATTTCTTATTTCCTATGACATTGTGGTCTTTAACATTTCAGAGAAACACAAATTCTATATTTGGATATATTTCAGAATCTGACAATCACAAACATTCAAACATGACCCAATGTCATTTTAATTTATACATAACTAACTATACATTTTTGGAAATGTAACCAAAGGTATCTTTTCCTAGATGGACATCATAAGGCAGATGAAACACAAATCCTCATAACCAGGACTCTTCCCCCAGAAAATGTTCTTAAATGCTTCTTAATCAAACATTCTGTCTCATTTCTGATCATGCTGTTTATATTGTGCCAAGAAGCAAATACTTTCTTTGTAACTGTTATAAATGTTGCCACACACACTTTATGTTTACTGAAGGGCCTTCCCTTTCACATTTTAATTTTTCATGAAGCCATCAGTAAAGTCAAACATCTTCAACTTAATTTTGGGAGAATTGCCAATAGAGTTTAGGCGTGATACTAAAATAGCTATTAAATTATAAATTGATTGTGTCACTTAGATGAGCTGCACAAAATTTTCAAGATGAGTAGTTTATCCCTTAGTAGAGTACAGACGAAGAGGAAAGAGCACTTAGCACAAGTACTAATCAGAACATTAAGTTTTGCTTCATACCTGATCCTGAGAAGTTGTCTAAAGACCCGTCTGCTGCTGTTGTAGCAATTTCACTGCTGCTCATTGGCTCTGTTTTAACTAGAAAAAGAAATCATCTATATAATGTGTGTATATCCATGAATACCCAGAGAGCCACAGTGTGCATATGCACACACACACACACACACACACACACACACACACAAACCAAAATCAGCTAAACTAAAAATTATGGAAAATAAACAAAAGGAGAAAGCTAGCTTTTTATTGTGTGGATATTTGGGGAAATTAGGTGCACTTTTGAGAGAATCAATAATAATGTTAAAGTCATTCATAAATAAAAATAAAGTTTTTCAAGTGTAAAAAAAGACCCCTAGGAAAAGAACCATTGCAAACAACAATTCTTTTAAGAATACTGATGAGCCACACAAGTCCTATTAGATATCTTTTACTTTAACAAAAAATTAAAGACATTTTAATCTTAATGTTGTAGATATAATAAGTTATTTGGAAGCTAAATGTTTCCTTTTTAGGGAGACAAATGATATAGAAGCAAAACTATTTTCTATCATTGGCATGATTAGGAATAGGAGTCCCTGGTAAGAAGATATTAGCTGATTGTAGATTTCTCATCAATTATCTGAAGGTGATATATTCCTATGGATCTGTGATCTCACTGATGTGAATATTCCCTCCAATGACATAGCTCATAATCTGTCCATTCCTGCCTATCCTGTGAGACTTTACTCTATGTCCTTCCATGAATTCACCACAAAGGACAGACCCACAGTGTGCTAACTTTGGAGTTTTTTCGATCTATCAATCCATCAATCAGTAAGCATTTATTTGGTACTTACTATGTGTTTTCAAAGCTTGGGGGGCACTAGCAATTGGCTGAAATGGGATCAGGAAATATCTTATTTAGGAGGAGGCACTTTATCCCTTAAGAGGCTTAGGGATTCTAAGAGGCAAGAGTGAGGAAGGACCACATTTTTAGGGATAGGGAACAACCTGTTTAATAGCAAGGAGCTAGGAGATGGATAAAGTCATGATTTACTGTGTTTTATCACTTCAATAATCTCCCTATTCTCTTCTAATATCCTTACCAAGGTTGGCTTTGACATACATGTAGATTATTTTCATAACAACTTTATATAGATGGAAAAAGAGGTATATCGGTCTTTAGTTAAACTCAGACCATTTATACTTGGTCTATTTCATCTGTCATTCTCATTTTTTAGCAATATTTTAATTTTCCTCATAAGTACATCTGGAACTGTGATATTAGAGGTCAAACGTATAGGATCCACTATTTTTGTTGGTGAAAGATTTTTTATGGAAAGAACTGGTTATGCAAATTCTTCCTCCCTCCATCCCTTCTCTTCTCCCTTTCTCTCTTTCCTTCCTCCCTTCCTTTGAAATGACCCTTTTTCCTATCTATTAATTCATTTCCTGTTATCTACAAATATACCTATATCTCCCATTCTTTTTCTTAAGCTACCACATCCCCCAAATCTCTGTCCTGTGCTATTTTCTTTTCAATCCACTTGATCTCATCGGTCCCTATGCATTCTATTATTATCTTTATTCATATGATTCTAAGACCTATGGGTGTGTGTCCAACCCTAATTTCTTTCCTAAGTTCCAGTTCCATATCACCAACTGCCTAATGAATATCTTTACTTGGACATCCTTAAACTTAACAGGTACAAAATGAAATTGTTTCTCTCCTCCCCTACGCTATACCTACTCTTTCCCCAAATTTTCTTGTTATTCATAAGATATCTTGTTAGTCACCAGGGATCAGAACACTCAGGTGGCATCCCTGATTTCTCAGTCTCACTCACTCTATATGTCCAGTCAGTCATACGTCTTGTTGTTTCTATCTTTTCAACATCTCTTTCATATATGTTTCTTTTTCTCCATTCACATATCCACCACCCTAGTCAAGGCACTTATCACCTGTATCCTGAAGCAGTGAAATAGTCTTCTCACTGGTCTCCTTCCCTTAAGCCTCTCCCCACTGCAACATATCCTCCATACAGTCACCAAAATGTTTTTCCTATAAAGGGCAGGTCTGGCCATTACCTCCCCTTTTCAATAAACTCCAAAGGTTCTTTGTTATATTCAAGATCAAATATGAAGTCCTTTGTTTAGTATACAAAATTCTTTACAACTTGGCTTTTCCTACCTTACTTATCCTTTTACACTTTACTACCCTTTACATAGTCTATACTCCAATCATATTTGCTGTTCCTCACATACAACACTCCAATCTCTATGCCTTTGCATTGCTGCCCCTGTATCTGGATGCCCTTCCTCCTCTCCTGTGTCTTTTAGAAATCCTGGTTTCTTTCAATTCTAAGCTGAAATCTTACTGCAGAAAGCACTTCCCAGACCCCTCTTTTGCTATTTGCCTTTCCCTTTAAGATGATCTTCAAACTACTCTGAGTATAGCTTGTATATACCTGTTTATGTGTAAACTGAATCATTCATTAAATGGAATCTTCTTGAACTTAGGGACTATTTCTGCCTTTCTATTTATTTATCAATGGTTAGCACAGTGACTGGCATATAGTCAAGTACTTTTTCCATTCATATTTTTGAGAACCCAAGAGGTACAATAATACTCCCCATCTATTTTCTATCATTCTAATTAGCTGAGCAAATAAAATTATTTTAAATCATATAGATCTTCATTAATGTCTTTTATATCACCACTTGAGTGAAAATCTTTATAGAAAATATGCAGATACTTGTTTCAGCCATTCATCTTCTTTGCTTTTTCCAAACCGTAGTGTTTGATTTTTGACACACAGAAGATAATTGTGTTAAAGATATGGGTTTCTATAACAGCAAGAAGCTTGAAAGTACTGAAAACATTGTATAATTTCTCAAATACAATTCAGGCAATTTACTCTTATTCAGTTCTGGAAATCTCATTCAAAGGTCCAAGATGTTCATGTAGATAAATTAATTTATTGGACTGAAAATCCACTTGCACATCATAATCTCTGCAATGTGTTTTTCATCCACTTAGTTTTTCTAATGTAAATTATCAGATGGATCTCTTTTTCAATACTGTGTATTTCATGCTTGCTAAATTCAGTCAGTATATAAAATTTGGAAATAGGTACATTTTGGTGAAACTTGCCAACAATAATACACCATTATTTCAACTGGATCCTGTGCAGGACTGCTTCCATGACACTGGAGATGTCCTAACACCTCACTTGATATCAATATTTATCAAAACATTGAAATACAATTTTATCTATAGTTTTGTCTGTCATAAAGTTTTTTTTAAAGAAGTTAATGTTCATGTGAGAAGCATTGTGCCCAAGGAAAGTCTTAGTGAGTGCATTTTACTTTAACAAGTTCCATACCTCATTACAAATTGTTGTAATAAACATATCAGGATTTTACATTCTTTAAATGCTTTAGTCAGTTTTCTGGTTATAAATGTAATCTATTGTAGAAACTTTCTTGGGAAAATATACTTGTTCCCCTCCCAATTTTTAAATTGAGAATATGTTAAATTAAATGTCATGTGGAACATTTTCAAAGATGTTATAGAAAGCATAATCAATAATATAATTATTTGTTATCTTTTTCAGTCCTTTGGCTATGTTTGAGATATTAGAAGACTCAATCCTTAAAACTTTTCAAACGAATGCTTCACTTGCTTATGTGCACTTGCCACTTCTCAACATAGTACATACTTTGGGTAGAGTCCAAATGTGGTGGTTCCACTATTGTTGCCAATGAAAATAAATCACATAAAAATGCTGGCAGACATATTTTATCAGACGCCAGTTTGCTGCCTTCTTCTATTTGCATCTATGAGCATTTGGGGAATAATTTTATTTAGTTGGATCTCAAACTAATCTCTCCTTAGGCTTCTCTCATCTATTTTTGAGGAAATTTTGTTTTTATTACAAGAAGAATAGGTGTATAAATGTATATCATAGAATTTGAGAATTGGAAGACACCTCCGAAGCCATATTTTCCAAAACATACACAAAAAGGAAACCCCACTATAAAACCAAAACTATGGTCATCCAGCCTTTGCCTGAAGACTTCCAAGAAAGAAGGAATGCAATCACTTAAAATAGCCCATTACATTTTGAGTCCATTCTAATTATTAGGAAATTTTTCCTGGCATCAAATTTAGATTTGCTTCTTTGTAACTCTCACTCATTTTTTACTGATTGTGCCCTCTGCTGTCAAACAGAACATGTCTAATCCCTTTTCCACATCTTCACATGCTTCAGGAAAACTATTCTGTCCCTCTAGAGTCTTCTTTTCTCCAGGTTAAACATCTCCAGATCTGCACTAGTCCTCTCAACCTATTTTCATAGGATATAGACTCAAGTCCCTTTGTCTTGGCTTCTCTCCACTAGAACACTCTGTATCTAATCAATTTCCTTCTTAAATTGTGGCCACCAGATCCAAACAAAATACTCCAGATGATGCCTGAAAGTGGTACTATCATCCCCTATTTCTGGAAACTATACTTTACTTAATACAACTCAATCAATACCACATTCACTTTTTTGGCTGTCACATCCCACTGGTAGCCCATATTGAGTTTGCAGTCTAGGCTAACTCCCCAAACTTTTTCAGACAAAATGCTTTGCCATCTTATAATCATGAAGTTTATTTTTTTTCTCCAAATGTAAACTTTTAAATTGATTCTTATTGAATGTTATCTTATTAGTTCCAATCCACTGCTCCAATCTGTCATAATGAATGAAATTAAATTAAGTGAATGAATAAAAAGGCAATCATGAAGTCCATACAATGTGCCAAGCATTGTGCTAAGTACTGGGACTACAAATACAAAAGCAAAAAGAGTCCCTGTCCCTAAGGAATTATATAGGGGGTGACAACACATATAAAGGAGTGGTGCCAAGGAAAAGGCACTTTGGTCAGGAATTTTAGAGGGATTATGAGTTGACTTAGAGTGGAATACACTGACATGCTGCTCCTAGAAACAACGACAGTTGATTTAATCATGGTCGTAGAATTACTGGGGTGGGGAGATGAAGATACACATACAGGCTGTAAGGGTGCTCTTAAGGTTATGGATAATATTGGTTGGTCAACAACTCCTTGTGAGCCACTTTCGTTTTATCATCAGTACAATGACCATTCTCCTATAATATTTGAACACAGAAGAAATGCTACAGAATTTTATATATGACATGTATATGTGCATATCATATAAGCATAGACTTGTGGTTTTACATGTATGTGTACACATACAGAGACAGGGACATATAGTTAGAGCTGGAAGGGGTCTTAAAGGTCATATTGTTCAGCAGCTTCATTTTTTTTCACAATAGGTAAGAGGCCCAGATGAATTAAGGGATATTTCCAAGGTTACATATATGAGAGAGATGGCACTCAAATTCATTTCTCTTTCCATTGCACCATGCTATTTCTCCCTGGAGTCTTGTCCTCAAAGAAGTAGCTGTAGGCATTCATCCTTCCTCCATACTCTAATCTTGAGACTTGGTTAGTTGAGAGAGGAGAAAAACTCTGAATCCTACCTGACATGCTCTAGTGCCCTACTTTCATTGAGTGGCTTTATAGAATTTTACTGAAATCCTCAGCATCTAAAAAGCATTATAGTTACTACTGTACACGTATTTAAATGTGTGTGTATGTGTATGTGTATAGAAGGAGAGGGGAGAAGAGTGTGAGAGGAGAAAGAGAGAGGGGGAAAGAAAGGAAGAGAGACAGAGTGAGAGAGAGGGAGATTAAAAGAATCTTGACATGCAAGAGTGTATTGAGAAAAAATTATATTTTCTGAAATTTAACAAGTGTGAAGAATAAGGTACTCTAATCAAATAATGAAAAGTTTACAAAATTATGTAGAAACATGAAAATTTTTAAAGATAAAAACACAAAATGTGCTTCACACTAAAAGCATATTGAATATAATCTTTCTCATAGTTTTTGAGTACTAGTTGTCTACTTATGTGGCATGTGATTGCTAATAAAATTTCTAATAGTGAAATATCAAATATTGAGACGTATTAAAATATGATCTATCTGGATTTTATCTTTGGAAAACAGAATAAATATTAATATAGATTAACATGTTTTCTTTCTAAAATCTACATGAAATTCCTAAAAATAGAGAAAGTTTTCCTTGCTTCATTCCTAGCTGATATCTGGACAACTCTCATAGGGAATTTAGTCTTTTTTTTTTAAACAAAATTGCATGTTTTTCTAGGTAGAGGAAGAAACAAGTAATAGTTGGAACCTATGGAAATTCTTTTTTTTTTTGCTTTATTTTTTTTTGGAAGGGGGAAGGCAGGGCAATTGGGGTTAAGTGGCTTGCCCAAGGTCACACAGCTACTAAGTATTAGTCTGAAGTCGGATTTGAACTCAGATTCTCCTGATTGCAGGGCCAGTGCTCTATTCACTGTGCCACTTAGCCACCCCCAGAAGTCCTTTTAAGTGGGTAGGAATCACTTATCAATTTACTGTGTGCACCTCATACAATCCTAATGGTGTGTCTTTAAGAGTAGAATAAAGTTTTAAATTACTGCCTAATTTTCAATGCAATATTTTTCTACAATAGGGTCCTTGTAAAGACAATCAATGACAACATTTCTTTCATAAAACAATCATAAGGTTTAAAATCAAAATATTATGGGACCAGTGAGGTCTCTCTTTCCCCAGCATCTCCAGTCCATTACAGACATTAAGAAGAAATTAGAATGAAGCTATCCCCATTAAACCTCTTTCAGCTCTCATATTCCTTATCTATAAAGGGAGGAGGTTGAATACAACCTAAGGTTCCTTTCTTACTCTAAAATTATATTATGATGAATATCATTTTATTATATCAATTCAGAGTTGGTGGGGATCTTAGAGGTCATGCCTCAGTTTCCTCATCTATCAAATAGGGGGAAAAAACATCTATCTCATGGTGGTGTTGCAAAGATGAAATGAAACCATATACATAAAGCAGCTAATAAACCTTAAAGGAGTACACACATCTTTACTATTATCATTAATGATAAAAACATTCCATATGATATCCCTGAGAAGTGATCATCTAGACTTCCATGGATATACCCAGTAACAGGAAGCTAATCAACATCTAAGAAAACCACTCCCGAGATTTGTTAATATCTACTACTTCTTATACTGTGCTGAAATCTGTCTCTCTAATTTCTTTCCCATAATTCCTTGTTCTAAACTCTGGAACCAGAACTGTTTTTCAGTCCTTGAAGATCTGTCAATCCCTTTAAATATTTGAAGATAGCTATAAAATCTCTCATTAAACACATTCCAGCTCACCAATGTCCCATTTAAAATTTGGTTCTAAGACTGAACATCATAATCAAAGATGGTCTGTGTAGCACAGAGGATAATCAGACTTATAAAAGTAATAATAGCAAGTATGTATATAGTACTTTAAAAATGGCAGCATCTTCTACATGCATTATTTCATTTGGTCTTCACATTTTCCCTGTGAGATTGCTAGGTATACAGTACATAGAGTTCTGAACCTAGAGTCAGAAGGATCTGAATTCCAATTTAGTCAGATACTTATTAACTTCTTAATTAAGTCACTTAACTTCTATCTGTCTCACTTTCAGGGTTGTTGGGGGAAAAAATAAGATATTTGGAAAGCACTTTGCCAACCTTAAAGTGCTCTATAAATGGCTTTAGATATTATTATCCCCACCCTATATAGGTAAGGAAACTGAGTTTCAGATAGAGGTATCCTTATTTATATAATGGTGAATCCTTATCATCTCATTCTGAGTCATGCCCATGGCTATCTATTTAATATGATTTAGAGGTAAACTTTGAGGCCAGCTTTCTCTGGATTCCAAGTATACTGCATTTATTTACCACATTAAGGCATCACTCAGGCATCATATAGTGTGCCTTAGAGACAAGACTTGGAGTCAGGCAGACCTGAGACCAATTTCTGTTTCAGACTCTTACTAGCTATGCAAACTTGGGCAAGTCACTTAATCTTACTGCTGTTGTTCAGTTGAGTTCTACTCTGAGTGATCTGTAGCAGCGAGTACCCTAGGATACCCAGGATGGCTGCTAGTACAGGTTTTTAGATCTTCTAGATTTTCTAAAGGAAAGCAACTTAAAATGGGTTAACATCCTTACTTTAATCAATCAAACATATATCATTTACCTAGTTCAGGGGAAAAAGTCAACACCCTGAACTTCAGAGAATACAAACAGAAGTTACAAGCAGACAGAGAAACAGACCAGCAGACAGAGCTTCCAGCTGTCTGACCATTACATCCATACCTAATTAGTTACCAGACAGGGAAGCACCAACATCTGGGTTTTCAAAGCTGGGGGGGCCTCAATGGCTGCCCAGAGTCTCATCTGGCCAAATCATACAACTCTTCCCAAATTAGCCCCTAAGCAAAACCTCACATCAGGGTATATATAGCCTTCTCCTGGGTCAGAGAATGCTACAACCCTCTTGACCCACTGCCCAATCACAAAGTAAAAAGGTGTGGGCATTCCTGAAAACCAAGCCTCCTTCCACAGGCTCCATGTGACCACATTCAGTCTATTAGGGGGAAGAGCCTATTTTCAAACCAGGGAAGGTTCTCAAGAGTCACCTAAGCCTATCAAAGAGTCAAGGGGCAGGGAAGATATTCAGATTCCCCTTTCCATAACATGATCCCATTTGGAGTTTTCTTGGCAGAGATACTGGAATGGTTTGTCATTTCCTTCTCCAGCTCATTTTATAGTTGAAGAAGCTGAGGCAAACAGAGTCAAGTGACTTGTCCACTGTCAAACTGCTAGTAGGTATCTGAGATCAAATTTTAACTCAGATCTGCCTGATTCTAGTCTTTGTGCTCTATACACTGTGCCACCAAGATACCTTATCTTTCTGTGCCTCAGTTCTTATTCTGTAAAATGGGGATCATAAACCCCCTACCTTCCACGGTTGTTATGACAATCAAATGAAGCAACACATGTAAGGTGATCTACAAATGATATCTGTCATTATTGTTAATCTCCTTGTCTTGGACAATGTGCTTGTTGTAATGCAGCATGAAGGAAGAGGAAGGGAATGAATTTATAAAGCATCTACTATTTGCCAGGTACTACACTAAGTGTTTTACAAACATTAATTATCTCATTTGATCCTCACAACAGCCCTGAGAGGTAGGGATGCTATTATTCCCATCTTACAGTTAGGAAACTGAGGCAGACAACAATGAAATAGTTTGCCCAGGATCACACAGGTAGTATCTGAGACCATATCTGAACTCAGATTTTCCTGACTCCAGGCCTAGCATTCTATCCATTGTTCCACCAGCTACTTCATAAAATCAAATATGTTCTTTCTGGGAGATGCACAGCACTCCAGATTCATACTTAGTACACAGTCAACTAAACCCAAGATGCCTTTTTCCATATAAGTTGCTATTTAGCCAGATTACCCCAGAATGTAGAACTTTCCTTATCAAATCTCATCTTATTAGGTTTCATTCATTGTTCCAACCAGATGCTTCTTAATGCTCATAACTGAGTCCTCAAGCACCCAACATATTAGCGAATTCCCTCAGTTTGGTCATCAGAACTCACCCAAGTCACTTATGTTAAAGTTGATCCAAAAAGGACTGAGGACACATGTGAAACATTACTAGAAATCCTTTCTGAGATGACTCTGTATTCTCTTCCTGTTAATTAACACTCCTTGGGTAAAGTCATTTAACCAGTGACAAATACACGCCACCAAAATCTAATCACCCAGTCCACATATCTCCATCTTGTCCAAAAGAATGTGAAAAGTGATCACACTACTTAATGAAATCCAGATATACTCTGTCCACAATTTATCCTGATTTACCTGTCTAGTAAACCTGTCAACTGAAGCCATGCTTGCTATTAGTGACCATTGTTCCAATTTCTAAGTGTTGACATGCCATCCATTTAATAATTAGTTCTAGAATTTTGTCAAAGATGGATGTCAAGCTCACTGGTCTTTAGTTTCCCAAGACTCCTTTTACTCTACTCACTTTTTAAAAATTACGATAACATCTGGCTACCTCTGGTCTTCTGATATCAATCTTGTCCTACACAGTCTCTAAAAAAAGTTATTGAAAGTGGCTCAAGAATTGCAACTTCAAATTCTTTCATTACTCTGGGGTGTAATATTTTTTAATGGGAGGTATAAATTTATGTAGTGTACCTAAGAATCTCCCTAATTACATCCTCAGCCAATGACAGTTTTGTACTCAATATAAGGAAGATATTATAAAATAGTAGTTTGTCACTAGAAGTATTCAAGCATAGGTGATAAAACATATAATATATAATTTGTAAAGGATATTAGAAGGTACCAGACAAGTTTTAAGAGCACTTCTAATTGGAAGAGTTAGTGATTCTAAAAATCTTTTTGATATATAAGTTTCATAGACCTTTAGGTCTTGCATTGTCACAAATCACCCAATGCCATCCTTCTCTATCATATCTCCTAAATCCCTTCTTACTCTTCTCCATATAACAAGGCTATTAGAACACAAAATCTACTCTGTTTAAATGACCCCTCAAATAACCATTGAAGCCTAGGCAAAATAGAGTGGTAAAGAATAATTTTTGTGTAGGTCTTAAGGTACTTCTTTTGCTTATTTCATTATAGTTGTATAGTCCCTCCCTCATAGAGACACAGAAACATGAGAAGAAATAGTCATTATATGGTAATATATATGTATACACCTATATATACACATATAAATTAAAATTTCATTTGCTAAATGCTCACATTGTTCATCAAAGGACTATGTCCAACATTGAGGAATAAAAAAAGATTAAAAATGTTATACAACCTGTACATGAGAAACTTTCTATTAAGAAGACAGCACATATATGTTTTCAGTATTTTGCTATCACAAAAAGTGATGTTATGACTATTTTGTTATATATAGGACTTTTATTTGGTCTTGGATTTCCTGGTGTATATGCCTAGCAGTAGGATCTCTCATCAAAGTGCATGAATAACTAAATATTTTCACACAGTTCTAAACTGTTTTCCAGAATGACCAAACTAATTCACAATTCTACCAACAATGTATTAATGGGTCTGTCTTTTCAAAGTTCCCCTGCCATTCACTATTTATGTATTTTGTTATCTGCCAATTTGATGGGTATGATTTGAAATCTGAATTAACTTAATTTTTTATTAGTGATTGGGAGTCTGTTTTGATATGGTTGTTTATAATTTGCAAGTTGTACTTTTGAAAACTTATTTGTTTTTATCTATTCTTGGTTATTAATCTCTTGAGAATTAGTTTTTAGTTTCATACATTTCACTTAATTCCATATACATATACCTTGGACATCGGGCTTTAATCAGAGCTATTAATGAAAAAATTTGTTTTATAGTATCTGACTATGATTTTGTCTACAAAAATACTTTTAGTTTTACATGATCTTTTTTCATTTAATTTTTTACTATCACATCTATTCTTTTAGTTAAGAATTTTTCCTTTTTCTATATCTTTAAAAGAGGCAGCCTTTGAGAAACGTGGTTTTTTAATAGATTGGCCCATCTGGAAGCTAGATGAATAGAGTTGGAAGCTGGATTATAGGGGATTAAGGAATAGAGTATGAAGATATAAATGATATAAAGTAGCTTACTCACTATGTACTTTTGTGGAATTTAAAAGTGAAAAGGAAGAGAGATATAGGATGATAGCTTGATGGAATAGAAATATCAAGGGGAAAATTTTAAGGATAGGAGATAGCTGATCATGTTTATAGGCAGCTGAGAGAGAACCCAGGGTTAGACAAAACCTGAAGATGAGAGAGGTACCAGTAAATGAAGCATTTTCCTCAATGAGGTAGGAAGGTAGGGGATCAAGGGCACAAATATGGGGTTAGTTTTAGCATGGAGAAAAATCATCTCACCCTGTGAGAAGGCATGAATGAGAAGAGACCCTAAGAGGATGGAAAGAGGTTTTAAGCTGTGGAGCTAGGGGAACTCAAGATGGACTGCTTCAATTATTTCGATAAAGTTGGAGGTGAAGGATTTTTCTTTCCTGTTTGTATTAGAGATGAATGAAAATATTTGACCTGCAGCAGTGAGGGTACAATTGAGATTATATGATAAGCATTTGTAACAAGTGCAATTTATTTGGTTCTGTGACTACCTCCAGTAGTCTTTAGCAGCTTGGGAACTAGACTGGAGAAAATCCACAGTGTAACACAGGATCAAAGATTATCAAGTTATGAACAGCAAAATAAAAAAAGGTAAAGAAATCAAGGGGAGATGAGAGACCTTGTTGAATTGTGTAAGACAGTGAAGAAAGAAAAATGAGTCCATAAAAGAGATGATAGATTAGCAGAAAATAATAATGATTTTGACGAACAGACCTAAGAGGAATCTTTACTTTTAATTGGAGAGATTGAAAAAGAGAATTTTACATATGAGAGGGGAATTTCAATTTCATAATCTCAGAAATGGAAAGGTTTGGACTGATATGAAGGTCTAACATAATATCATCCCCATGGGTAGTTGAAATAAAGTTGAGAAATCATCACTGGGAACTGATGAGCTTGGAGACCATGATGTTTGAAGGACTGTATATAGGAGCACTGAAATCACTGAGGATTAGATCAACTACTGGAGTGGAAAGGAAGATTGAGAGCAAAGCATGAAACTTTTTGAGAATGAAGGGGGTTTGCCTTATGTACAACCAATATATATACAAGGTCAATATACATGACCATTAGGCATCTCCACCTTAATGTCCTATTAGTTTTCAACAATGATTTGAATAGGATTATATAAATAGATGGAGTAATGGTGGTAGGGAGAGGGAATGAAAGTGACAGTGAAATTTACAATGTCTGCTGATTCCTTCTCCTGGCTGTGAATTTGTGTGTGTCAGTCCGGGTGGGGTAGAGGGATGTAAGGGAGGAGTGTTAGCTCTCCATTTCTGACTCACTCTGTGGCCTGCTTCATTTCCACACTGACTGTCTAGCCCACTATGGGGGACTCCACCCTGAAGTGGAAGAGACTGATGAGTCTCTGTCTAAAACCTTCAAATCATGAGAAGGCCAAGGCATCCTGCTCACTTTCCACTACAAGCTGACTCTGGCATACTGCTGCCTGGTCCCTGAGCCAGTCTTTCCCTTACCCCACTGTCCATCTTCCTTTTGTATTTTGTCTTTCCTTACTTGAATGTAAGCTCTCCGAGAATAAGGGTTCTCTTTCTTGTTTTTGTATTCCCAACACTAATTATAGTGCCTGGGACACAGTAACAAATGCTCATCCATTCATATATCTGCCATCTATCTACTTTGGCAAGGCTTATTAGCACTGTGACCTTAGACGAGTCACTTATCCTCTGTTTACCAAATTTCTTTACCTGTAAAATGATGGTAATAATAGCACCTACTTCCCAGGGTTGTTGTGAAGATCAAATGAGATAATTTTTTTAAAAAGTACTTAACACAGTGCCTGGTACAAAGTAGGTATGCTTGCTAAATTAATAAATGTTTATTTCTCTTCCTTGAATCCTGTAAAATGGGGACAATAACACACTAGGTTGTTGTAAGAAACAAGAAATGTCTGTAAAACACTCAGCACAGTGTTCGGTACATGGTAAGTGCTTAATAAATTCTTTCTTCCATATATACTTCCAGGTGGCTTTATTTAAATTTAATCAATTTTGATTAGATTTAAATATTATATAATATAATAACATATTTTAGAATATCTAATATATCCAAGTATTCTAAATCTAACCTTTCAGATCTCTAAGGCTCTAGTCACTTTCCTCTCCAGTCCATCCTCTACACTAGTGATGTCAAATTCAAATAGAAACAGGGGCCACCAAACCATACATAAGGATCTCTATGGGCCACATATTGACTTTGAAAATCACATCTCTTTCTCTTTTCTCTATCTCTCATATACCTGCCTATATTTGTATAATTATTATTAATATATCAACACATTAAAATTAGAAACTACATTTTAGTCTCCTTTGGTCCAAATTCAGGAGTCTTCTGGGTTCCATGTTTGATACCTTTGCTCCACATAGCTACTGACCTCATACAGTATTTCTAAAGGCCATGTCTGACATCTTACTTGCTCAAGAAACTTTTATAAAATGCAAACTCCTCTTTTTTGGTATTTAAAGACCTTCACAATCTGGCTCCAGTCTATCTTTCCAGGAATGGCTAATGGCCATAGAAGCTTCCTTTTTCTCTCTTATGTTTTGGCTTTGAATTTCAAGCCTCTCTTTTTATTACCTTTACTTTTATGAATTTTTTTATTACCTTTCCCCTAACTGATCCAGGGCTGATCTCATAAGTAGTACTCTCTGGTCCCAATCAGAGATTCTCTCTTTTTTTCCCCAAGAGCTACCAGATCTGTGTCTAAGGATGTCTTCTAATGAATGTCCAGAACCACCTCAGCCTTGTTTCCCTTTTAAAAGTAGATGAATCTCACTTTTGTTCCTTGTGAATAAAGCCAGAACATTTGTATGGTGTCATAGCAAAATGCTGATACCAGCTTTGAAACTTATTTGATCTTTGACCTCAGGCAAGTCACTCTATCTGAAACTCAGTTTCAGACTGGCAAAAAAAAAGGGGGGGGTAAGATAATGCTTTCTATACTTTCTCCTTTCACACTCATAGCTTTAATCATTATTTCTTGGTGACTCTCAAGTCATCTGTTCTCTCATTCACACATTCCTTATTCAGCTGGTGTTTCATAAACCTTAAACTGTAATTTGCTATTATTATTACTGATTCTGAATGAAAAAGGAGTCAAGTCATAGAAAAGATTCTCTTTATTCCATTTTCTTTCTCTTTTCTGACTAGTGATCAAAAGCCTTAAAGAAAATCTTGAAACAATGGAATTGATATTACTGATTCCTTACAGAATAGAATATAAGAAAGAAATCATGATCTGTAGGAACAAGTAAGGGCCGTGGAAAGGATATTTACTAAATCAATTCTTAGAGTCTGCAAAAGAGAGTAAATTGGAAGGACTCTCCAACCTAGGAGACAAAGCAGCTTTTATTTCAAGTAAAATGATAGAGCAGAGGGCACAGTGGATTTGGAATCAGAAGGCTGAAATATACCTTTTGCTGCTTACCACTTGTATGGCCTTGGACAAGTCACAGTTACTCCTCCTCAGCGTTTTCATATGTAAAATGAGAGATTTTGATTAGATAATCTCTTAAGGTTTCTCCCAACCTATAGCTCCTATGATCCATTAGAACAGGATGCCTTTCCTTACTCTATTCTCCTGATTCCCTATGTCCCCATACCTTTTACCCTTGCCCTAGGTCATAGAAACCATTCTCAAAGGCTTGGGGCTGGGAAATCTCTTCTTTCCACTGCCTGGCATGTGGAAGGTGTAAGGAGAGCAGAGTCTCAGACCCTACTGTGGGTGTGGGGGTAATGCTGGAGTCATTTATGGAATCCCAAGTTGGAATTTCAGTCATTTTCCTTTGTGACCTATATCCAAGCAGTTGTCAAGTCCTATCAATTCTATCTAGAACCAAGAATGTTCCAGCTGGAAGCGTCCTCAAAGGTCAAGTTCAACTTCTTCAATTTACAGAAGAGGAAATTAAGACCCAGCAAAACTAAGTAAGTTGCTTAAGGTCACATAGGTAGTTAATTACCAGAGCTAGGAATTGACACTCCAAATCCAACATTTTCTTCACTATGCTCTACTCTTCCATCTTTTATATCCATCTCAGTCTCCCTTCTCACCTAGCTGATAACTACAGATCCCCTTTACTTCCCTACACTATTTAGAATGACTTCTTTATCATCCTGACTGTAATCTCTGACAACTACAACCCATACTTCACAATACTTCTGGGTTAATTTTTCACATGAATAGATACAATTATGTCCCTCTTATTAAGGTTAAACTACTGAACTCCAGTCAGATCGCAGGCTACTCTCCTCCATATTTCTCATATTTCGGTAGAAAATGTTTTTCCCCTCCTTGGACCTCATGTAGAAATTTGGTCTTCTAGTACTCTAACTGACGTCACAGATTTTTGATTCACAAATAATCTCATTTCCTGCTTTGTTGGGGAGATCGGGGTCATTTCTAAGAAGCACCCTCATTCAACACTTTCATGTTTCAAAACCTCTTTACCCACACTCAACTAATCCTGTTTCCCTCCAGTCTTAAGAGGGTGATATTGCCCTTCTCTTTAGAAAGATTAAGTCTCTTTCCCTCTTGCTATCCATTCCTTTGATCTAATTCCTTCAGTATCCTTTGGGAACTTGGATAAATATAGCATTTCTTCTCCCTCTTATGCTCCTCTACTGGTTCATTCCTTTCTGCCTACAAAAATGATCAGGTCTTATTCATCCTATAAAAACCCTTTCCTCGCCAACCTCTCAAGTTGTTGTCTTTTAATGCTCCTCTCTTCTCTGCTAAACTCTTTGGAACAATAGTCTATACTTCCTACCTTCACTTACCACCCAGTCAAAGAATAAATTAGTCTCAGAGATGAAAGGGACTCAGACTCCAACTCATATCTGAACAGAGATGCAACATGACATAGTGGATAGAGTGTTGAACTTGGAATCAGAAAGACTTGAGTTTATATCCTATCACAGACATACTAGCTATGCAACCATGGGCAAGTCACTTAAGGTCTTAAGACTCAATTTCTTCACCTGTAAAAAAATAGATTGTTGGACAAGACAATCAGTTCTAAATACATGAGCCTATGATCCTTGAGAAATATTCCTACAAGTTCTTGAAATTCTTCAGTTATGTGAATCCACTGCTTTATAGACTGCCCATTCCATTTTGGGTTAGCTCAAATTATTAGGGAGCTCCTCTCATTCCTGCTTCTTCTTTGTAACTTCTACTCATTAATCCTATTTCTGTCTTCTAGAGCTAAGCAGAATAATTTTAATGTTTCTTCTTCATAAAAGGACTATCCTTTTATAACTGCCAAACATAATAATGATATATATAACATACACGTTATATAATAACAATGATATAATACAATTTTCCCCCTCACTTTTTATCCTGCCTAATCTTTCTGTAATGTTTTTCATTGGCAATCACCTCACCCCTCTTGACATTCTCTCCATCCTTGGCTTTCAGTGTATTTCTATCTCCTTGTTCTCTTTAGCTCATCTCTCAAATCTCTAACATACACATGTTTGAAATACAGTAATGGGACACAATATGTTTTATTATGATGCCTGTCTAGGCAATATTTTTGGTAATTTTTAAGGTACAAATTTGTTGCATGCTCAGTCAAAAAGTACTTTATTTTTATCCATTAAACAAAATAAATTAAAACTACTAAATTAATTTTAAATTTAACAATTAAACCTTACTTTGTAATATATAAATTTTATAAGTAAAACACAAAACTGCTTTTTAAATATTAAGGTATGCCTGAGCACAACCAGTATTTTTGTGGCTATGGTCATTAAATATTAGCCTCTCTGAATCTTTGTCCTTAGCCTTCCCTTCTCTCTATAAACTCACAATCAGAACTTCAATTATCCCCTCTGTTAAGATTATATTCAAATCTATATCTCTAGTCTCCATTTCACTCTACATTGCAGTCCCACATTGGCAAGTACCTATTAGACATGTCTACTTGGATGTCTTTTTGGTGAGTTAATCTGTCTTTGCTGTATTCAATAAACATCTCTACACTGATGACTTTCAAATTTCTGTATTTACTTTTGTTTTCTCTTTAAGCAATTGGGATTAAGTAACTTGCTCAAAGTTACACGGCCAGTTATTTCTGGGTGTGGTGCTGATTGTCAGAGCCTGGGATTCGATCTCCAGGTCATCCCAACACTGGAGCCAGTGCTCTTACTTGCTGAGCCACCTGGCTGTCCCTAAGCAATTGGGGTTAAGTAACTTGCTCAAGGTTACACAGCTAGGTGTTTCTGGGTGGGTGCTAAGTGTCTGAGCCCGGGATTCGATCTCCAGGTCATCCTGACACTGGAGCCAGTGCTCTTACTCGCTGTGCTACCTGGCCACCCCTTTGTATTTACTTCTAATTTTGACTCTCATCTCTCCATCACTCTTTGCATCCAATCAATTGTCAAATACTGCCAATTCTGTCTCCACAATCTCGCTCATATTTGCTCTCATTTATCCACTCAAACAACTGCTACTTCAATTAAGGGCAGATATGATACGGACTGTTGGAATAACATTCAAAATGGTCTCTTTGCCTCTGTTCTCTCTTCCCTATGTAGTATTTTTTTTTGATGCAATTGTCCAAATAGTCCTTCTAAGACACTGATATAATGTTATCATTTCCTTGCTCAAAAACCCTTAGGTACTCCTTATTGTTGATATGGTAAAATACCAGCTATTCTTTGACTTCATCCTAACTTCATGAATTTTGCAGGCCATCCATCTACCATGTATGGAATCATCACTCACTACCATTTAAAAACTCTCTTCCTTTCTGTTTCAGATCAAGTGCACATCTTCTTGAAGTGTACTCTGATACACTTCCACTCACTCCCAATTAAGTGGGACTCCTTCCCTCTTCAAATTCTCCTGGCACCTTACCTGAGTCTCTCCTTTATTCCAATCATGTACTATCATGGATCATATGTATCTGTCTACATTATAACCTGAGTGCTGGTAAATGTTTAACAACTGAACTCTTTGGGGAAAAAAAAAATTCTTCCACACATTTTTAAGTTTAATCTGAATCTTAAACATTTTCTCAAGTCTAGTCAATCAATAAAACAACAAATCAAGTCTTGCTTTGTAGCAAAGACTGACTTTCAAGGTGTCAATGCTCATAATGAAAATTTAACAATCAGCTCCTGCAAGCTGGTTATATAGCTCACTCCATCAGACACCTGATTATAACTTTTCCCCAGACCCACGGAAGAAAAAGAGAAGAGATTTTAGTTGGTAAAAGTTACAAATATCAATGACAACTATTTTGTGTTCCTTTGATTTTTTACCTTTTCTCTCTTTTTCCTGCTCTCTTATATGAACTATAATTTTTGCCAGAGAGGTATTTTAGAGATGAGCAAACCGAGGCATAGAAAATTAATTTTGTTTGCCTGGAACACAGCTGAGATTCCATCCAAGACCTTCTGACTCCAATTCTAGCACTCTGTTCTCTATCCCACTTTAATACTAATGGTACACCAAACTCAATTATTTGGAACTCAAAGCATAATTTCCAATTAAAACATTATTAATGGTGATTTTGATTTCTGGCTGTTTCACAGAAATCTCCTTTACCCAAAATGTAGCTGAAATATTATTCTGGACCATAACCACCCTATGTTTCCATGGAAATTCAATCAAGCATATCCTATATGAAGAACATTCTCCTAAGTTCAAGTAGTGGTAAGAAGATATAACATGGTCTCTGCCCACATGGTGCTTACAAATAACAGGATTCTATTAAGTAAACATTTATTAAGTACCTAATATGTGCAAAGCACACAGTTAGGCTCTAGTTATAGATAGATAACAAAGAACACACACCCTGCACAATGGAGTCTACAATTTGTTATGTTTTTTTTTTTTCTCCCCTGCTTGGAATACACTCCCTTCTTCCTTTTTAAAATCATTAGCTTCAAGTCTCCACTCATCTCATGTATTATCATCTACAGGAAACTTTTAATGATTCTCTTAGTTGTTTCCATCTTCTTCAAATCATCCTGAGTGTGCATATGTGTGTTACACACACACACACACACACACACACACACACACACACACAATTGTTTGCATATACTATCTCCAAAGAATAATGCAAACTTCTTATGGGTGGGGAATATTTTTTCATGTTGTCTTTATATTTCCAGAGCTTAGTCTCCTTGAATGACTTTGGGACTAGAATATTCAAAGTAAATTCCAATCTCTAGCTTGAATGTTTAAATAGGATTCTAAAAAGGCATGGTGATACTTTGGAAAGACTACTATTACACTTTTCTGAAATTTCTACATACCATCATTCAAAATGACTATCAGTCAAAAACCAGACTTGCTCAGGGGTATTTTATTATAAAGAAAATGTATACTTCATTTACATTAAAATGACATTAGGAGCATATAAAATATACACAAAGTGGAAAACTTCTTATTTCTAGAATTTCTATTGATTCAGTTAGCTAGATTTAGTAAGGAAAAGATATAAACAACTTTATAAACTTTAGATTTTAAAATGGGGATACAGTGGAATATCCTTGGGAGTAAAAAAAGTCAGTGGTTAGCCATATCAAGAATCCACAAAACTCCAGACACAGCACTACATCAAATCTAGTATCATTTCTAGTACCACAACAAAGAAGAAAGGAGTAGATTTATCTCAGAACTTTACAGAAAATAACTGGGAGATTTCCAGAAAAAAATCAATGTCTCTTAAATGATAATGAAATAAGGATAATTTTGAGAATTTTTATTTCCTTTTCTGAAACATTTCTTACACTTAAATATTCTAAAGCAGCAGTTCAACACTATTGCTTACACACATGACAAGTTCTGAATCATTTTAGGCATTAGCAACATCACAAAAATGTTGAAAGGGTAGAAGGGATCACCAAAAAAATAATAAGCATCCAAAATGGAAGATGGAATGGCATCTTTAAACAGGTAGATAAGTATTAACTGGATGATGTAACCTTGAGGTGAAATTTCTACCTACCTAGAGGAGTCTGTCCTGTACCTTGTGTGATAGGAATGAAGTCACAAATTTTCAGGTGACAAGTAGGAAAGACATGTTGGATGACAAAATTGAAATAAGGGAAAAAAACTGAGCAGTATAGAACTATGGGTCAAAGTAAACAAGAGGAAGATGCATAAAAAGAAATGCATAGTTTTTGACTTAGATTTTTTTAAATTTTAAATTAATTTTTTTTATTGACTTGGATTTTAAAAAAGAAATTTTACAAGTATAGGATGGGGAAAGATGTATAGGAAATGCATCCTTTATATAATTAATCATCTAGTTAATAATTCATTCAACAAATATACTTCTACCACATGGCAAAGTCTTTGTAAAAACATTTGTGGGATTTAGTGGGATCAGTAAGAGTCAATACTGTGACAAGCCAAAAAAGCTAATGAGATAAACACTTACACTAATTATATGCATTCAGATGAAGATAAAATCATTTCTCAATTTATGATGGATTAGAGAAGTTATTTAAGGATTATAGGAAATGGAGATAACTAAATGAAACAAAACTTATTAAGTAAGGTTTTATCTTCATTCTTTGTCTGATAAAATACTTTTCCTTCATATAGAGGGCAGCAAAAAGAGAGAAAAGGTAAAAAGGTAAAGGGACACAAAATAGTTGAGTCACTAATTATTATAACTTTTGAAACATATCATGGATCAGACAGTAGTAAAGCATCTTTTATACTAATTCATTCCCCTAACTAGCCAGACAGTAATACATTTATTCAACAATCACTTATTTAGTTTCCACTATGTGCAAAGACCTATTCTAGGTATTGTGGGAGATTTAAAGAAAATTAAGATACGGTTATAATCACCATGAAATCAATGAAAATTGAATGTAGATAATCTACCCATGATTTAGAACCTCAACTATATGATTTTAGAAAATCATTAGATCTATTTTGCCCAAGATGTATCTGAAATATTATTCTGGACCATAACCTACAAAATGTCCTATTTTCAACAGTCATAACATACACACTTCATACCCATTTTCATCTACCCACATGAACTCACAAATAAACACACCATATAAATAATGAACAAATTAGTTCCTAATTCATTAAAAAATATTTGACTAACTTGTGTGTCTTATACTATACAAAAATATAGTAGAAGAAGACATGGTCTCTGTCCTCAAGAAGTTTTTAATCAATCAAAGGAGGCCAGTGTTAATAGAAGGATACCTATTTTACCACAGAACATTATTTCCAGACAATATTCTTTTAAGGAGATGCAGGGTGGGAATAAATGGACTGGGATATAATGCCAGTGCAGAATGAGCACCAAAAGTAACAATAAAGATATCATCAAAGAGACATATGGCCAGAAAAATGAAGTGGGTCAATAGCATATAAGCTACTCGAGGTCAGAGAGTATTGAATTTTTTTTTATCCAGGGTATTTAGTTATATTTGACAGTTAATAAAAGCTTGTTGAATATAACTGATTCAACTGATTGAGAGTGAGGTATTAACAGAAAGGCAGACCCATACAATTCACAAGCATCTGCATAATGTCAAAAGGTCTAGAGCAAATTCCCTAGAATATTGAGTGGACTACCAGTAAAACATTTATTGGCCAATATGAAGATAAGGCATACAGGTCAGATGTGAATGGAAAATGACAAAAGATGGAGATAGTCAATATCAGAGAGGTGGTGAAAAGGTAGGAACACTAATACATTTTGGGGGGAGCTGTGAATTGGTACAACCATTTGTAGCAGCAACCACACTGACATACCCAGGATGGCTGCTACCACAGGTTCTTAGATCTGCTTTACTAGGAAAAATAACTGTTTAAGGGGTCAACAATCTTTTTTCAATTATATTCACTAGTTCAGGGAAAAAGTCAGCACCCTGAACTTCTGAGAAAATACAAGCACAGAAATAAAAACCAACAGGCTCTGACTGCCTGAATCAACTATGTACTTTACATACATCCCTGAATTGAGAGAGCCTTTATATCTGAGCATTTAGGGACCTCTGAATGTATGGGCACTAAGAAAAGGAAATCACAAGATCCTTCTCATAAGTGAGCCCCCAAAGCAAAATAACAACTCAGAGTGTGTGTGTGTGTGTGTATATATACACACACACAGAGTGCATATATATAGACACTTTTCAGAGACAGAAGGCATCACAACCCTCTGGACTCTGCCTAATTAGAAATTAGCAAAAGGTGTGAAAGCCTTCCTACAAGCAAGCCTCCCCTAAGCAAGATTCCCTTTAATGGGCTCCAGGTGAGGCCTATTAATGGGCGGGGAAGATCTTACATACCATTAACATTACACCATTCTGGAAAGCAATTATAAGTTATTCAAACTGAATGCTAAAATGGTTATGTCCTTTGGACTAGAAAGTCCACTGCAAGGTATATACCCCAAGGGGGTAAGTGACAAAAAAGAAAGAATCCACATGTAATAAAATATTCAAATCAGAACTTTTTATGATAGCAAAGAACCAGAAATAAAATAGATGCCCACTGATTAGAGAATAACTAAACAAAAATGGTCTTTGAATATAATGAAATTTTATGTAGGAAACAATAAATACAAAGAAGCATGGACTAAATTATATTAGGATTTGATGCAAACAGAAATAAGCAGAACCAATTAAACAAAATGCACAAAGATTACAACAATAAAAATAGAACAATTACCACAAAACAATAAAAACTGAATGTTGTGAAATTATTTAAAGAATAACATTGGTCCCAAAGAAAAGCAATAAGATGACACCTTTTCCCCTCCTCAAAATTCCCTTACAGAGGGATCCACGTGTGTGGAACAGAATTATATAAAACATCAGATTTTTTTTTGGTGTGTTGATACATTTTGCTGATTTTTTTCCCTCATTACTGTTTTAAAAAAAACCGTAGACATAAGAATAGCTCTCTAGAAGTGGAGAAAGATAGAGGGAAATATATGTCAGCTATATAATTTACATATTGCCTATTTATGTAAGCAATGTAAAAATAAAACATATCAGTAAAATAATTTAAAAGGTATGGATGGATTGTAATGTATAGTGGTAGAGGGGGAACCCATACTGATGAGATCACACATCCATTGAAGCATCCTCAAGCCCTATTACCAGGTCAACAGGCAGATTCTATTTTATCATAGAAACAAAATTTCACAAATTACTGAGGCAGTAATACTGAGCAACCTTTCTACTCCCAAATGTCCAAATATTCATGTTGCCTAAGTGACTTTCTTCTCCATAGTGTTCTCCAACTTTTCCCCCTTAGCATCGGAGTAGAACATTTTGTGTTATTCTACTGTATTCTCAACTGAGAACGTGGCCTGAATGTTTTTAATTGTTAACAATAGAAATAGATGGTATCCTCAGATGCCCTAGAAACCTCTGTGTTATTGCTAACATAGCTCTAGCTTGCAGACATGAAAAGGAAGCTTATGAAATGTTCAGTTACTATTAATATGGACAGAATTCATGGGCATAAATGCAAAATTAAATTTGGATTAAATGGCATAAATACAGCATACATTCATAAGGGAATAGCCATTTTCAAGGATTTAAGAAAATAGTCCTTTAGAACCTTAGGATATTCTGCTATAGTTTGGTACAGAAAACTACAGTCTATAGTTTTATTTAAAATATTATCTTTAATTTTTATCTTTATAGATCTTTAAATATAAAATATCTTTAATATATATTAATAATCTTAATAATTTAATTATTTTATATTTTAATTTAAAATAATTTTAATAAAATATATTTAAATATAAAATATTTACTTTAAAATATTATCAGTTTTATGATTTAGCACTGATAAGGTGGATAAAAATGAATTTTCATAATTTTGTCATTATCCAAACATTCTTCTTGGTAAATTAAAAATATTAACTGACTTTAAAGGATGTCATAATATTTTTGAGTCTAGTGCTACAGATTTACACTAAATAGTAGGAATTTTTATATCAACGTTATGTTGCCTCATTATCAGAAGGAGAAATAGTATAAGCATTTCTAATTCATATTTCATTAGAATAAAAATGATTTCACAAAATGGAATAAGTATGTGTGTACGTGTATGTGTATATATCTTTATCATCATCATCATGAACAATGTTTCATTGAATATTTCCCTGGGCAATAACAGGACAGGGCTAAAATAAAAACTGAAGACCCTCCCTGCCAATGCCTGGCAAATTAAAATGTACAGAAAAATAATGAGCATGCTTTAGAAGTTACTTTTTCTGCAAAAATGCATTACAGGTTTTTTAATGCCTTTATAAGACACATATTAGGAGCTTACCAGAAGTCTCTTTCAGCATTATGATCAATAAAAATAATTATAATAAGACATTTCTATGGGACTTTAAAATCTGAAAAGAACATTCTTTAAAACTACTCTGGGATGTAGGCTGTACAAATATGATTTTGCCTCTTTTTTATAGGTGAGGAAACTTAAGGTAGACCAGTTAAATGGCTTGATCTTTATCATATGGTTAATAGACATCGAACTGGGGGTTCAGTCTAGATTTCCTGATTCCAATTCCAGGATTCTTTCTGCTACATCATAGAATATCAATATACAATAAAACAATTTAAGGTAACAAGCTGAGAATTTTTTGACTTAAAAATGCAATAGGCATATATGCCCCATGTTTTTCATAGCTAAGGATTTGGTAGGGATATGCTTTAAAATTATCATAATGTTCAGAGACATTGTCTCATTTTTCCATTTAATAAATGGTACCTCAAAGACAAAGTAAGTTTAATTTTCAAGGACTCAAAGGCATTATATTGGTATCTCCTAGGCAGAATATACGGTCACCAGGAGCATGTTTATGTCATCTATGACCACTGGAGGAAAACTAACAGTCATTTGAATAGTCTTGATTTGCTTGTTCAATCTGATGCCTTGGTGAACTTCAAAAAATTTCTGAAGGCAAATTCAGAGGAGAAAGTGTAAACGGACTAATTTAATTAGAATATTTTCTGAGATTGAAAGAATTTTGAGAGTTGCTGTTATCACACTTTTCTTCTTAATGCACAATGCTTCTACTATAGTCAAATTCCTATGGCTCACCATGGTTCTCTAAGGCTGTACCAGTGGAGTACAAACTTTGGTAAATCCTACCAAACACTAAAAACTTCAAGTATATGCCCCAGTATTAGGCTGTCTTCTGAAAACCACTCTAGTTATAAATTCATTAAGAAAGCAGCCTTCCAGGTGATGAATATTTTTGGGCACACCAATGCAGCAAAACCGTCTCCAAAGGCATGGAGAAATAGATATCCTCATAACCCACACTGAGAAAATAGTGACTTTGTCAGGAGCTCCTTCTCCTCAATTCCATTATCATATAAATCCTTGATATCAGCCTCCACATTCTCCTCCCTTTCTCTAGTTTTTGATAAAAAAGAAACCTAGTCATTATCAAGGCCAAACCTTCTACCTGTATCTTTGATCCCATTTCCTCCTGTCTGCCTTAAAAGCTTACCCTTTCAATAACTCTCAATTCCTTCATAATTTTAAATCTGTTCCCATCTTCTGGTGCCTTTCCTATTTCCTACAAATATGTTAAATTCCCCCACCCCACCCCCATTCTTAAAGGGAACATACACCCTCAAGACATACCATTCTATATCTTTTCTTCTTGTTACTGTTAGGTCTATAACGGTGGGCAAGGTCTGCACTCTTTGCCTCCTCTTTCTCTCTTTTCCCTTTCTCTTCTATTTGTTGCAATCTGACTTCTGATCTCAACACTCACCTGAAACTGCTGTCTCCAAGTTTATCAACAATCTCTAAATTACCAAATCAGACGGTGAATTGTCAGTATTCCTCCTTTTTTACCTCTTTGAAGCATTTCACATTGCCCCTTGCTTCTTTTGGGGGAATGATTCCTCCCCCCCTCCCCCCCACCCAATTATCATGCTACCCCTCTTCAGTCATCTCTGCTGGATCATGGTACATATTCTAGCTACCATATATGGGTATACCGCTGGGTTATGCCATAGGCTCTCATTCTCTTTCTTTATATCCTTCTTCAGAAATTCTGTCAGATCTGATAGGTTTAATCATCTTCTCTATGCCAAAGAATCCCATATCTTTAAGTATATCTATATCTCCACACATATAAATATACACTTATACATGTACAAATATAGCCACATGTATATAAATATATCCATATATACACTGTAGCTAGAGCTAGATACACACATATGGACATCTATCCGTATGCATGCATGCATAAAAGCATGCAAATCTAGGTGCTTTTCCAGATTCCATATTTGCATATACCTATTCGTCATTTGCAACTAGATGTCTCATAGGCATCTTGAAGCTTATCATGCCAAAAACAGGAATCATTATCTTTGCCCCTCAACATTCCTCTTTGCTTAACTTTTCTGATTCTGTTAAAGGGCAGAGCTGTCTTTCCAGTCAACCAGGTCAATGGTGAGCCATTCTCAATTTCTCAATCTTCCTTGCCCCTCATATTAAAATCAGTTGTCATGGTTGTCTGTTCTACTTTCATAAATTGTCTCAAATCTGTCTTCTCTCCATTCACATGATCCTCACCCTAGTTTAGATTTTGCCACCTCTTTTTTAAACCATTGCAATGGCTTCCTAATGGGTCTCAAGCTTCCCCAATATATTAGCCACATCAGAAACACCAGTGGCACCAAATTATGTATAGAATAAAAAAAAAATCATCTCCTTTGCTTGTCACTTAGAGCACTTCATTATCTGGTTTCAATTGACTTTTAAAGTCTTACTATGTTTTACTGGCATAATAACTGTTCCCCATACATAACATTCCATCTTCTGCCTCTATGTCTTGGAATGTCAGATTGACTCTAATCCAGGAATGCACTCTGTATGCCCTCTGCCTTGTAGAATTCTTAGCTCCCTTTAAGGCTCAGCTCATGTGCTACTTCCTATTTTGATCCCCAGAGTTGCTAGTATTCCCCTCAGAATTATTTTATATTTACATATGTGTCTAATTGACTGGAAGATAACTGAGGGTAGAGAGATTTTATTTGGTCTTTGGACCCCAAATGTTTAGCACAGTGCCTGAAACATAAATGTTTATAAATGCTATAGTGAATGAATCAACTGATAAAATAATACATCTTTCCAAGTACTGAAGTGATGTTCAATATTACTAGCCTACCCCAAATAGAAAAAAAATCTACCACTTATGAATATTATATTGGTATTGTTTAGACATTGTACAAATGGTATCTCTGTACCCCCAAGACATTCAAAGAAATAAAAGGAAGGTCTTTACTGTGTAAGGAAACAGCATCCTCTATAAAGAATTAATTTGAATATACAAATAAGAATTAAACCCCATGAAAAGTCCTAGTGGGGAAATAGGGAATGGAGATGGAACAGGTTTTTTTTTTTTCATACGGCATTACACATACTGATGAAACCAGAAATTCTACAAAGTAACAAGCAAGACTATTAAAATGAAAATAAAGTCAACTCAAAATGCGACATTTACACTTCCTTTTATTAGGCTCAGCATAGGAAGATGGCTAACAGAGTTAGAATGAAGTTAAAGCTTTGAAAGTGAGTAAAAGAGAAAGTCAATTTCCATATCTGATGCATTTTGAACTCTGTGTAGGAATATAAGTCCAGTCGTACCAAGGAGCCTCACTATAAACTATATTTTGGTTTCACCCCATGGAACAGATTCATAGAAAAAATGTCTTAAAATAAGACATTCTTTTGGTCTCAAGAGGTCACTGGATTGGGTACTGTACAAATCTGCTTTATGCTGTAGAATTATATTCTATAGCAGAAGGGGTTATAGTCAATTTTCAATTATTTTGCTCTAAATGGCATTGGGAGATGACAATAAGAATTTCAAATCTTTTAGCAATAAGGATATTAAGCTACAAAACATACACAAACACTAAACTTGCACAATTTGAATTTTCCTCCTACTTTTTTTAATATTGAAGAAATATCCCCATCAGGATAACAGTATAATCAAAAGCAGCTATGTTAATATGTTACAAATTAGAAATGTTTCTACCTTCAATATGTTTACCCTATGTCCACAGACACCAGATCCTACAAAGATTAAATGAATGAACAAATAATGATAATAAGCAACTGTTCCATGTACCTCAGGATATTTAATCACAAACATTTTAAACATGTTAACCTTTTAAAATTTATCCCGTGTTGTTCAATTGTTTTTTTTTTTTAGTCATGTCCAATTCTTTATGACCTTATTTGAGGTTTTCTTGGCAAAGATACTGGAATGGTTTTCCATTTCCTTCTCCAGCTCATTTTACAGATGAGGAAACTGAGGTAGATAGTGTTAAGTGACTTGCCCAGGGTCACACAGCTAATAAATGTCTGAGGCAGATAAGGAAGATAAGTTTTTCTGACTCCAGGACCAGTATGTTATCCATTGTGCCACTTAACTACCCTACCCGTCACTGTAGAAATCTGTATATGACAGCTTATTTGTTTATCCATTTATCCATTCATTTCTCTATCTATCTATCTATCTATCTATCTATCTATCTATCTATCTATCTATCTATCTATCTATCTATCGGTATGGTCATACCTAAATGAGAAAGCACTTAGAGTACTTCAAGTAGATGGAAGTATTTTTGTCATAATAAAACAACATGAGAAACAACAAATACATATAAATTTCTAGGAATTTATATTAAACTATGTTTAAAAAAATAAAAGAGGAGGTTTACTTAAAAAGTGTCTTAAATGTATCTTAGATAGTTAAAGAAAAGTAAGTCATGAAAATTAAATTAACCTATCATTCCTTCTACATGGAAACATATATAAAATTCATTTCAAAATGCATACAATTTGACCACTTAATTCAAGATTCTATCTGCATCATAGTATCAGAAACATGACATACCAACTCAGACATACACTTAAAATTACCATCAGAATCCTTCAAACCCTAGTGAAGCAGATGAGGATTTCAATTGCATCTAATTTGGCTTCTCTTAAATAAAAACTGTCAATTAACATGTTAAAAAGTAAGCAGTTTTTAAAATTTGATTTAATATTTATAGGGAAAACAAGAGAAAATTAATATTCAGAGCTCTTGGGTAAAGAGATAGCACTCCAAATTTATACATCAAAACCAATAATGTTAAATGGTCAATCTTAGGTCCAAACAGATGAATGACAACCAGAAATCTAAAGGAACAGCTGATTTATTGCCTCAAAATTAGTATAATAATAGAATTTTCATGTTAGGGGGGAAGAGAGGCTTCAAAAATCTCATTTTTTAGATGAAGAAAACATAGCCTAGGAAAGTTGTGGCATGACAGAGGTTGCACAGCCAGTTAGTGGAAGAGGTAGAACTAGAACTCAGGTTTCCTGATCCTCATTCCCTAAGTCACATCAAGTTGAGATGGTTAAGTAAACAAAAATCTTGTAATCACTAAAACCTAGTTTTATGCCAGAATTTGCTTCTCACACCTTGAAACAAACAACAGCAACAATGAAAATTCTTAGCCCCACTGCCAAGTGCGTCTTTGAGAATAAAACCAGATTTGAGAAAACCTTACAACCCCTGATATTCATCTATCATAAAATTAATTTTATTCCCAATTCTCCTACTATCTCCTTCACAGTCTGGACAGCTATCTTGTGCCTGATAACTTTTACACATCACTCATCTCTCCCCCTCCTCCCAGTCTTCCCTCACAATTTTGGAACTATGAACCATGATTAAGGTAACTGCCATTGTTCCTGGATGGTTAGTGGTAACATATTCTACTATGGACTCACTCACTATCTCTGTAACTTTTCAGACCAAAGCATCCCTTCTCAGGCCACCTCTTTATGTATCATCTCCGCCAGTAGAATTTAAGTTCCTTGAATTTCTCTCAAAAGAGCTTAAGCTCCTTAAGGACAAGGACTGTCTTTTCTTTTTATATTTGAATCTCCTGAGTTTAGTACAGTTTTGAGAACCTCTTAAGTACTTATTTGTAGCTTTCTTTAAAAAATTAATCATTCATAGCTAATATTTCATTGACTTCAAAGTTTACAAAACACTTTATTATATATCATACTATTTGATCCTAACAACAACTGTGGGGGATGTTCTTAATATCCACATTTTACAAATAAGGAAATTGAGGAAGGCAGAAGTTAAGTGATGTGCTGATGGTCAACTAATAATACTCAGAGAGAATTTGAACTCGGGTCTTCCTGACATCTAGCTATCTCACTCCCAAAAGCATACTTCTCAAGACTATGTCTTCATTTTGAGAAGTCTTACAAAAGTCCCACAAAAATGTTATAATGATACAACCTAGGTCTGTCATGGAAGATTAACTCTGTCAATCAAAGTGGTAATAGGAGCTACTTTCCCAACTTTCTACTGACCTCCCTATTAATTTTTCATTAGTCTTGTTTATTTATTGTTATTGTTTACAAGTACTACTAATAATAACAATACACTACCAACCACAACATTTATTAACATATTTAGAAAAATAATTCCACTTTAAATGGTTGATTCTAATACCAACTGAAATATTTGGGTTGCTTCCATTTTTTTTTTTTTTTGCCATGCATATTTTTTCTCTTCATTTCAGATTTTTAAAACTTGAGGAAACTCTTTTACCTGAAGTCTGTCTCTAAACTCAGGTTATGCCATCTTAATCATTAATGTACATGCACTCTTTGTGACTCTATTTAGGGTTTTCTTGACAATTGGAGTGGGCTGCCATTTCCTTTTCTAGCTCCTTTTATAGACAAGGAAATTGAGGCACAGGGTCAATTGCTTGTCCAGTGTCATATACCTAGTAAGTGTCTGAGGCCAAATTAGAAATCAAGAAGATGTCTTGATCCAGGCTCATTATCCACTGTGCCACTTAGCTGCCCCCATTTATTGAATATATTTACATACAATTTAAAGAATTCACTTTTACCATCCTAAAAGTATTCCTGCAACTTCGATTATATTCAACTATGATGTAATTTCATATAACATTTTAAATGATAGTTAACTTTTGTAAATGTCACTAATGCTAATTATTAAAACATTATTGGAGCGGCTAGGTGGTATAGTGAATAGAGCACAGGCCCTGGAATCAGGAGGACCTGAGTTCAAATTTGGCCTCTGACACTTAACACTTATTAGCCGTGTGACCTTGAGCAAGTCACTTAACCCCAATTGCCTTCCCCCCCTCCAAAAAGCAAAGAAAAAATCCCCCAAAACAAAACCAAAAGCTTATTAATATACTTATTTTTTAAGCAATTGGGGCTAAGTAACTTTCTCAAGGTTACATGGACAGTTATTTTGTGTGGGTGCCAATTATCTGAGGCCGGAACCAATCATGGGTGTCCTGACACCCGGACTGGTGCTCTTACTGTGCCACCTGGCTGCCCCAATTAATATACTTCTAGTACTTATTTAATGTATTATCTTATATACTAAATTTTCTTTTAATTGGCTGTTTATTTGGGGGACAGATTCTGGGTAGAGGATTCAATCAGGGTGATCTTGGGAGCCAGCATTACTTGGAAGTCATTATAGGATCAGAGATTTAGAACTAGAAGGGATCTTTAATGATCTGGTCCAAAATCTTAACTTTCAGATAAAAGAACTGGGGACCTGAGATGTTAGATAATTTTCCCATGTCATCGATGTGGTATATGGCATAAGTAGGATTAGAGTCATGGGTCCTTTCACCCTCTATCTAGGTTGCTTTTTCTTTTTAAAAAGTTTTCTTTTCTTTTACATCAGCTACATTTCCCAAGTGCCAATTCCTTTCCATTGCAGCACCAATGTTCCCTTAAGCTGTTTTCTTAATATGCAACTTTTTGGGGGAAGAGTTACAAATTAAGCTCTCACATTAAATAATTAAAAGTTCTTCAGATACATTTCCCCCATTATTTCCCCCAAGATCATAAAAAAAAATTATGTGGCACATTGTATAACAAGTTGCAAAATCCAAAATTTAATCAAATTTGCTTTAACTGTGTGATCTTGGGCCAGTCTCTTGACATATCTGTGTCTTAGCTTCATCATGGGTAAAATCAAGATGAGATTGAAAATTAAGGACATGTGCAGCTTGAAATTCAATGTAGTGTTAATAATAGTAGAGTAAGGAAGAGCATAAAGAAGTTGAGGTATATAAAAAGACAGCCTTCTCCATCAGTTTGCCACCCCAGTGACTACAGCACTTTCAGTATTGATATACTTGTTACGCGTACATGAAAAAAAACCTATGGAATATGTATTTGTACACACATATATAATATATATTACATACATGTATGTAATATATATATATATATATATATTTTACTAAGTCTAACTTGCCTTTAAAAAATTCTCATCATTTTCCCCTTTGTTCTATTCCCTCCCCTTTGACCTTTTTCTCCTGTGGCTAATACATGTCCTTATCTATTATTTCATTTTAATTCCAATCAGAACACAAATTAGAAAAATAATGGTAGTGATGATGATGTTAACAATTATAATGACAACAATAATAACAAGTAACACTCAGAAAAAATTAGGAACTGGAGGTGGTGGTGGTGGTGGGAGAATCTAAATAACAGTTAATCACGAGATACAGGTGGTAAGGTGGATCTATAGAGTTCTGGACTGGAGTCAAGAAGACTTGAGTTCAAATTTGACCTTAGACACTAGCTGTGTGACCCTGGGCAAGTCACTTAACCTCTGTTTTTTTTTTTCAATTTCCTCATATGGAGATAACAACAACACTTGTCTCCCAGGGTTGTTCTGACAATAAAATAATATAATGTTTGTAAAGTCCTTGCAAGCCTTGATTTGTAGACTTTACAGCATTGCAGAAATGCTGACTATTATTATTACCAAAAAAAACCAGCACTTATCTATTCCAAAAAAGATGAGACTAGAAGGGAAAAACACAGTATTTGAAATCATGGTTCCATGTCCTTTTTGTATTTATCTTTTTGATTGACCATGAAAATAGGCACTGACCTGTGTACTCAGGGCATAAAAGACATGTGTTGACCCCATAACCAGGGGCTACACATACAATGCAACACTCTGCTTTTCCTTTGCATTCCCTTATTTGTTTTTTTTTTCTGCTGAAGTGATGGTAGATGTTCTTGAAGACAAATACTTGTGTTTTCATTTTCTTGTAGAAAAAGTTAAGATAGGCATGAAAAGTGTAAAGGTAGACAAGATGAATGTGGGCAGAGCCAGTGTAAAAATGTGTAGTCTTTGCTGAGCTAATAAAGATTTTTGGAAATGATTTCCAAGGGTATTTCCAATTACCTTCCCAAATTTCTAAAAAACAAAACTATGTTGATCACTGGCATCTTCCTTCTTTCAAATCAATGTTTTGTTTTTGTTAAGGGCAGAAATTGACTTCTTGACTTTTTGTTTTTAGTAATAAGAGATTAAGATTTGGTTTTCTTGTTTTGTTTTCCAGTGTTCCATGTCATTATTATCCACAAGAGATTATAGTACTTTCCTGGATTGTTGTGAGGATAAAAAATGAGATAATATTTGCAAACCTCTCTGTAAACCTTAGAGAGAGATGAGAAAGGAGAGAAAAAGCATTTACATAGTACCTATTATATACCAGGCACTGTGCTAAGTGCTTTTATAAATATCATCTCATTTCATTTTATATCATATATAAATGCTAGCTATTATTATTATTATTATTGCTAACTGCAACATTCCTATTTGTTTTAAAACAGGTAAAAATAACAAGGAAGAAATAATACCAGAATGACAAGATCATAGAGAGAGGAGTGTTGGGTAACAATAACCTAACAACCCTTAATCTTCATTTTTCTAGAGTTCACTAAGAGAAATGAAGGAAACACATAATAGAAGAGGTAGGCATAATAAAAATAAAATAATTTTAATTCTAAATTGTATAAAAATAATGTTAAGCTTCAAATCCTCCAAAACTTTCTGAATAGTTTTATGCATGTTAGAATATAAACTATCCCCTGTCATTTTAAAGGACAGGTTGGTATGGCATATTCTGAAACACGAGGTCTATTCTTTCAAAGCAGTGTAGGTATCTAAAATCACACAGCTCAGCAGGATAACTAAACCATAGTGTGGGAAATCTATACTAAAAATGACAGTAATGACACATAAATATCAATCTACAAAGTCCCATTTTTTTTGTATTAGTACAAGATGTATCTGAAAATGTGTTGAGGAGCATCAGTTAATAGGATTTTTTTTTGAAAATTGTGTTTAAATTACTTTTTTTTTTTTAGGCAATCAGGTTTAGGTGAATTTTACCCAGGGTCACACAGCTAGTAAGTGTCTGAGGGCAGATTTGAACTCAGGTCCTCCTGACTTCAGGGCTGGTACTCTAATCCACTGTACCATTTAGCTGCCCTGAAATAGCCATTCTGAGGCAGGTATGTCTCCCTTATCACCTCCCTTTCCACTTTAGAATTTAGGAAATGAACTTAGGAATTCTAGATTATAGAGCAATGTTCAGTTAGCCTGTGGACTGAATTGGGATGGTAGGATCTCATGGTGTGTTGACTGTTCACAAAATCAAAATAACCTCCTGTTATACAAAATTTGTAAAGCTACACTTCTCCCAAAACACCTTCAAACTGCTGTAAAATGTGTGTGCTTAAAGAAGTTTACCATTCCACATGCAAGAAAAAGAGCAAACCACACATCACTACAATGCGGCACTCCAAAGAGAAAGTCACCACACACATAAGATATGTCCACACATATTTTGTAAGACTGTGTTTCAACAAAATTGTAGGAAAGTTGCTTTTTTAAAAAATTGCTTAGGTTTAATTGATTCATTAAGATCATTTCAACATATAGTTGAGGCTTTTTATTGATAGAGTTACATGATGAGTGGACTCAATTACTGAATAACTTAACAAACAAGAAACCTAAATATATTGTTTTTTAGTTGCTCATTGTGTCCACAGATGGGAGCCACAAGTCTATAAATCATAGACTTAAAAAAGTTGAAGTGATACACATCTAGCCACATAGACACAAAGTGTCACAGGCAGACTTTGAAACTAAGCCTTCTTGTTTCCAAGTCCTTATCCACCATTCACCAGACAGTATATAGACCTCCTCAAGGAGGTGGTTTATCCCAGCACATGAAATGACTAAGAAGGTTTAGAAGGGTTGCCCATTCTCTCTGTGATGTTTCTCCTACGCTCTCTGCCAGTATCTTTGAATGCCCACTAAAACCTGTGTGTTTGTGTTCACCACAGTCACACAAACCTGCAGTGGTCTGAGTACTCATATTTAAAAACCAGGCTGCAGTGTTGAGCAGAGTCATGTTGTCACCTGAAGGGAAAGGCCAAAAGAAAAACAAAAAGAAAACGAAAGCTGTTCGGCTTTGTGCTTGATGTCACATAAATTTATAAATTCTTTTGTATTCCTATAATTCATATAAATTAAGTTTAGGTAATTTTTTTTCCTAGTGTAAGTGGATAAAAAAGGTTTTTAGTTGGAAATTCATTATTTTTAAAGAAGATTTTTGTTTTATTTTTCTTAAGTTATGAAAGACAATTTAACAAGACATCATTTTAAATAAATCAATGAAAATTTTATTACTTAAAATCTTACTAAAAGTTTCTGTTGGGTACAAAAAATATAAGCTTCACATTATATGAGAAACAACTTATTTTATGTAACTATCTTATTTGTATTATAATGAATTATAGGAGGTACAGTTTCCTGAACTTCTATTGGAAACAAAATCTCTGCATTTACCAGTGTACAGAAATGTTAAGTTTTATAGATTACAGTGGCTCACTGTCTCTGCTCTTCTAGGGCCAGGGTAAACAAACAAAAGATACTTACATTAGGTGAGAGCAGAAATAAACAGTGTATTTATATAAACACACATTCATGATTCATGTTATTATAGCTAATGTATTCTATAATGCATCTATGTAAATGTTTAAATTTTTAAAATGCCCAAGGTTATCTAAAACAGGCAATCAGATATGGAATGCCACAGAAGAGTCAAACCTATGATTAGTTATTAAAATATGTATGCAACATTAATTTTAACTTCAATATATTACTAAACAAGTGATTTGACTTTTTATATATCCATGGCTTAAAGAATAGCAATAAATAATCAAAATATTTTATTATTTTAAAATCTCACAATTTACCCAAATTAGTTATATTTATTAAAGGGTAGCATAAAATAAGATAATTTGACATTTTTACCGCTCATTTAATTGAAAAATGGTCATGACCAGTTATTGATATTTAAGAATGAACAAAAATGGGATATAAGTAAAAATAATTAATAGCAATACTTTTCAGGCTATGCGAATGGACAATAACTCATCTTAGAATAATATAAGAAGTTAATTATTTGCAAATATCTCATTTTAGCAACTGGAAACTAAAAAAGCAACAGTGACATTCATGGACAATAACAATCAAACCATAGCAAAGTTTTTTTTTTTTTTAAAAAGGTCCATATTAACAAATGAAAATACTAGGTAAATAATAATCAGAAGGAAAAAAACTCACCTTCTGTGCCATTGGGTGTCATGGAATTGCTATTTATATGAGCGTTATCAAGCTTTGGACCACTGGGGGATTCACTACTACCACTTAGTCGGCTGTGTGGGCTGGTTAGATCCTGCATTTCCATAGACCTAAAGACAAGAAGTCTTCCATTTGACAGATGTATTAAATTCATAACACCACTCTTTAATATGCTTGCTACTTGATACCTCCTTTGAAATATCCTTACAGAAATTTTCCTTGTATTCTTTTTTTTTTCCCTTTGGTAATCCAAATAGTTGCCTTATGTTGTGACTTCTGCTAGCCCTATTATAATGTTAACAGCCAATGAGAGATATCAAAGCTTATATCCATGAGAGATCACGTTGTGGTTTTTTTTTTTTAAATGCTATTCAATCCCTACTTTACTCCACCCCAAACTGAACAAGTAGGTCTGTGGGTCACAGCTCAATACATCTATTTTTAAGGTTGAAAGAAGAAATTCAATCATGTTACAAAAACATCTAAATCCTGTTACAAAAATGTTTAAAAATACTTTTTTTTTTGCAAAAGGAAAATTACCTATGTATATACATAATGTAAAGGACCATCATTTTATTGTAGAGTATGCCCCAAAGAAGCAATAAATTAGCACTGTGTACTCCCTCATAATTTACCACCCAATTGTAATTTAATGGGTCTCCAAACCAAATAAAACACTTGAAGCCTACAGTCTAGTGACAGGGAATGAGATATTCCTGATGCATGTGTTTACTCTGGCAAACTACTTAATTGTTCCTCTGTTTCCCTTGAAACAAATGCAGCATTAAAACATTATTATGTCGGCTCACTTGTTTGCTTTGTGGATTATATACAGCGTGCCCAATTGAAAAGGGATAAGGCCAACATACAGGGAATCCATACAGGCATTAGACTGCCTTAGCACTTGCTAGTACCTCAGCTGTCATTTAGTCAGGGAAATAAGAACAATTCTACTTTAATGCTGTAATTTCACATTTTTACAATATAAAAACAGTTAAATTCCCTCTAAAAGTTCTTACATTCAGCAGTGAATTATTCTATAAAGGTACAGAAGCCACTAGTCATGTCACCATTATGGAACTGCCAATTTATATTTTGTAGTCTGTTAATAAAGGGGGTGGGTGAGAAGGGAGGATTTATTTTAAGTTACAAAAAAGCACAGCCACACACTGCTTTACTTTCCAATTAGCCAGTACTTCTAAAAATTTTTAACAATGCAAGTCCTCCTTCCTCAAAAGAGGACGTATATACAACAAATGCATAATATACACACTGTAGATATGCTGTTGTACAAGGTGTCCCAAAAGTCTTGGTGCAGCTTTAGGTTTTTTTTTTTTTTTTTAATAGCTTAAATTAGTATTAACATTAGTAGTTTAAAACTGCACTAAGACTTTTGGAACAGCTTGTACCTATGAAGCTGACACATGTATGTGTGTATATATATGCACATATGATGTTGATACTCTTTACTCTTCACCTACCAATTCAGAGCTACTGCAAGTTAAAATTTTAGCTAAAAATTTATAATCGATTATTCAGGGCCACTTAAAATATCCTCAACATTTCAATAGAAACTTTTAAAAACTTTAAAGTATTTTTTTCCTTTTAAAACTTATCACATTCACCTTCATTGCTGAATTCCTACCAGGATTTCTTTAAATCCATTTAATTCTCATCTATTTCAGTAGGTTACTCACTTACATGGACCTGCCAGATATTTACCACGATGAAATGATTATTGGCTCATAATGCTTTTTTTCAAGCTTAGTTTCTTATTCCATTTCTTCTTGCAAACAACAATCTTACACACACAGAAAACTGCTAAATGGCTTACAATGAAAACTTCTACTCTTAAAGGTAAGAAATTAAGAAACTGTATGTAAAAACTGAGGGGGATAATAAAGTGTCCTCTTCAATAAAAGCCCAATATCCATAATGCCCTTACCTGCAACTTGAGGAAACAGCAACATCTGAACTGGTTTGAGATTTTTGCACCTGTGGTCAGGGAGAAAAATTAGACGCTGTTGTTATTCTGCCTCAGTGTCCAGGCTTAATTATACAAAGCACATGGTTGAGGATGACAATACAGCCTTTAACCAAGAGGAAAAAAGGGGGGATATTGCAGCAGTGAAAGGCATATTGTCTATAAGTTGAAGTCTCAACTGTTGTTTCCTCTTGCAGGTCTATCCTCCTCCCCGTGTAAGGGGGAAGGCAGCCAAATGACGGGATAGTGATTCATCACTGGCCTATGACAGCTGCAAACTGGATTACCCCTCCCCCAATCAACATGCAAAGCAGCCTGGAGAAGGCAGCTTGGAAAGGGTGCCTAGGAAAGGTAGCTATTCATCCAATCAACATGGTTAACAGGAGTAGTTCAAGCATTAACCCTCCAGCATCCTCAAAAGAACTTTCATCTTCTGTTATCACTGGTTGAAATATATTTCCCACCCACCCCTGTAAGTCTTGACAGTTTCTTTTCCTTATCATGTTGAATTTTTTCTATTCTTGCTGTTTGTCCTTTAACCTTCACTAGAATAGTTTCTGGGCAACTCCATTTAATGCCAGCCTGACTTAAAATAGGAAAAACATGTTTTCCATGATATATTCTATATAGAGCCATGACACTTTTTTCATGTAAATATGAAATAATCAATATTGTTTCATTGACTTCAGAATCAGTATGTATTTAGTCTTTAGTTAAATTATCTGTCTTTTAAGACTTGACCAGAAAATCAGTATATTTAGTATTTCAATAATCAACATATCTCGGTGAAACAGTGTTATGATAGCCCCTTTTGTTATTAGATGGATTTGCATTTAGTTAGGATGCAATGAATAGTTTAATATGCAGCCTTTGATATCACAGTCCTTCCTCCAGGGACAGTGCAAATTGCCAGCAGGTGATAAAGTTCAGGTGAAGATTGGCTGTTGACTTGGAAGCATAAAGGTAAGTCTTCACCAGTGAAGAGTATATATTCTACTTAGTGTTTCCATGCTAGTGAATTCCAGATTTTTCATGTGTATTCATTCAACCTGAACTGTTATCACTAATGATTATACAATAGAGAAGAAAAGTAAAGCATCTCAAGTGGCATAAATATTATCCAGGCAAACATAATCTGTGTTTGAGCTTTGTTATTTCTAATCATAAAATTTAGAAACTTTTTGTCTAAGAATAAAGTTTTCAAAGTCTAACATTTTAATAACATTAGATATTATTTCAATGTATGCGTTTCTGTTATGTGTATCTAGGAAAAAAAACCTTAATTAAGATAAGTTTAAAAGACTAGATGACAATCTAAATTTTAAAATATTCAAATAAACTAAGTCAGTTTGGGGGAAACAGAGGCAAGTTTCTAGAAATTAAAACTCTTTTTTTAATGCTTAAACTCAACATAAAATGATTAGAAAGTCCAGCAATAGCCTCAAGGACATAGTTTCCTATTAATATTTTTAAATATCTTGAATATAGTATAGGTGAGAAATAACTGTTTTTAAAGTGATCTTGGCTTATTGATAATATACTATCTGATTCCAAAAAAATCCTTTTATTGATACTTCTATTTTAATATGCTAGATATCTTTGTAATAACTTTGCTATTATAAATTCAAAATGATTATATTTTATATTTGAGGTTTAACTTACATAATTTCAATTTCAAAATAAGATACTATTAATTATAAGAGAAATTTTAATATGAGCACAAGTGAATGTAAAACTTTCCTTTAAAAAAACAAACAAACAAAACTTAAAGGTGTTTTCAAGACCACATCCTATTTCCGCTGAGCTTGGTTCAACTTATCATGTACTGCACTTTTTACACTCCAAGATTTCTGAAAGTCCACATCCATGATCTTCATTTCATTAAGTATACTTCAGATATATTCCTTTGTGTCTCAAGGATTATTTAAACCATGTGTTGTGTGTTACTGTATTTAAAAATGACTCTTTAATCAAAATAACTTTAAAACAACTAATCCTCACTTAGGCTGGTCAGCTGAATCCACATAGTGGTCCAGGAAAAATAAATCTACTCTCAAGAATGCGAATGCAGACAACAATTAGACACAGATGTGAGCAAAATTAGTTACAGTTTACAAAATGCTACACTTCACATGCTTTTAGTTTTTTTATATGTAGCCCAACATTACAATACAGCAAGGAAAATATACTTTTCTAAAGACTTATGCTAAAGGACACCTATTTCTGATTGATATTGTCTCTTATGATGTATTATGCTTAATAAAAGTTGCCATACTTGGTAAGATTCTAAGTTATAATATCTTCCAAAACTGATTAAGGTTATTTTCATTAGGAAATGAAAAAAAAAACACATTTCAATGGACTTCAGAAGAGATATAGTGAGGCATCTAGTTAATTCAAATTTACACTTCTTTGTATATTTGCAAAACCTATTCTCTGTAGTGTCCTTATTTGGAGTTTTAAATAATTTCTGTGTATGCATTTCCTCTAATGTATCTCACATGGTTATATATAATTCAAATGCTCAATTTTAAAACATTCCCTTTTTATCTACAAAATAGAAATATCTTATTGAGAGGCTCTTATAAAAGACAAAATAAAACTGATAAAAAAAGTCACACAATTCTACATTTAAGAAACTTAAACTGGTAACATTGACTTCTGATTAGTTAATGAGGTCTTTTAAGTTTGCCTTTTTTCTAATTAAATTTATAATTCTTCACAGATGTAAGTTTTGTTGATGTTCAATTTGTCTCTCTCATTTTGTTAAACCTCACAGAGTACTTCACCAATCCATTGAATAGCCACATTAAATCTGTTAATACCATGCTCTTCAACCCCAGAAATTATTTCCAGAAGGCAAACTTGCTTTGAGAGATCATCAAACAAGACTTAAGGTACACATTTTATCACATTTTCCCTACCACAGAGCTAGGGATGCAGAGGAAAATTCATGACTTTTGCACTGTTTATTATACTTTGCTAAATTACAAATCAAAAGCATCTGACAGAAGATCATGTATGAAGCCAAAAAGTTAATAATGTTCTGTGAAAAGTAAACTGTAAATGGTAAGGGATTCTAAATCTCAGCAGCACAGAGCAAATAAAACATAGGTACTTGTCTAAATTATGGGTTTTCCATAGGTTTTTTTTTTGCTTGCTAGAAGCAATTTTTATAAAATGACTGTAATTTAAAACATTTTTTAACTGAAAAGAAATTTTCAAAGTGAAAGTACCAAGCTTATCCAAATAAATAGAGCTGGCAGGCAAGCTAGTTTTGTTCAACCATAGATCGACCCTACTCCCAAACAAATCTGAAAGACAATGGCTATTTTCTCATCAGATTATTTCATAGGGAAAACCTGCCTTAACAATAATCCTACTTTTCAAGCAGCATATTTTTCTTGGTAAAATTTCTCTCCAATCAGTACTTACAACCACAACAACTTCATTGTAAAAAACCAAAAACACAAATTCAAAAGCATCACTAGGCAAAGATCCTTTAGACTTCGCTCATTTTATTCTGTTATCCTTATAAATGAAATGTTTACAAAAAGAATTAATTATGGATTTCTCTACATCTGACAAGACATTGGTCTTGATCACATACTTCAAAGCAAATTTAAAAAATGGAATTCTTGTGTAAACAGGAATAATTAAATAATTGATCTACATAGAGTTTACAGTTTTCAAAGTTTAGTTGACTTAAAAATGAAATGATTTTGACATCTGACTTAAATGTAAACTGATTTGTTCTTCAAGTATATTACCCTTTCAGTGTATCCTGGTTTTTAGAAAATACCACTGATTTAAAAAAAAAATTCCAAGGGGTAATTTTCCCCTAAGAAACCATTTATTATATCTATCAAACACATAAGAATGGCCTTTCCTTCGGAATTGTATGCTTAAATGGCAGGCAACCTAATGCTGAACAGTGGCTCAATTAGGCTTCTCTGTCTGTCACCGCAAAGTATTTTCAGGTTTGAAAATCTACGGCTGTTCACTCACAGAGGACACTGGGCCTTAGCTGCTAAGGCAGACAAATACCAAGTATTTGACAATGTATGACTGTTGTTTTTCTTAAGTACATTGCTTCCAAAATGAGCAATATGAAGCAAATGACTTAATAAAATAATTATCAATTAAAGCTTATCTGAAAAATGTTATGTGATGACAAAGTTTAAGGCCATTACACCGTGACTTATCACTAACTTTTTCCTAGTTTTGTCCTTGCCATTCACTTAATTGTCAAAACATGAAGAAGAAAAAGAACCTAGTAAATACCATGACAGGTCTGAATTTAGTGAAGTTCAGGTAAAGTTATGCTGAAATATATTTTAAAATACTTATTTCAGGATGTATGCATTCATAAATGGTTGGTGGTTCTTATATCGGCTTTGGATGTGGAATAAGTTAAATGATCTTTTAAAAATCAACCCCTTGATTTCAAAGTGATAGGTATGTATCTATAAGTCAATTGAAATGCCAATTAAGGTAAAAGATTTTATTTGTATAAATGTATATGTTTTTAGCCTGAAAAGTTCCTTTTTGAGGATGCACATGTCTTATCTTGGGGGAAAATTTAAACATGTTAAGGAAACGACTTTCCTTCTCCAAAATGTGCTGCCAACTTATCTTCATTTTGCTTTCTTCCTCTAAATCTTAAGCTTTTTCTTCATGCTCTGGTATGGTTTTTGAGTAGGGCTATGAAAAAGCACTCATTGCCGTTGCATATATACAATATAACATATGCATAAATGTACCTTTTCCATTCCATATTATGCAATATTACTTGAAGAGATCATTCATAATAGCAGTGCAAAATGCTGTCTGCAAAAAAAAAAAAATACAATAGCCCTCCAATATTTCTCTATTTAAATTTACAGTGTGAACATAGAATACAACATGTTAATTTACACGACTTGGGATGATTTATCATTAATGATTAGAATCATGTTTGTAAGTAGTAACTAGATTATTTAGGATGGCACATCGGGATTAATGAAGCAATAGAAAATGCCCCCAAATTTGGCTAGTTCTAAGTATTGTTTTTCACTTAAAAAGACGAAGAAAACCCTCAACGGGGAGGTAGGGGGCAACGCAATCCCATGTCTCCTGTTATCTCTCTGGGACTTTGCCCACAAGACAGTTTTGGTCAGTCTCCACAATCAACAGTCAGCTTGTACTTACAGAGCTCCCGTCTGCTGTATTCACTAGTTCTCGGTGCTTTCTCGTTCTCTGCTTTAACAAATCTCCGTTCCGTGCATGTTTAGATTCCTGGGGGAAGGTAGAGTTTTGTGCTGACGACGGTGAGGGTGATTTTTAGAAGTTCTCAGTGGAGCCCAAGAACAGAAGTGCAGCGTCTCTGGAGGGCAAACCCAAGCTAAAGGCAAAGCTCCCAGATTGCTGCTGGAGGCTCTGACTGCCGAGTGTCTGCGAGAAAACGGTTCCTCGAGGAAGAAAACCACCACAGTGGACTTTAACAGGAAGACTTAAAGTCGGAAGTGGTACTAGAGAGTTTGTATCTAGCACCAACCCCTGAGCCATCAGCTCCCACTGTTCTATTTAGTCACAGCTTTGAGCTGTGGGCTTTCCCCCCCACTAAACAGCAGCAGATAATATCTAAGATCCTTAGACAAAGAAACAGCAGAATCTTCATCCCTCCTATTTGTTTGCTCAGTCTTGTAGGTCTGCCCATGTAGCCTAAGGGCTTTTTTTTTTTTTTGGTTTTGTTTTTGCAACGTAAACCACAGCTATTCTCTTGTCCTAACCTTATTGGTTTAAATGTAACAATTGAAATGAGCACTCTTCTGTCTGACTCAATCTTGCTGCTTTAGAAAAATTTATTATGTAAATGAATGAGCCTCATGCTATCTGGATAAACAGTTGTGTGGGAATTACTTAGTGGAAGCACTGTCAGCAACACACTCAGTTCTAACAGCAGTTCCCAATATATTTATCTGGGGAGCTGCTGTATAACCGCTTTTTAAACACTTTTCCAAAGATTTTGCTGTAGTTCTCCCTTCTGGAAACTAGTAGAAGCAATGCTTTCTAAATCTTTCTTCAAAAATTTTACCTGATTAATAGGTTAGGAAGCAAGTTGACCTTTTGTTAACTTCCAGTAAGCCAGAAGACAAAAAAAGGGGATCTAATTTACAAATGAACTAAATTCTAACTCAAATCATTACCTTTATGATGAATCCAATGGAAGCTGGAATGAAGGCATTTCCCAACATTCCAAGAACATTACCTTTTCATAAAGTTCTATGTGAGCAAATGTATGAATGGCACTTGGTATTTAATAGTCTAATTTATAATCATATTAGGAGAAAAGCTTCTTCTCATACATTTGGGATCTTTGCAGCTTTTGCTATTTGAGATACTTGTAACTAAACACAGAACTATGGAATTCTATACCATCTGAGTGAATATTATGATTAACAATAAAATCCAAAACTAAATTTTTAAAGTTCCTTAATATTATTACATTTTATGCTGTTAAATGACTTCTGGAGTTAAAGGTCAATTATTTCAATAACGCATTTATTCCAAATATTTAAAAGCATTGATAAAGAAAAAATCTAACTATATATTTTACATGATAAGTCCTAGATCAAAGTGTGAGTACAAATGTCTCTGTATTTGCCTCTTTCATCATAAGTTTTATATTATAAAAAAAATAAGGTGGAATTCTTATAAATTCCTTTCTGTTATATGTTAAGGTGTTTTTCCCAAATGTTTTATTATTACATGAAACCTTTTTCTGTGTGCCAAGATTTTTCTATCAAAAAACAAAGTATCTTTTTAAAAAAGGACATTGTAATGATTCATAAAGAAGCACTTGTTAAAATTGGATTGCTACTGGTATATCATATAATGTCTGCACTAGGATTCAAGGTCATCAGTTAGTACAGCATTTCTTCACCAACCTGATGGTTCAGATCAGTAAGATGTATTTTTACCTTTCTTTATTTGACTTATGCACAAATGACAACTATTTCAAGTCAAGAAGTAACTTCTTTTATGAAATACAAGCAATGAATTTTTTTTTCAGAAAGGATGCCAATCTAAATTCCTCAGAAAAAGAATGCTTTGGCAGAGCTGTAATACAGCCTCAAGTTGCAAACTCACCTAAGATTTCATTTTATGTAGTACAGACAAGAAAGGAATCTTGGGATACCCTTCTCCTCATATATGGGAGGTCAGTTCAAAATATGTAGGTTTCTATTGGACCTGTCTATATCCCCAGCAGATATAGGATTATCTTACCATTACTATAACTTACCTTACTATAACAGCTTCTTATGCTGTAAAAATCAGATATTATTTGGAAGAAAGTCAATTATTCAAGAAATATAATACTGAATATAATGGAGAGTTCTAGTATTGTCAGACAAATATAACTCAGTATTAATTTCATCTAAAATATCAATCATAAAAATGGCCATGGCTTTTAAATTATAACTGTTTCCAAAGACTACTTTTAAAATATCATCTATTTTAAAACTGAGATGATGAAAAATTCAACCCTATATATGTATAATATCTCAATTGCTGCAATAAAGATCTATGATTTGAACTACATGCCATGTAATATTCAAAATTTATAATTAAGCATCAAAATATCAAATTTCATTTTTGGTAGTTTATAAAAATTTATAGTTGGTAAATATAGGAAATGCTAATCTTTTAAGATGATAATTAGCAGGTGTGATATACAATGGAGGTCTCAAATAAATAAGAAAATTATTCAACTAGATTATATCTATCTCACTACATGGCATATTTTAAAATTAAGATTTAATTATTTGTGTTTATATAGTCAAATGAGCTATCTTTAAGCAACCTATACATACCATTATGAAGAAAAGTATAATACATTCGAAGTGACCACTAACTGCAATGATGGTATAGCTAATGATTGGCAGTTATGAACATAAAACTTCAAGTTATTTGGATAAAAACACACTATCCATATTAACACATTTCATCACTGAAGGGAAAATTTGCTACAGTCTGGTATACTATCTGTAGTATGGCCAAACTGGAATCTTTTTGAAGTTATTATTCATAACTTTAAATTAAATGTAGCAATTTCTAATAAGCTAGACATAGAAGGAGGGAGGGAGGGAAAAAGGAAGGAAGAAAGAAAAGGAAGGAAGGAAGGAAGGAAGGAAGGAAGGAAGGAAGGAAGGAAGGAAGGTAGGAAGAAAGGAAGGAAGGAAGGAAGCAAGGAAGGAAGGAAGGTAGGAAGGAAGGAAGGAAGAAAGGAAGGAAGGAAGGAAGGAAGGAAGGAAGGAAGAACTAGTATAAAAGAACTCTATTAACACTCAATTCATCAGTATATTTGGCTGTTTATTACATCCTGCTATCTGCTATTTTCACTGTCTGCTTGCAGTTGGATTATCTCTTAGAATTTCATGATAAACACATAATTTTTCCAATTGATCAATGAAAGTACAGATGAGTATAACCTACTCTTTACTGTTTGTCAATGGCATAATTTAGGAAAGTAATTTCCTGAAAATTAAATGATAACATACAGGTAATAAAGGCAGGTAAGAGGGAATAATAAATGTTAATTTGTTGCATCAAACTAGTGCTAAAATGCTTGTGAACAGAGGCTAAGAGGCTGGTTATATATGCTTACTGCCCAATAAAAACAATTTTATTACATTCAAAAATTCAAAGTGAAGCACTTTGAAAATAAAACTCTAGCATAATGTTTGAATTTCATAACAGGCACAATATTATTCCCTATACTGCATCTCCAAACAGGTTTTATCTTACACAGCAAGCTGTTGCCTAGCTACATGCCTAGTTTTAGTAAAGTTTGAAATTTTGACAGGCTTTCTTAATGCTTCAAGATTAAAGAAGGAGCCAATCTAGTGATTACAAAGATAAGAAAAGTCATTATTTCCATTTAAATTCTAAAAGAAAGAAGTTTTAGGAGACTTCCTGCAAAAATTCAGAAATATAATTGCACATTTTCCAGAATTAGATAACTTAACTCAAAATAAATCATCATAAAAACAATCAAATATTTAAGGGGTAAGAGGTACTGTGTCTTCCATTTTTGGCATGTGTACTCTAAATGGATTTGGCAGGTCCAAAATATCTTTTAAAAAGGTAAATATATATTTCACTGAAATATTTGTTTTAGCATTTTGTATATTTTCTATTTAGCCTTACCGCTAAATACTTCAGAATTAAATATTCATTGCATTATGTGTCAGAATAATCCATTAGCCTATCAGAATTTTTAATGCATGCAACATTGTTATCCTTTGAGAATAAATTCATATCAAATTGCATCATGTTATTAAAAAATACTGCTAGAGACTAATAGTTGTTTTTCTTCCAAAAGGAAACATGTAAATCAAAGAGTGGCATTATTTCTTTCATATTAATTACATATCAATTATTCCTTGAAATAGTATTTGAATAATGAAATCATCCAAGATTATTAGAATATCAGACTCCTTCTACTTCCAGATTCATCATTTCCTTTCTCATGATTTCTTTCATGGCAACATATTTCTGAGTATTCTAGGTAACTGTTGGTAGAAAAACTCATGTAGTGATCAAGGATTTTGCCATGCTTCCTGGCACTTTCCATGATCACTTGCATGACAACTGGCACAAGATCTACAAACTAGTACTGTGATCCTGAATTAAACTCCCAGTAGCTGCTGCTGAAACTCTACCAAGGAAAACATCCACAATTTATTTTAAGAATGATATGAAATTGACCATACTATCTAACAGTATTTAGTTAACTTTCTTTTAGTCACCTCTACCAAGAATAGCTTTTAGCAGTGAATGAAAGGAGACAATTATACACTCCCAAGGAAAATGATTTGTGATGAATTATATTGGAGCTTTTATGACAACACAATTTGAAAATACAGCCCATTTCCTGAAAACTTAATGAGCACATCATTTATTGTCAGATATAATAATGTTTGTGGATCATGAAATCAGAAATTCCATAATGATTATCTATGGAGTTAAAAAAAATAATTGTTAATCTAAACTGTGAACACTTTAAAAAAATCTATTCCTGGAAAATGTAGAACAGTAACAATTTTTTTAACTGAAGAATAAACGACTTGTTAGCATTTTTAACTTATCCACTCCATTAAGCAAAGTATATGACATGACTAATTTTCCATTTTAGTTAACTTATTCTATCAAACAACAAAGAACACTACACCCTATGAAGTTCTATTTTTCTTCCTTTTCTTTAAATTATTACAGTCAAACTGGTCCACATGGGCTGAGTTTGATCACAGCAAAGAGGTAATTTGTCCACTATACATAATATATTAGATTTATATTGACATGAGTCAGCCTAGCAGACAGAGGGTATCTTTTTTCTACCATTTTTCCTCTGGCATGGGCAAAACCAATCTTGGCAGCACCTCTCACAAAATGTAACAAGATCTGGAAATTCACTTTTTTAGTGTCCCAGTTTTGAATTACACTCTAACTCACATTTTTAAAAATTCTTCAGAAATAATGCACATCTCAACCAAGAATGCTAATGAACAGTTTATTGTGTTTGTATACTATTTTAAAATATTTTTCCTAAATATTTACATTGTTGTATTCCCCCATTTTTAGAACACTGTTAAAGTCACTATTCAACAGTAGATGGAGCACTGGGTCATTAATGTAACCTAGGTGAGTCAAGGGCTGTACTTTTTTTTTGAAAAGTGACACATACAAAATTCAATAAATCCATTTAGCTAGAGCACTTAATTTTGTGAAATTTCAAAGAACATAGAGTGTTAACTAGCTCCAATGAAAAGAAATGTTGTTCCTAAGCATACTTTGAAGGCTGGTTTGTAAATTTCTTAAAAGAAAAAAACAAATCTTGATTAAGTTGAATATAATATAAATGAGTATACTTAATTTTGAAGTATTTACTCAGACAAGATCACTTTTCTTATGATAATCAAGAATAGAGAAATATCTGCAGTTCATAAATATTTCTTATTTTGTAAAGGAAAGGAGAAAGTGAATGCCTGAGTTTACAATAAGCAATTTCATAAATTACTTGTTTCATAGTAGCATCAATTGCTTCCCTATTGCTTTCTTTAATTTCAATTAAACTGAAGTGATTGGCTTTGATCTTTTATAGCAATTACATCATGAACACGCTATTTGCTCACCAAGGAAGTAATTACATTTGCAAAGCACTATAAGTCATATGACAGATTTTGGGATATAGTTTAAATATTTAGAACTGGAAAGTTCTATTTGTTACCACAAAATGACTGCAATGGTACAAACCTTGACAAACTAACCAAAAACTTTTTCTTCCTTCAAGCAGTATTAACAGTGCTCCCCCCGCCCCAAACCTTTTCCTTGCAATCTCCCAAATCGGGGAAAAAGTAACCTCTAAAGCTGTTTTAGACAGAAGGTCAGAATTCAAAGGACTGGTAACCTAATCCACAGTGCAGTGCAATCACATCACTATTGGAAACACAACCAGGAGCACCATTATTCTAGATGTTTTTATTAAGCACTGTCAATAGGTATACAATCTGGAGGGTTTTCTGTACTGTAAAGTTTATCTAGAATCATACATACAGGAGATCAAGTTGCCTGTGCCCATTGAATTTTACTTTAGTAAAATTCTGTGAGGTAAGAAAATGGGACCCTGTGTTACATATTAATGAAAGCAATAGCTTTGGTTTGTTTATACGAATACTTAAAGGGGGCACATCTTGGTAGACAAAATGTAAATAAAGCTTAAACTTTTTAGCCCCTGGATACTTAAAGGGGGCTGAAAATTGGGAAAACTATTAAGCTTTGGTGTGTATTGTTTCAATGGGTACATATTTTCTACCTAAAAGCATTATAATGATATTAAACTAGACCTTGCATCATCATTAATTAACCTAAGAATTTAGAAAGAAATAAAATTAGGGTTTCTTTCTATATAAATTAGCTACAAGGCCAGTTAAAGATGGAATAAAGGGAGCATATTTCTTGGGGATTCATAACTATTTTGTTAGTGCATTTTAAAGAAGGTTTTTGTTGGCAAATTAACAATCATGCCTGCAAATGTGAACCATGCTAAATTCTCATGGCTTTTGTTCTTTTAAAAACTGAATATTTAAAGGCTGCTGCTTTATATTTATTCATGATAAATGAATCTGGAAATCCCTACTGTGTGTCATATAATAATTCTATGAAAATCCAATAATGGTATTTTGGGCAAATTGAAAAGTGGCAAAAAATATGAGGTCAAGGATTTAGGGTTACTTAATCAGTTCTTCTGATTTGATATACTTTGAATAGGTAACAAGCTTAAATATATGGATCTGATAAACATTGGCATGGCATATAAACAGCTATTTTGTGTGGTAGAAGGAAAAACAAACAGTTTATAGAGAGGTCAGGCAATTGGTAGAGGAGAATTCTATTGACACTATTATCAAGAGAACCCCTGCTGAGTGATCCATAAAGCCCCAATTAGGCCTAACCTCATGGGAAAGCTGTTCACTTTCCTTCCTGTCCCTGCTAGAGACATCTTCCCCATGAGTACTGGCTTCAAGAAGAGGTGTGAGATATAGGTGGGGGTTGGGGAGGAAGGGGGGAGGAGGAGAGAAAGGGAGGAGAATCAAAGGAAAGTAAATAAGAAAGAAGTTAAGTCTTTAAGCAAAAGAATTGCCTTACATTTCTCAAAGATATGGTGCCTATATGGGGAGTCTAAAGAAAGGAGATAGAATTTTTAGACATTAAGATTCTTATATTGTTCTTAATTATAAATATAATCATTAATGTACCCATAAATTTCTCTTGGTTTTGGAAAATTCTAAGTAATATCCCTAAAAAGTATATACACATACATACAATATGCATATATGTGTGTATAGATACATATATAATATCTATGTGTGTGAATATGTATATATATATATATATATATATATATATATATATATATATATATATAAAATCACAACTTTCCTGAGGATTCATAACTATCTTGCTAGTGAACTTTAAAGGAGGTTTTTATTGGCACATTAAAAAAAACATCCCTGCAAATATGGAACATGTTTAATTCTCATGGCTTTTGCACTTTTAAATACTGCATTTTTAAAGGCTGCTACTTTATGTTTATTCATAAGAAATGAATCTGGAAATCCCTACTGTGTGTCATATGATAATTCAATGAAAATCCAATAATGATATTTTGGGCAAATTGAAAGGTGGAGAATTTGATCCCTTTCTGATATATATTTTTTGTTGTTGTAGAGTCATTTTTCAGTTGTGTCTGAGTTTTTGTAATCCCATTTTGAGGTTTTCTTGGCAAAGATACTGGAGTGTTTTGCCATTTCCTTCTCCAGCTCATTTCACAAATGAGGAACTGAGGCAAACAAGGTTAAATGACTTGCCTAGGGTCACACAACTAGTAAGTGCTTGAGGCTAGATTTGAACTCATGAAGATCAGTCTTCCTGACTCTAAGCCCAGGGCTCTATCCACTCTGCCACATAGCTGCCCTTGTGATATGCATGCATGTTTATATATTCACATGCAACACACACACATATATATGTGCATATACACACATGCACACATGTGCATACACAACCCACTAAAATAGTACCCATCCAAAATTGACTCAATCTTGTTTAGTATTTAGAATTTTAAAAATATTGTCTCAAAACTTTAAATAGAATGCTTCAAAGTGACATCAATTCCAGCCTATGAATAAAATGGTTGAAAAAGGGAAGACTAGACAAAAAGTTGCACAAAGATGCTAGAAGCAAATCATTTACACTCTTTTTTTCTTTTATGTATATGCACATATAGATTTGAAATTAACTGCTTTTATTTATAATGGTTTTCCATCCCTCTAGCCTAGGAATACTGCTCAATCAACTAAACCACCCACTAGCAAGACAGGACTTAGTACAGTCTATGTCATGTAGTAGGTGCTTAATAAATATTAATTGAATTGAATATTTATTGACTCAAAGTGAATTACAATTCTAGTTCAGTTACAGATTTGCTCAGTGATTTTGGTTATTATATTATTTAAACTTTCTACATTGAATCTGTAAAGAAGACATGTGGAGAAGTTAACTCTTCTTACAGAAATGTTGTGAGACAAAAAACATTAAATTTATGTTAAGACATTTGGTAGTAAAATTATTCCAGAAAATGGGGCTGTAAATGTCTTCAAACAAACTTAATCAAATTATTTTTTATTGAGTGCCCACAGGGAGAATGGCATGGTACCATATATTATCTTGGTCTTAATGGAAATTGACCATCTGATAATCTCTGATATCCCTGAATCATTCTTCATTTTATTTTTTGCTTAATTTTCTTAGCTTTTTTATCTTTTGGACTTAGAACCTGCATAATTGGTCTTGTTAATAGTTTTATTATCCTGGGAAAATTAAATAATTTTTCATGATTAAAAACATTTCTTAAATACCATGTGTAAATTCATATATGATGAATCTTGGGTCTTCAAGGAAGGGACTGCCTTTCCTGAAAATATCACATAGCCAAACATCAATAAAGTTAAAGAAGTGGCAACCATCAGAAATTTTGGTATAGAGGAAAGAAAAAAGGCATATATTCGATTTCTCCTACACTCAGCTTATCATTCTTCCCTAATACTATACAATTTTCCCTTTCATACTCTTCACCTAAAAGGATATAATGGATTCTCTAAAAGGGAGGGTAGAACTGGGGTTCTTAACCTTTTTATATCATGTACTCCCTTAACAGTCTGGTGAAGTCTATGGACCCTTTTTCTGAAAAATGTGTTAAGTGAAATATTTTTTATAAAAATAAAAACATAAAAAGTAAATAAATTGAAATTAAATAATTACTATTTAAAAGGAAACTGTATTTTAAAATTGTGTGTGTATTTGTAAAAGCAAGTTCATCTACCTGAGGTTAAGATCTCATGGTGTATATCCATAGAAACTTTAATGTATGAGAACTATCAACGTGATTACCAAATTCAGTGGTGAAAATAATAAGCCTTTCATGCCTTTTCATCAAATGTGATGCTCATAACTGTCCTCCCATATAGTTTCCAAAGGAGCTATCTCAATTTGCTACTATTGGTCATTCTCTTTCAGCTACTTCTCTTCTCTAGGTTTTCATGCCACCATTTCATCCTAGTTCTTCGATCTGTCTGACCTTTCATTCTCAGTTTCCTATGTTAGATCTTCTTCTGTATGATAATTAGAACTTCAAACTCTGTCCTGGACCTTGGTGATCTCATCAGCTCTCATGGGTTCAATTATCATTTCTATGTTTAAGATTCTCAGATCCAGACCTAATTTCTTTCCCAAACTCCAGTCTTACATCACCAACTGCCTTTTTAACATCTCAAATTGAATTTTCCATGTGCATATTAAAGTCAAAGTGTCCAAAAGAGAGTTTATTTTCTTTTCCCCCAAACCTTCTCTTTCCAACTGCTCAGTTACTATTGAGGACTTTTTTGGGGCCCTCCTGCCTCATAATGAATGTAAATTGTAATTGTTTCTCTTTTTACCAGCAACCCTTAGGGTCTTTTCCTCCCAGTTTGATTTTTTAAAAATTATTATTATTAAAGAGGCCATCCCTTGACTTACTTCTTAAACTGGCCTATTCACTGAATGGGTACTGCCTCACTCAAAGTGAGAACTTGGAAAGAGATTAGTTTAAGAAGTCCCCCATTGTATCCTGGGTCATCTCCAGTTGTCCTGATCCATATCTGGCTACTGGATCCAGATGATCTGGAGGAGAAAGTGAGACTGGTGACTTTGCACAATCCTCCTTTCCTCAAGTCCAATTCAATTGCAAGTCATATCATCATCGTCCTAATGTCACGGTCCCCCTCGAGAATGAAGGACACACCACACACAATCCTCCCAACAGCTCAGGTTTGGAATCTCAGAGTTTTGATACCTAACTCAAACTCACTCCACATATCTAATCTTTTGCCAAGTCTTGTGAGCTTCATGACCTCTCATTTTTGTATGACCTTCTTTCCATTCCGATCTGATTCAGAATCTCATCACTTCACAACTGAAGTACTGCAATAGCCTAACTCTTCTTGCCTCACATCTTTTCACTCTCATCCATCTTCCATCTAGCTGCCAAAGTGATTATCCTAGTACAGGTGTGACCATGTCACCCCTGCCCCCACTCAGTAAACTTCAATGATTCTTACTTTCAGGATCCAATACAAAATCAGCTGTTTGGAATTAGAGGTCCTTAACAACTTTATGCATTTTTAAAAAAAAATTTCTACTCTTCTTATACTTTTACTTCCTCAATATATGCCAATATCTAGCAATACAAGCCTTCTTGCTGCTCCTCTCCAATGACATATCCTTCTCCATGCTCTTTCACTGACTGTCCCCCATACCTGGATTACTTTCTTCCTTTCCTCTGCCCATTGATTTCCTGGTTACAAGAAGCCTTTCTTGCTCACATTACCATCTCCAACCCCAACTGCTAGTGCTTTTTCTGAGATTACCTCTTGATTACACTGCATACATCTTATATGTACAAAATTGTTTTAATGTTTTCTACTTAATTTGAATGTGAACTCATTAATGAAAGGGACCATATAACCTGGCACTGTGTTGAACAAATAATTGTCTGGGGGACTTTTCCCTACTTTTCTTGACATTTATGGAGCATAAAGAGTCCTACATTGAGAAGGTACTTATATAAGGACTCCAGAAGCCAGAGAGGTGAAGCATTATGGTATATTATATTACTATGGCATATTATATTATATTATATTATAATTTGGGTAAAGAATTTTAATGAGGATGTCCGTGTCTTCATTTTTCTTCAGACTACACTACTGACTCTCTGAACTTTCTCTAGAATGCCTTGGCACAAGTATCTCCTCCCCTCCTCCTACCCCCTCCTTTCATATTTATACAAATATATTCATATTTATATTCATCTTTGTTTTACATGTCATCCTCCTCCACTAGACAATATGTTTCTTAAGGGTAGGAACTGTCTTGCTCTTTGCTTTGATCTGTTATTCCCAGAGCTTAGCACAGTGCCTGGCACTCAGTAAATACTTAATGAATCCTTGTTGACTTGACTAAAGGTCAACAGAAAGAGAAAGAGGAGGAGTTTTGTCATCAGAATATACCAATAACCACCTTAACTCAAAGAGAAACTAGATAAGAAATTTGGGAAACAGATCATAAGTCTGTCATAGAGGTATGGAAAAGTAGTGATGGGTAATTCAATTATCTAGTTATCTATTGGCAGTCTCTCTTTGTCAAAAACAGAATAGTTAATAATTTCTCCACTTAATGTTAATGCTAATTTCATTCTTGAAAAGATGGAAGACCTACAGGAGGAAATTCTCAGCTGTATCTGATCATCACTAATAGGGTCTCAGGAATACTTTCTGGGGTGGAAACCTTTGGGATACACTGCCATTCTATCATAGATTTTGTGATAGAGAAGAGGAAAAATTGGACATAGTCTGACATGTATACCAGATTTTGTGAAAGCCTCATTCAAAGGGTTCAGAGAAAGCAGAGGTGGAATCCCACGGACTAAAATCCTACAGGGGAAGTCCATGAAGAAGAGAGAGAAAACACTCAAGAATGAAATTCTGAAGACAAGAAGAAAAAAGCCAATGAGGAAAAAAAACAACATTGTCTAAGGAAAACAATGTGGATGCACAGATAACTCACCAATCACCACAGATTTTTAAGGATATGCACAGAAGATGGAAGCAAGGCTCTTTAATAGAGAATGAATATAAGAGTATGGCATAGTCATATAAAAATAGCTTCAAAAATGCTCCAGTTCAAAATAAGCTGAAGCTGTGAGGGAAACCAAGGATTTACAAGTTGGAGTTTTAGTTATATTGAAAGAAAAACATGAAGATAAAAAGGGCAGATGGCCACTGCTTGAGGTGGATGGAATGATAACAACCTTAACAGAGACAAGGCAGAACTGCTCAAGTCATTTTTTATCTGTTTTCTCTGCCAAAGAAAATGATCTGCATAGGACAGAATAAGAATATCTAATGTGGAGTTGATGACCAAGATAAGTAAGAAGATAGTAAAAGATCATTTAGCTGCCTTTGATGAATTCAAGTCACCTGGTCCAGAAGAACTATATCCCTAGGCACTGAAAGAATTGGCATTTGTGAGTGCTGACCCAATCAGTGATATTTGAAAGATCATGGGGGAAAGACAAAGGGTACAACAAGTTAGAAGAAAGACAAATGTCAAAATTTGCAACTTATTTTTAAAAAAAATTAAACTCTTTCAAAAGAGATTGGAGGAAAACAGTTTGCAAATAATAAGTATGACTGCAGTTTCTCGAGAAATCCTAGAAGAGATCATTAGCAAGGTGGTTAGTGAACATCTAGCAAGAGAAGTAGTAGTTACAAAGAGCTAGAATGGTTTCATCAAGAGGAGGATGTGATAGAATATTTCCTTTTTTTTTTTTTAGCTTTTTGGAGGGCAATTGGGGTTAAGTGACTTGCCCAAGGTCACAAGGCTAGTTTTTGTGTTGTGCCTGAGGCCAAATTTGAACTCAGATCCTCCTCACTCCAGGGCCGGTGCTCTATGAGCCACCTAGCCAACCACGAATATTTCCTTTTTTGACAGTGTGATTTTTCATATTAGAAAAATAATGGATAATGGAATTTATTGAGCATTTAGCAAAGGGGTGCATAATATCTCATACTATTCTAGTAGAAAACATGAAGACATGTGGACTAAATAATTTGGAATTTGTTGAATGACTGGATTTGAAGAGCAGCTGTTAATTATTCAAAGTCAACTTGCCAGGTGGTTTTTAGTAGACTGACTCAGTGATCTGTGTCTAACCTGGTGATTGTAAACATTTTTAATAAGGTCTTGGATAAAGGCAGAGATGGTATGGTATGCTCATCAGATTTGCAGATGACATACAGCTGCAAAGATTGAATAGCAAACTGGATGACAAGCTCAAGACAAAATTTTCTTTGAGCAGCATTTAACATAATGAAATTTTAGAGAGATGAATTCAAAATCTTATACTTGGGTTCAGAATATCAACTACATATGGAAGAGTGAAATATAGCAAACTTTGTCTAAAAAAAGCCCAGTGTTTCATGGATAGCATGTCCAATATGAATCATCAGTGTTATCTAGCAGCTAAAGAAGCTAATGCAATTTAGGCTATTTTGAGAGAGACATTGGTTCTAGAAAAAAGGTGATAATCTGATTAGACCTCATCTTAAGGAGTATGTAAATAATTGGGCATCACAATTTAAAAAAGACATTGATAATCTGCAAAGTAATCAAAATTGTGAAGGGCCAACATTCCATGTCAAATGAGGCTTGGTTAAAGTTAGGGGCAGCTAGGGGCACAATGGATAGAGTGTTAGGCCTGGAGTCAGGAAGATTCATCTTCCTGAGTTCAAATCTGACCTTAGACACTTACTAATTGTGTGACTCTAAGCAAGTCACTTAACCCTCTTTGCTTCAATTTCCTTATCTGTAAAATGAGCTACAGAAGGAGATGGTAAATTTTTCCAGCATCTTTGATAAGAAAACCCCAAATGGGTTCCAACAAAGGGTTGGACATGACTGAAAATGACTGAACGACAACTAAGACTGTTTAGCTTAGAAAAGACTCAAGCAAGACATGATTGTTGTGTTCTATTATTTGAAGACTGTCATGTAAAATTTAGATTTTCCTGTTTGAATACAGATTTTCTTTTTGATCCAGAAAGCATATCCAGGAACAATGACTGAAAGCTTCAAAAAGGTAAATTTTCAGTTTGACCTCAGGAAAAAAATAGAATGGGCTACGTACGAAATATTGATTTCCCCTTGATTGTAGCTCTTCAAACAGAAACTAGATGACAGTATGTTGATTGTGTTATCCTGCAGTTCCCTTTTGGATTTTGATTGGACTAGATGTCCATAAGATTCTCTTCAACTGTAAATTATGTCATTCTATCCATTATTTGTCCCTTCCTCTCTCTACATAAGAGGTCTATGCTCTTTCCTGGTCAGACATTTCTTTGATTGTCTCTCTTATATCTGTGGTATCAAATTCAAATAGAAAATGACCCCCATGGGTCAGTTTTAATTAAAAAAAACCCTCAATTTAACATTGTCTATGTTGTTTTGTATTTTTATTTATTTTGTTGAAACATTTCCCAAGCATATTTTAAACTGGTTCAGGGAGCACTCCAGAATTTTGCTGGCTAATCATAAGCCAAGAATTTGACACCTCTGTCTTACTCCATTTTTGCACAATTGTTAATTTGTAATATGATATAGCTCATGCCCATGTCCACCATCATTTTTACATTTCCCTTTAAGTGATTCATAACTTTAACTCTTCAGAGAATAGAGTATTCCATAACTCACAACCACACATCATCATTGGAAAAGTATTGATGAATAAAGATGAATTGTTGTTTGAGGGAAAAATCTCATAGTCATTAGGAGCCCTGCACAATTTCCAAAAGGCTGGTCACCCTCACCCCTCTCCTCCTAGTCACTTCCGTATCTATCAGGAGTGTCTGCCTAAGATATTTCTACTGATGGACCTATTCTGGGCTATATTAACTTTTCACTTAAGCAGAGATTCCTATGTGGATAGTTTGACTGAAATCTTTGAGCAATTTTAAAGATCTTTTAGGAAGAGGCAATGGGGTCCAATGGAAAGAACACTGCATTTAGAGATACAGAATTTTATACATACACACACATACATACATATACATATACTATATATAAATGTGTGTGAATATATACATATATACACACACACACATACACACTGGATCTTACTAATTGTATGTAAAAATAATATGTTGTATTGTGTAGTATCACCTAATAACATTCTACTGGTAATCAATTTTTTGCTTCCCTGAGATGGTTTTCATGCAGGAATAATAACAGGTAACAATTATAGAGATTTGCAAAGCACTTTATAAATACTGTTTTATTTGATCCTTATAGCAATCTTTAGAGGTATGTGCTATTATTATAGCATTATATTGGATATCATTTTGAAGAAGATGAAACAGGCAGACAGAGGTTAAGTGACTTGCCCCAGGGCCACCCACCTACTGAGTGTATGAGGCTACATTTGAACTCAGTAGGTTCCACACAGTCCATTGGCAGGTCAAATATTCAAAGTTTTTTACAGTTTGGTAGAAGCTGCCTGAATTTGTGTTTCTTTGTCATGTGCTTCTATAAGCAATGATCATGTCTATACCAAGGGGTGACACTGAATAGGGCTTTGTGGAGAAATAGTGTAAAAGACACGCATGATTGGAATAAGAAACTGAATTTTCATGTAATAAGAGCAAAGGACAACCCAAAGGATGCCCAAACACTGTCTTGGAATTCACAAAGTTTTAAAAGAAGGCCTCCAATATGTCAGATGGAGTCCCATAGAGATTTATAGGCCATTGACAAGAACAAAACAAGATGAGAATCCAGAAGCAGATTTTGGTCTGTACTAATAGAGGGAATACCCACCCCCATCAACAAAATATCAAAGGAAATAAATAGGATTTTTCTACTGTCATTTCACTTATTTGGACATTACGTAAGGGTAATTTTCTATCCAGAGTAAGTAGTACCTCAAAACAGGGCCTGTTTTCTAATATATTTCTAGTCCCTTTTCCCTTGGACATAAAAGCTTCTTTCTCTTCAGCCAACTCTATGATGATAGCTTCTCTCCCTCCAGCAGACTTCACTCCCTTTCTTTATGCGGCTGGATAAAAATTAGTATTTTCTGCCTCCTACAGAGAATGGAGCATTCCCACTGCCATAGGAAGTCCGGGAAGGTGTTACTTTGGCCAGACCCTAAAAGACAAACCTGTAAGGTTATTTAGGTGGCGTGGGCTTGGTGCATGGAGTCAACCAGACTACAGGTGGGTGGGGAGAGTAAGGGGGAGTTACTTTGCATAATCTTTCTGTCTGAAACATGGGGACTCAACTGTAATGAATAAGTGAGCCTGGCAGATCATTTATTCTTTTGAGCTTGTTTGGTTGGAGAGTTATGTGGAAAGTAAGCACTCAGCCAATTTGCCAATCATATAACCTCAGCACTAGTGAAAAGTGAACACTGAACTAGTCATTTAGTTCACTGGGAGAGAGGTTAGAAACAAATGTAAATAGGCCATAACATCCCCCCATTAGAACGTATACTCTCTGAGAGCAGGAAATTTTTTTTGTATCCCTAGTATTTAGCACAGTGTCTGGCACATAGTAGACACTTAAATGTTGTCAAATGTTTGACTGATTAAATATCCATTTGAGTATATAACAGGGGAGATCAGGGAAGTTCTGATCTTCAAGAGTGGGGCATATTTCATGGAACTGGGTACATGTGATTTAGTCCATTTATGATAGACACACACATATATGCATCTAGCTATGGATCTATGTATGTATGTATCTATCTATCTATGTATCTATGTATGTATCTATCTGTCCTGACCCCTTGCTTAAAGGACATGCAGAGTATTTTTGAGTAAGGGCTGTATCAAAAAGAAATGGATGGGGCGGCCAGGTAGCACAGCGAGTAAGAGCAGTGGCTCCAGTGTCGGGATGACCTGGAGATCGAATCCCAGGCTCAGATACTCAGTACCACACCCAGAAATAACTGGCCGTGTAACCTTGAGCAAGTTACTTAACCCCGATTGCTTAAAAAAACAAAAAAGAAATGGCTACTGACCTAGGAAAAATTTCATACAGTAGACTTTAAAAAGAAATGGCAATCTTTGCCTCTCTCTCTCTCTCTCTCTCTCTCTCTCTCTCTCTCTCT